>NC_056737.1:1230822897-1231137897 GCF_019279795.1 Protopterus annectens
GAGACATACAGACACACAATAAAGGTAAATACACCACTGCTTCCCAGACAACTGGCAGGAAACTACCCATGGGAGAGATCTGCAAGATCTACAATTGAAACATAGACATTGATGTCCCTTGTGGGACACCAAAAATTAATGACTTGAGCCAGGCCCTGTAATGATTTCTCTGACTAGGCTGCAGATGTACATGGACCAGTAGGTCATGCAAGCCTGATAACACATGGGTCGACACAAAGTATGACATATGTCCCGACACGGGGAGAGTGGGCAGTGTGTAGTGGTGTGTTTGTACCCCACCTGAGCCCACAGTAAGGATGAGTGCTGTAGAGAAGTGGCAGGTAGGGAAACTATGGGTGTTGTCTGGGCTTAGGTGTGGTGCAGGTGTTGGCTGCAAAACCATGGACCACCACCCCCCATGTGGGGCAGTAATACTCTGATGTGAGCATAGCAGATGCCCATACCTCCCAAACCCTAACAGCACATCCACTGGATAGTCCGTAAATGGGGTGAACTATTAAACATAGGGACCATACCATAGAACTGTCCCAAATTATCAGGAGCGTTAGGATTGACGACTCAGAATTGAACTCTGTCCCACATAAACCCTCCTAGAACTAGTGATATTAGGAGGAAAGGCGGTGGAATACACGTAATAAATAATGACAACATCTAAGAGTCATAAACAGCATGTACCTCAGACAATGTGTATGACTACATATGGTCTGGTTATGTCAATGTGTCAGGCTAATAGTACCAAACTTCTAAATGTGTCCTTGATGTTGTTATACAGTGTCCCTGATCAGTGTTTCATTCTCCCATTGTTAGAGGAGGGAGTGATGAGACAGAATGTGCATATTCCGCTGACTACCTTAGAAAGATGATAGAATAGGTTAGCCAAATGTCCTGAGATGTTTAGGACAAAGATTTCTATTGTCTGTAGTAGTTGCATAAAACAATTATTTTGTCTCTGGAAACACCTAAATGTTATAAGAAACACAAACAAACTATAATGCTACAAGAATAAGCTTTTATTTAGGCAAAACAGTGAAGTTCTTTCCTTTGTACTATATATATATATATATATATATATATATATATATATATATATATATATATATATATATATATATATATATATATATATATATATATATATATATATATATATATATATATATATATATATATATATATATATATATATATATATATATATATATATATATATATATATATATATATGAGACGAATGAACGTCGTAACAATAAAGCATAGACAAGGGATGAGAAGGGAATCAACAGCAACTACAGTATCATAGAGTGCTGTCAGCGTATGCCATATCTCTCTGCCAAGAGTTAGAAAAGTACTGCTACACACACCACAGGCAGGATATTACCTGTGAGACTAACATAGTTGAATTGCTCAGTCTACTTTACACACAGACAGGGGATAGTCCCTGCTGGGACTACCCAAAAATTAATAAGAGCATTTAGCCCTCCGACCATTACACAAGCAAGGGCAGGTATGTTCAAAGACTAAATGGTGGGAGATCCAGGAAATACATGAGGCGGGACAACATATGTGTAGGGCCCCTTACGCTCTGAAGAGAGGAATGTTTGGAGGCGTGTCATGGCTGCGATAACAAGTGCATATTGGAAGTTACGCATGTAAGTTGAACACGAGTGGGGTGGAGGAACCATGGGTATGAAATTATGGATCCAGGCTGCCAGGGTTGGATGGCCTGGTTCTAATTGGACTGCCCCGTGGAGGTCAGTGAGTTCATAATAGGTATATATGCATACACACATGCAGACATCAATATGTAGAAGTACATTCTCTGTAACAAATGCATTCCATTTGTAGACATAAACAATAGAATGTGCATATACAAACATCGACAGTAGATGGAATAATAGGCTGTGCAGAAGAGGAACTGGATGAAACTGCTACAATGCAGAGGCATGTACAGTGTCCTAAGTCAGTGCTGTGTTGACGATAATCAAATGTGAGGGCCTCCCCACACATGGAGTCATTCCTGTGATCTGCCCGCTACAGCAATGCCAAGTACTAAACCGGTGTAATTGTAAAGGAAATATGCTGAACACGTAAATAAATAGGCTCCCAATTATATATATATATATATATATATATATATATATATATATATATATATATATATATATATATATATATATATATATATATATATATATATATATATATATATATATATATATATATATATATATATATATATATATATATATATATATATATATATATATATATATATATATATATATATATATATATATATATATATATATATATATATATATATATATATATATATATATATATATATATATATATATATATATATATATATCTATATATATATATATGTACATATATATATATATATATATATATATATATATATATATATCTATATGTGTGTGTGTGTGTGTGTGTGTGTGTGTGTGTGTGTGTGTGTGTGTGTGTGTGTGTGTGGGTGCACGTAGATATATAGAGATATACAGCTATCATAGGAAAAAGCACACAGGAATGACATATGTTCACAGGCTATGGCAATGGAAGTGAGGAACACAGGCAAGACACATGACACATGCAGCATGCCCCCCCCCCCCCACACAGCCGGACACGGGAACTATACACGCAATCAATGTAAAGTGTCCACTGCTCCCCAGACCACAGGCAGGATATAACCGGTGGGGGGGCACAGTGCACCCGTGTATTCTAATCATGGAACACATACTGGAGCATCCCTTGCGGGACACTCCAAAAATTGGCAAAACAATACATATGTGATAGATTGGCCATCTTGTCTGCAGTGTATACAGATGCAGAATACAAGGGTGGGTAACCCTGATGACCCATGGGCCGAGACAATTGTATGAAATGGTTCCCGTGAAGTGGAGAGTGGGCAGCATGTAATGGTGTGTCCAGAACAGAGTAAGGATGGGTGCTGTCGAGGAGGCAAGGGTCGGGAACTATGGGTATCTACTTACGGGTCTAGGTATGCAGGTGTTGGCTGATGTTGGCCAATATGGACAGCCCTAGGGATGCAAGCGAATGTGTTAATTGGACAGAGGCATTGCCCAACGAGCAGCCACACCCACTGTGAGACTCACTAAAACAAAGTGTAATCTATATGGCAAGGAAGAGAATAACCAGATGTAAACGTATATATGTAGAGCTATCTGTGTGTATATCCACCCATAGCGAGATAGAGATATGCTTCTCCCTTGCTGTAGTGCGAATGTATACATGCAGAGAATGAATACAGATACATACACACATATGAATATATACATATGCAGTCAACCATAGACCCATATGTCGTTAGATTATATATATATATATATATATATATATATATATATATATATATATATATATATATATATATATATATAGATAGACAGCAAGATATGAATATACATGTATGCATACATATGCAGATATATCTGTATATATTAATGTAAATTGTAAATAAATATATATATATATATATATCTATATATATATATATATATATATATATATATATATATATATATATATATATATATATATATATGTATATATGTTACAGTAAATATACACATGTATATAGCTAGGATATGATACAGCAGTTGCGGTTAACATATGTTCACAGGCCGGGCATATGTTGGTGGGAGGTCCAATAAACAAACATGTAACACATAGCATCACTCCCCCACCACCACCCCCCCAGCTAGGCCGGAGAGATATACAGACACACAATAAAGATAAATACACCACTGCTTCCCAGGCAACTGGCAGGAAACTACCCGTGGGAGAGATCTGCAAGATCTACAATTGAAACATAGACATCGATGTCCCTTGTGGGACACCAAAAATTAATGACTGGAGCCAGGCCCTGTAATGATTTCTCTGACTAGGCTACAGATGTACATGGACCAGTAGGTCGTGCAAGCCTGATAACACATGGGTCGACACAACGTATGACATGTGTCCCGACACGGGGAGAGTAGGCATTGTGTAGTGGTGTGTTTGTACCCCACCTGCGCCCACAGTAAGGATGAGTGCTGTAGAGAAGTGGCAGGTAGGGGAACTATGGGTATGCGACTATGGGCTTAGGTGTGCAGGTGTTGGCTGGCAAAACCATATTAGGACCACCCCATGGATGTAAGTAATACTCTGATGTGAGCATAGCAGATGCCCATACCTCCCAAACCCTAACAGCACATCCACTGGATAGTCCGTAAACCATTGGGGGAACACATAGGGACCATACCATAGAACTGTCCCAAATTATCAGGAACGTTCGTGATTACGACTCAGAATTGAACTCTGTCCCACATAAACCCTCCTAGAACTAGTGATATTAGGAGGAAAGGCTGTGGAATACACGTAATGAATAATGACAACATGTAAGAGTCATAAACAGCATGTACCTCAGACAATGTGTATGACTACATATGGTCTGGGTATGTCAATGTGTCAGGCTAATAGTACCAAACTTCTAAATGTGTCCTTGATGTTGTTATACAGTGTCCCTGATTCAGTGTTCATTCTTCCCCATTCGTATGAGAGGTCTGATAGTGACAGAATGCGCATATTCCGCTGACTACCTTAGAAAGATGATAGAATAGGTTAGGGTTACCACCTATCCACCTTTGTGAGGGACAGACCCCTTTGGGCAGTTGTGTCCTGCAAAATAATTGAAAATATGGCAAATGTCCTGAGATGTTTAGGACAAAGATTTCCTATATTGTCTGTAGTAGTTGCATAAAACAATTATTTTGTATCTGAAACACCTAAATGATATAAGAAACAGAGTAAGCAACTATAATGCTACAAGAATAAGCTTTTATTTAGGCAAAACAGTGAAGTTCTTTCCTTTGTACTGGCTGTGGGTATGTTTTGCCCTGCAAAATCGGACATTTCTGCATAAAAAGTCCTACCTTGGGCAATTGAAAAGGTGGCAACCTTATAATAGGTATGAGGTAGCATGACTCGGCTGATGAATGTGGGTCCCAAAACCCAATTACTTGTCTGTATTGAAGATTCTTGGTTCCCGTGTGTCAGCCAGACTGGAGCAGATTGTAAGAGGAGCACACAAATAATATGAATAAATCACTGGACAGGCCACCAATTCCGTACAGTTGAATGGCATGCCGTCGCCTAATGGGCAGCCATTCCCGATACTGTAGGCATGTAATTCGATGTAATACGCATCACAAGGTAATATTGTGGTCCTCGCTCCCACCCAGGGGTGTGAGTGTCAGATGCAAGTACCAATGCCGGTACATTTGCAAGTGTGGGAGAGAGGGGGTGTAAGCCTGTTTGGCTACCGGTATGCGAGTATTGCACTGGTAAAGCAATGTAGAGGCTAACCAAGTGTAAGAAGCTGTAACCAGAGGTTAGCATTGCTTAACACCGGGCAACCCCATGCACACCAGCTCACAAATGCTTTAATGTGCCTTACTCCCTCCGTATTCAATGGCCTTGTTCTGCCCTGCGACCAAATAAACATCCTCTGCAAGGCTTGGAACCAGGACCCTGCACACACAGCTAATGTCATTTATCAATACACCACGGCAGATATACAGACAATGGACAGTACTACAAACATATCATACAGCGCAGTCATTCAACAGTATAGGAATGTATCCCACCATGCAGATGTATATGTGAGTGGTTATGTCCAGCGTATAGGTACATACATATATAGAGATATATCAGAAACATACCATGTGACAACAAAGCATTAAAAATGAATGGAACGGGAAACACCAGCGACACCTGTATTATGTAGTGGTGTTCTATGTAATCTCAAGACTCCCTCAGACAGATGTGTCATTCATACACGCAAACAGTTGTACATTGGCCGTATACATCACTCTGTGCATGTAATGTACATTAACACAACAGTACCTGCTCAATCATTATGTGTGAACAGTACTCATACAAGGTGCTGTGTGCAACATCCTCATCATGATAAAGGTAAATGGGGTAACCATAGAGGGACTGGTAGTGTTGTGTGTACAATGGGGTCATCCTCATCACGTGTACCTGGACCATTTAGGTGTGATGTGCATACCAGGATCGTGCTCCTGAGGGACAGGGGTGAGGATAACAGGAGTATGTTGTGATGCATATTACAAGGGTACATATGTCCAGTGGGTACATGTGTGAAATGGACAGCTATGTATAGGGCAGATGTTGTCCTAGGAACTGATTGGCCTTATGTTTCCGTAGGGTGAGGGTCAGATGTTGGGGAAGTAGTGTAGGTTTGGCTGTGGAGGATAGGTAGGGTAGGATCACAGACAAGACAGCATACAGGGTTGGTATATGACACATGTGGGGGCATACACCTTGGACGGGGATGGGTGTTCTACCTTCATAAGCCCATGGGAAAGTGGGACCGAGGTCCCCAGCCATGGGCAGCCGCCACTGCACCTAAACAGCTGCAAAGAAGGCAGTGTTGGGGGCTGTCCAGGAGCGGCTGCATCACCCTGTAAATGTGACACTCCACCCTTGAGCTTGCATATCTGGCTTCAGAACTCCTTAGTGTGCCCCCAACACAACACGTCTGGGACCACACGACAGCAGACATGTACCTGTCTGGTTCTGCTCCCAGGGGGTACATGTCTCATCCTCAGTGGTGGTACCACCAGAAGGTGGTGCAGAGCCAACAGAGGTTGATGTCTAAGGCTGGGCCCCAGATGTGCTGGTGCCTGGTGCCATGGTCAGCTGAAGTGGGACAGGAGGTTCTGCCAGGACCTCCCAACCCATTCAGCCTATGGTGCTGCAGTTTAAACCCACATATGGCTTAGTGATAGACAACAACATACAGGGTTACCTACAGCAGTATGCATAGATATCACCATCAACCCATCACAACAGATGGTATACATTTGCAGTGGGAGCACAACACATGCATATATACTGCATGCCATCTGTACAATGTGTAGTAGATGTGTGACCGCAGCTATGAACAATTGCACATTATTGGCTTGTCACTGGGATCCCCAGACAGTGTCTGTCATACCACTGTTTCATGTGACATATGTCCAGTCAGGGATGCGATGGCAGTAACACATCCCTATCACCATGTACTGTCTGCAGTCCTCACACTATGCTCCTGCTATGTACAGATGTGTGTTCAGTGTGTAACACAGGAAACAAATGGTGCCACATGCTGACCAGTTCACAGATGGCCATACAGATGGGGGTCCCTCACGAACAGAGTAATGTCATGTCTGTATTAAAACATGCAGAATAGCCATTACCACACACAACATGTTAAACAGGCAGTAGTCTCAATGCAGCATAGCTACACTTACATGCTGTAGTCATGTGTGGCACATCACCCTCCTGTCTGTAGGCTATTTCCCACTGTGTATGATGTTTGAGGTACATCCAGATATCATCTATGATGCCGTTTCAGAACACCACATCCAGGTACCACTCACAGCGACTGTCATGGCCAAATATCAACATGTTTTTCCTAGGTAGTGTACTGTGTTTATCATGCAAATGGCTATGGGAACACCATCACAGCTGTTACACATGCAATCAGCTAGAGGAGGACTGCAATAGGTGCAGAGGCCATCACTTGATCGTGTCCATCACTTACAATATGCATGCTGTTGCTGAGCAGGTGTACACCTCCACATCCACCAGAGAGTGTGTGGGTGGGACAGGCAAAGTACACCAGAGAAGGGCTTGGAGTCCTAACCCTAAGCATTGTCTGCCACATGCCTAACAGTATAGGGGTCAAACCCCTGACTGACTAGTCATTACTATTACATGTGCATGACGTTAGTACATGTGCCACAAAGACGACATGTTGCTGTGCTGTAAGAACATATGTGTGTAGGTGAGAGACATCTGCAACAGAGATAGTAGACATACATTATGTGTGGCACACATGCCTGTCCATGTCAACGGATGCCAATGTCACCACAACCACACTCTCTAATGGACTTGCAATGACAGTCTTTGCCAGGGCTATAAATACACAACCTAACTACTTTGTTTGCCACACTGCACTAATGCACAGGACTACATGCACCACAGGGGATATCTAGAGGTTCTATGGGCTAGCATGTGAAAGTGTTTGACATCTGTTGGTATGCCAATGAGGGTTATACTGGGAGTGACTGTGGTTGGGAGCATCATAACCCACACACAGACACAAGGTGCCAGTACTGACATTCATGTATGCATTGTTGCATGGGTGTGTAGTGGTTGGCTGTGCAAGATGGCTGTACAAGGCTAGGTGAGGGGTACTCCTTGGCATTGCATCAAACAATAATGGTGTGCAGTGCAGGGGTGTAGTGTCTGCAATGTCCCACACAAATGGCTACTGCATGATTTGCCCTGACATCCTGGTTACCAATGTGTATGGCGATAGATTTGTAATGCATGCCATGTTTGTGTTTGATAGTCCTTCACATGGACATTGCCTGGGATGTGCATGTCCCACAATACTGTACAGTGACATGTACAGGTGTACCTGGTTTGGAAGGCACATGTGTATATAGACTGTAATCCCCTGATATGCCAATACTGGCCTGGTGTAGCGAAACCTGCTTATAGTGAGTAGGTCGACCCTGCACCTGCATTGAGAGTATGATACAAGTATTCCCTGGTGTCAGTGGCATTGGTCCCTACAGGGCACATGTGTACAGCATTGTATGGCCTCTGTGGATCACATTTGATGGCACTACATATGTTGCAGGCATCCAGTGGGGAACATAGTGAAGGCACAATGTCCGCAAATATGTACAGGGTGCAATGTCCTCTGCAGGCCACTGCATTAACACCATGCCTACTATCTGTCATCAATGTGCATTGTACTAGCAACATAGCGGGATATCATAGGCACCTGATTTTGTGCATGGCACATGGGTGCAGGACATATACCGGGTACTAGTAGGGTTGCATACGTTGTTCACCAGGCCTGTTGCCAGATGTAGGGGTATGGCTTGCCAACACAGTCCCCTGGCTGACTGACAGCCGTACTCCTTGTGAGGTGGCCAATGTGTCATAAGACGGACACTATATAGGAAAACTACAAAATCCACTCCCCAACATGCCCAATGTTAAGACACACACAGCCACCACTACAAAGGCTCTGACAGACAAACACACACTTGCCATGTCCTGTATACAAACCCCAACCTACCGTATCACACTGCAGCAATATGCTTTTAGGGCATGAGCTATGGTGAATACTGGGTTACAGCACACCTACAGCTGTAGACCTAGGTGGGTGACAATGGCAGGATTGACAAAGGTGGTCATGTGATTTGTACACAGAGTGCATACTCTACAATGCACTGTATTGTCTAACGCAGGGTGACACACACACACACGCACCTGGCATGTCTGGGATTAAAACACCAACCTAAGTACTTTAGCATACTACAGCATTACGCAGTTACAGAATGCGCTACCCAGATTAATGGGATACAGTGCTCCCAGAGGTGTATTTGTAGGTGGGTGCCATCATCTACCTTTCCAAAGGTGGGTATAGGAATTGTATGGAGTGTGAGCAGTCTTAAAGCATTATTTAGTCCTTAGGCAGATAGGGACACACACACACACACACACACACACACACACACACACACACACACACACACACACTTGGCAAGTCTAGGATTAGAACACACTGACCTAACTACTTTATTACACTACAGCATTACGCAGTTACAAAATGCACTATGGAGATTACTGGGACACAGCACTCCCAGAGGTGTATTTGTAGGTGGGTGACATCATCAGCCTTGCCAAAGGTGGGTATAAGAATTGTATGGAGTGTGAGCAGACTAAAAGCATTATTCAGTCCTCAGGCAGACAGGGACAAACACACACACACACACACACACACACACACACACACACACACACACACATACACTTGGCAAGTCTGGGATTAGAACACCGACCTCACTACTTTATTACACTACAGCATTACTCAGTTAGAGAACGCGCTACCGAGTTTACTGGGACACAGTACTCCCAGAGGAGTATTTGTAGGGGGGGGTGACATCTTCAGCCTTGTCAAAGGTGGGTTTAAGAATTGTATGGAGTATGAGCAGTCTAAAAGCATTATTCAGTCCTCAGGCAGACGGGGACAAACCACACCCACACACACCAGTGGTGGGAATGGAACACCTGCCTATCTACAGATCACTATTACAATACTACATAGTTACGAGTTGCATCACACAGACTACACATTTCAAGGCTGTCATTATGACCTTCTAGGAATGCAGACATCAACAGGGATGCTGGCAGTTAAGATGCACATACCTGTGAACCTGTGGGTAAAGTAGGAATCCATCCTGACATGGAGTATACCCATCTGTGGAAAGGACAACTACTATCACTATACAGGGTTACAATGGCCATGCCCATACACAGAGGCACATAACTGACACAAGGTGTCACTGGGCATGCTCACACACTCAGTAGCATGGCTGTTCGGAATGCACTATGTGTCCATCTACACAAGGTTATACTGGAAATGCTCATACACTTAGTAGCACAGGGCTGTCTGGGATGCACTCTGATTCTAAATACAGAAGGCCACAGTGGCCATGCTAGTAATAAGGAGGGTGGCCTAATGGTTAAGGTGTTTGCCTTACAAACACAAGGTGCAAGGTTTGAGTCTCACAAGGGATAATTGGCTAAGCTTAAAATGGCTCGCAAGGGCAGTTAACTTAGTAAGAATCTATGAATCTATGAATCTATTACAGTTAGACGTAAAGAACACATTGTAATGGGCTCTGGTGTTAGTACTTGTCATTGTTAGCAGGAATGCTGCTCTACATATATCTGACACCAGTCTTTTACACAAAGTCTGCTGCTGTCCATCACCTTAGATGTACCATCCTATACCAAGCACAATACCACCACTCGCAGTGATGTCTTGGTAGGAATGGAAATTGCTTGACCAACACAATGAGCCTTGCTAGGAGTGGCAACTGCTTGATCAACACAATGAGCCAATGTCCTGCTGTAAGTACGAGGTTGTCCAGTGCTTGTCATTCTGGGATGACATGACTGACAGTAGACAGGCCTTTGACACATATCACATGCATCCATGATTCAAGTCAGATTCACCCATGTAGTGCCTTTCCAAGGCAAATGTCCTAAACACAGAATAACACCCTGACACCTAGAGGGCAACTGCATTGTATGCTTATGCTAACCAGTGCTAAATATGTAGTGTCCATAATCACAACTGCTCACTGTAGATCCAATAATGGGGAGTACTGACATATGTGCAGTGAGGAACACCTGGCTGAAGGCTCTGTAGTGCACAATAGCACTATCACCATATACCTCAGAACCAGACATGCAGACCATAACACAGGTACAGGTGGTGGTGTCCTTACATACATAGAGGCCACTCACATGTACTGACTGGTACCCCCACAAAAGGCATCACAAATGAGTCAGGTGCAGGACAGTGCCAAATGCTGCATTCTAGGATGTAAACGTCAGACACCACCATGCCCTCGGACCACCAACACACATCCATACATGTTGTATGACATATAAGAGTCCACCACCATGTGACCCTTGACCAGTGGACTGTACCAAGCTCTACATCAACTGTAGAGAGTACCCATGTACTGACACAGTTGCATCATGTGTTATGCAATGCAATGATACCACTGTCTTTAACCAGGTCAGCTGTACACATACCAGGGGCCCTCGGTTATTTACAGCATTAACAGATGACTGTTGCTGTACACCAGTATACACCCTCATGTTTGGATATGACATACATGTACCTACCCTGGATATGTACATGCCACACACACACAACATACATGTAAATAGCATAGCTGTTGTTGTCCTTTGTGCAGACAGATGGCTACAGCCATTACACACATGCACATGGAATGTAGGTCCATGGCTGCTGCATGCTAACAGTACATAAGGTGTGATATAAATGTTGACAAAAGTAACATTCCCTCTGTACCAATTACCCATTACACCTATCATATCATACAACAGTTCATGTGTCATGTATGTCATTATACATGTCCACCAATTGCAATGCCTACAAACATGCCCAAATGACAGGATTGTAGGACCTACACACATGTACATGTAGTGGTGTGCATTCAGATACCATGCGTGTGCAGTTGCTGATGTATGCAGGTGACGTGTATCTTAGTACATCATGCAGTTGCAATGCAGCCTCAACATTGCCAACTGTATATGGTGATATGCTGAATGTACGGAAAGATGTACCTCAGGTATGGACAGATGTGTGGAAATAACTAAGTGGTGGGGCATCTTTGCAGATGGATGTTTGCTGAGGAAAGCTCACAGGTGTATCACAAGCAGTCCTACAATAACCTGTGTAACCGATAAGCAATGGTTTTGTTAATTGAAGTACATAACACACAACATAAACAGCGGTCAGGGTGACACCGAAGGTAAATCACTTGACACCTGTAACAGTTAAGACCTCCCATGTGCATATATCAGCACTGTTGCCAAAGGAAGCATCAGTACACTTTGTAACGTGTGCAATACTGATGTAAGTCTGTCATACATATCATTGAGCTAGGCAGGTGTTTGATTCACAGTACTGGCATATGTGGTTGCGTGTGTGGCCATATATGTCACGTATGGTGGGGAATACATCTCAGTTGTTACTCACTCTCCTGAACACTAGTGTAGACATCTGTACAGACTGCAATGTAAAAAGCAGGACATAGTCAGGGGCGTGTATCTCACACATGTGAGGTTTCTGTATGTGCGTGACATAGGTGTATTCAATAGTGAATGCCACAGTGTGTGTGTGTGTGTGTGTGTGTGTGTGTGTGTGTGTGTGTGTGTGTGTGTGTGTGTGTGTGTGTGTGTGTGTGTATGTATGGCTGTCTGGTTCCTGGAGTGAGGATGTATGTTACCATACTGAACTGTTAAGACCCCTCCCACCATCCAGACAATGCAATCTACTATCTGTGATGATGTCCACGATCTTAGGCCATACTGACTACCTGTACATGTGTATTCTCTGTGGCGCATCATGTAGGTGCACAGTACTGTAATGATGATTTGCACATAGGCAGGGGTCCTCACCTCAACAGTAGCAACTGTGTGTGAGTGTGTGTTATTGTGTTGGTGAATCCGTGAGTGTGTGGGTGTGTTACTGTGTCACTGAATACATGTGTGTCAATACCTGAGTGTGTGGGTGCAGTTGTGTGTTAGCATCCTGTCATGGGAACTTGTATTACTGCTTCCCAATGAGGTATCACACTTTGCACTGGCCTCTACCCTTGTAATCAGCTGGACCGCTATCTTACCTCACCACTCCATGTAACTGCACCTGTGATGTCACCCAGTATGGATGTCACATCTGTAGCCACAGTAGCTTAATTCACAGCTATCATGCTCTTGGATCAGTAGACATGTTTGGAACGTGGGACATTCTCACTTTTATGTGGCAGCTACATTGTGTATGCTGGTATATTCATACATACCTGTGAGTAATCCACATTGACATATTGGACACTAACTGCAAACACTGACATCCACCAACAAGTGCAATTAGACCTGAAGGAGGACAGCAGAACATCATGACCAACATACAGTTACTGTTGTTACACAAGACACATACTGTTAACAGTACGAAATGCATTGTACACCTGTAGTACATGGTATGTCTGCTGCCTGTCAATAGTACTCAACAATTGTAAACTACACTTATCTTCCTAGTCTGTTCACCCTGTGCATCAGACCATATGAGCATGTCACTGCACCAATGGTGTGGATGTCAGGGATGCAGCACAGGCATCATCATATGCACACGGTGATAATGTTTGCCAGAGGCCTGGGATGCACATTGGATGACATCATGTGTGTGGTTTAGGGCCTTTGATCTAATTGGGCATGTGTGGATGTTATGCATGTGTGTGTTGCGGTGCCCTACATATGTTTCTAGTTTGTGCGTGTGTGTATGCACAACGTTCTGGCATGTGTTTGGCCTACACAGGGGTATTATTAACAGCTGAAGACTGTACAGGCCAGGTTTTACAGTTCACAGTGTCCGGCCAAGGACATGTGACCTGTGCCTGCCAGGGGTTGCACGTGCACTACCTGGCAGAGGTGCAGATTGGGTACTGTCTGATGGCACTTGTCAACTGCAACAGTGTCCCTGTTGGGACCATCCAGGGCAACGTGCATGTGGCCTGCTGTGTCATGGCATGAATAGCACAGCACCAGCTGCACTGCTGCTACTACCACCACTATGGGAGCGGACATGTGTGGTAGCTCGTTCACGTAGACCTGAAACAGGTGATGTAGCAAACTTACATCCACATGCCTGATGCTTCACTCCTACCAGATGTTCCAACACAGACAGCCCACACTCGTAGATTGTCATGCCACGGTCAAGGACTCCAACCATGTCACCCAACCGTCTATCCAAAGCTTCAGCAATCTGCTGTTGACATTTACCATTGCCTGGATGCTGTTGTTTAAAGAACGGATAGCAACCCACTGAAGCCTCTGATCTTCATTGTTGTGCCATTCAGCACGTGCCTGTGCCACCATTACAGCCTGCAACATGTGTCTGGTGACACCAGCTGATGCGTTCTGTCTTGCAGAGGCATGCTGGCCAGAGGTCCTCCTATGAGCAGCACTGGCCATGTGCCTGTGTGGGGCATCACCAGTCAGTTGGCTGACACCATGGTGTGCAGGCACACCTTCCATAGCCCCTACACTTTCCTGTTCCAAGCTATTACATGCCAACTGTCCTTCCTCTATGGCCACTGGTGATGGGGTATGTGCAGGCATGGGATCTCTGTGCAGGGATGAGGGGGCTATAGGTGGAATGGCAATGAATGGCACAGATTCAGCCCCTGACAACTCTGCCTGTGCCTCAATCATACATTCATCATCACTGCTAGAGTCTGTGGGGACACTAACATCAGATGAACCGCAGGAGGGCAACGCACCTACATCACCTGTGAGGGGCAGACAAGAACTGTAGATTACAATCTATACAACAGACACACAAACACACAGACACCCAGACACACAGACACACACGCTATGGCACCCAACATGCATGTGAGACGACAGAAGGCATGCAACATGCATGTGATACGGCAGACGGCATGCAGCACAGACAATAATAGTGGTAGTTATCATACATCCCTGGATTGCATAGAACAGCATGCATGTGTCATAGAAGAAGGCATGCAAATTACACAATCATAGTAGTAGTTAGCATACATCCCTGTGTTACACCATGTAGACCAGCACAGGTTAACAGTACACCTGCCTGATGTGTGGCATATGACCTTGACAATCACATGTAGTATGACATGTGATCTGCTGACTTGTGCAATGACATGCATACATGTTTAACACAATGGTGTCCTGTCAAATATACAGTGGGATAATGGTGTCCCAATGCAGTGTTGTCTGTCTGCCCTACAGATATACTGCACATTTAGCTGATGTGCATGGCCATTGCAGGGAATCATGAAGCATCTCTATTGCTATACATTGTGAGTTACAGACAGTTCATAGCCATGACTGTGTTGAGATACAATACATATATACTGTGGAATGTGACCCACGTCATTGATGTGTATACACACTAAACCATGATGTGGAATGTGTGACACAGATCACTTAAGTGTATACGGATGACACCCCTGCACATCTGCAACCATATAGCTGCTGCCTGCCAACTATGGCCAGACATGGCAAGCTCGTCTGTACATGATGTCCCACATGACATCTGTGTACCACACACACACACACACACACACACACACACACACACACACACACACACACACACACACACGAGGATCAAGTATGACATTGATGTCCTGTACTGTATCTGTGGGCTGATGTGGATACTGTACAGGTGACTGCTGTGTGGTTGATTGATGTCACGCCTACACAAGCTATGCACAGGCCTGTAGGATGTCTAGTGTTCCACATCTGCAATATAACCATTACACAAAGGCCATAGTTGGACCATGTGTAGCCAATGTACGACAGGGTGTTCACACAAGCACATTGTGTCTACTGTGTGTGTTGCTTCATGTCTCTGGCCATCCTCCATGGCCATGTGTGTACATGTTGTGCCCAAATTATTGTGATGGGTGTCTATTTCACATGTCTGTGTTGTCCCATATGACATACACCCATAGATGTCATATGCTCCACTGATGACAGGGTTATGCAGACAAAGGGTGGTATGTTTGGTATGTGGGATATGTTTTTCAGGACAGTTAGGCAGTGTTTCAGCCAGGCCACTAGATGTCATGGACATGTCAAGATAGCACATCACATTGTGTGACATTCATAGCAGGGCTATGATCCACACCAGTGAATCCTGTGGGCTGGCCATACTCCAGCTCACTGTGTAATACTGTTTGTATTTCCCACATGTGTAGCTCTGATCTGTAGTACATGTCCCTACAGTGAACAGCATCTCCACCATTGTTTGCACAGATGTCCACACATCTGGCAATGACAGTTTGTGAGGATTCATGTTGGTGATTCACATAGTTTGCAAGTGTTGCACATGGGTAGCCATTGTGATGCATTGCAGGTCCAACCTGTATATTGTGACAGGACCATACATTATGTGTACATGTGGTAAATGGCCACATGACAGATAGATCTGTGCATTGTGATGCCTGATAAATAATAACAATCTCACCTGCAATGGGCTGCTGTCACAGCGGAACACCAGAGGTACCTAAATCAGAGTAACACAGCAGTATGAGCATTATCCATGTCTGTATGATAGCTACAGGGTGCAATGTGCATGTTAACACATACACCAGTACATTAGACTATACTATGGTGTATGCACATGTGTGCATAAACAGAGTAGCATACTACAGTATGCGGCATGTGTGTATACATGCCTTGTATATGATGTTACATTACATATTGTACAGTGACACATGCAACTATATGGGATATAGTTGCTATAGGTGCAGTAGTGACTTATCAAGCAACCCCAGGCTCAGTGGTTGAGAGACACCCACCTCCACAATATAGGCTAAGGCTTGTGGATGTTGTTCTGCAGGTGTCCACAGGTTGGCCAGTAGCTCCTTGGTACGTGTGAGTGGGGGCTGGGTTGGTGGTCCCCACCTGTTGCACCTTGTTCCCTGGTGATTGCATTTGCATGCTGTTTCACACATCTAATGATGTCTGTACAGTTTCTGCGCACCTGCTGGTATGAGCGGTTGTGGCCACCCGCATCTTTAACCCTCTTGTGAAGTTCCATCCACAGGGCATCCCACTGCTGTGCATCCTGTGGCACATGGCTGAACAGGATATCATGATTGTCATGTAGGTATGGGATGAGGGCCTCATTCTCCAAGCAGTTATAAGGAGGTAGCCTTGAACGCGACATACCTGGAAGACATAATGATGGAGACAGGTCACAGTAACTCACAGAGACATACAGAGCTACAGCTGAACATACATGTGTATCGCATTTATTACGATTCAATAGTTGTCTTTGCAAATCTACATGATACTGACACCACTGGCATGTTTGTGTCACACACATGTGACACTCAATGGTGACTGGATATTATCACCATATATATATATGTGTGCATCACTTAATTACATTGCTCATACACCATGTGGATGCTGTCTTGATGTGGGCATGTCTGTTTCCCTGTACTGGTGTTCCTACCTATCAGCACATGGCTGGATGTATCCACATTGATGCAGTTGACCATGATGCTGTGTATATGTCACATATAAAGACTTACACTGCCTTAATGAACATGACTTGTGACCCTGTAGACCTGCTCACAGAAGGTTTTACATGTATGTGTTCTGCCATATACATCTACACGGCACTGTACAGCAATTCAACATCTTGTCATGTATCATCTGTGTTGCAGATGTGATACACATGAGACACTGGCTAGCCAGATGGTTTTTGCAGGGATGGATATCAACTATAGCATGTACAGTCAAAGTCAACTAGTAGGCTATATGCCCTGGGCCATATATGAATCTAGGATGAAAGGTTACCTAGCTGTAGCCGACAGGCGCATCTCTGGGGCCAGGTGGAGCAGTGCCACATAACTGATCCACAGGGTTAATGATACATTTACCATGCGGTCATCGCACCATGTCTGAGAGCGGGGCAATGTGCAACTTTGCTGGACAGGAATGCATATTATGACAGAACTATGTAAAGTGTATGGGACAAGGATGTGTCCAGCATGTGGTGATCCTAGTACTAGAAAGGTGGATGTCCATGAAGTATGTGTGACATCAGGATGTGTACGTGTAGCATGTCCAACATCACTGGGTTGGACATGGATTTAATCAGGGTATGCATCATGCTACATAGTGAAGATGGGGAATGAGAAGGCTGGTGTAGGCCATCTGAACATGGCCAATACCCCTTAAAGGAAATATGTGATCTGATATGGGTCACTTGATTGTTGTGTATGGCTGGACAATGATCTCTATATTCATGGATGGGACCCTGTCATGATTAGGGTTGCCACATATGACTACCTGTCAGGTGAGGTGATGTAACTATCACAGGAAAGACAACTGCCCAGCTGCATCCCTTACACACAGTGTCCATTATGTTGACCACTGCCTAGGTGGTAGTTCATGGGTACAGGGTTATTAATATAGGGGTGACAATGCAATATGTAGCTGTCAGATTGTGACCATATGTCACACACTCATCAACAAAGCCCCTTCTGTATGTTGCCCACAATACTCTGAGTCGGCTATTGCTCCTAGGTCATAGTCATTCGCATACTTCAGTAGGCAGATGCCTTCTGTTAGTCTGTGTGGTATGGGCTACAATGAGGGGGAGTACAATTAATTAACCCTGTCTTACTGTAACTGGCACTGGTGTGATGTGCATGTATTATTCAGACACCTTCTGTAGTGTTGGTTCTGCCAGCAGTCCTGTTGCAAAACACTCCTGTGACATAGGAATGTACATCTAGTATACTGAGTGTAAGTGGAACACAGAATGGGTGATGATGTCCTATGACCTGGCAAGATTATGATATGCAGTGTGAAATCAACCTTACTGTCATCTACATCTGTACTGCTGACATCAAATAATTTGATCAAGGTTCATGGCCTTTCAGACCAGACTCAGCAGGGTAATAGTGCAGTACTTCCCATTATCAGTGGTGCCTCCCCCTTTGTGGGTTGTGATACCTGTTGTGCACCATTCAGTGTGTACACAGCCGGACATGAAGCTATGTTTTACATGATGTGGAGAGCAACTTGTTTTGCCATATGTGTATGTTACAACCTGGGATGTGTACAGGTCCCATGCAGCCTGAGTGCAGCTTGTACCTGCATAGTTGTGGGTACAGGGGCTCTGTGTTGTACATGGATATATGATTGTGTACCTGTTGTGGGGGCAGTGTGTTTATGTTATCCAAGTCCCTATCTGGATTGCTTATTCATGCTCAGCACTTGTTCAGAACTTGTAAGCACTACGTAAACTACTAATTACTATAGCACTCAATCTTCCTCATTACCTAGAGGTAAACAGGTTCTGTACATATTTTTCTCACTTGCTTAGAGTAAAATAGCTCTTGTACTCACTTTCTTCACTTATCTAGGGGAAATGTGTTTTATATTCAGGCATGTCCAAGGGTCAGCTGCCAGTGTTCTCTCCTGTCTATCTGATGAATCTGGCCATCTTGAGGCAATGTAGACATTGCCTCATGTACACAGACAACCCACTCCACCTACCACCCAACACTACAAACTGTAAGATGCACTTATCTAGCCAAACTGGAGGTAAAGCTCTATCCAATCAAGACTGACCCTGACAGTCATGTGGAGAAGGTAAACATTCACACCACACCACACTCATCACATAGTCTCACTGAATCTACCCCAACATTACCTGGGAAAACTACTCGTGTACCAACTCATTAGCTCAATGCTTTCTGGAATTCATAAACACCAATGCCCTGGATCAAATTATCCACACACCCACCAGGGGCAACAATATCCTAGACCTTGGCATTACCAACATAAGTGACCGGTGTTCCACACCTGAAGTCAACTCCTTGTTGGTCCGATCTGACCATAAGCTGAACACCCTTGATATCCACATCCCACCCCCACCCCCCATTAAGGGAACCACAGTATAATATGTCTACAAAGCCAACCTCATGCTTCTTAATACAATACTGTTACAACTGCTGAATCCTACACAAATGCACTGTATAAGGACTTACACGAGTGCATGGATCGTGCTATCCCAAACAGAACCAGGACATTATACTCCTAATTAAGGAAGCCAATCTGGTGGTCCCCTGCCATAAACAAACTGTACAACAGAAGGAAGACACTGTTGCAAAAGAGAGTACAATCCCATGCATGGAGGAGCTCCCTGGTCTGTCTCAGTAAGAAGGTGAGATCCCTTATGAGATCCTCCAAAGCTTGCTATGGAAACAAAACCACCACTAATTCCAATGACAACGACAAAGCATTCTATAGCTATGTCAAATATCTTGATGTCAACACCCAGATCTAGCTACAACACAAAGGCACGACCATTACAGAACCAACTGATATTGCCAACATCCTGGGAGATAGGTTCAGTGCTACCTTTCCCCCCTCTCACCCCCTAAAGGGCCCATATCTATATAGGAAGAGTGCAGAGTCCCTGTAATCACAACTATGCAGGTAAAACCTGCACACTCTAAAGCCAATATCAAAGCACCCATGGGACCGGACTACATCCCAGGCTGCGTTTTACACAAACTTCAGAACGTACTGGCTCCCCACCTATGCACCATGTTCAATAATAGCCTCGCATCAGGCTTTGTGCCCCCTGAATGGTGCACAGCAACAGTTATTCCACTCCACAAAGGTGGCGCCACAATAGACCATGGGACCTATTGCCCTATAGGCCTGACTAGCCTGGTCTGTAAGGCTATGGATCACATCATCATGGATCTCAGTCACAGAGACATTGGGTACCTCCAAACCTTTGACCCCTCCCAGTTTGCCTTTGTTAAGGGCAGACCATGCCTCCTAAACCTGGTGGACTTCTTAGAGACAGTTACCAAGGCATTAGATGAGGGTAAGGAGGTCCACACAGCCTACCTTGATCTCTCAAAGGCTTTCAACACCATTACTCATTCTGGTATTATCAACATACCCATTCACCTGAACATTAACCTCTACGTCATGTGATGGATTGCAAAGTGGCTCATGGTCAGAACCCACACAGTGTGAATTGCATACCCTAGGTCCGACTGTATACCAGTAACAAGAGGCATCCCCCAGGGCTCAGTCCTAGGACCCCTCATGTTCGGTATATAATTCTCTGACGTACAGGCAAGCACAGGAGGGCTTTGGTTGAAAAGGTTAGCAGACGACTGCAAACTAGGGACCATAATTGTTTCCCCAGCTGATACAGACAACCTCTGGAAGGGTCGCACTGAGACAGATACCTGGTGTCAATATCATGGCCTCAAGCTGAATGCCAAAAAGTGCATAACCATCCCCTTTGGATGTAACTAATTACCCGTGGACTACCACATAGTGCTAGTCCGCTACATACAGAAGATGTAATAAGGGATCTGGGAACCCCAGTAGATAGCAGTCTCTCCTTCGATACCCATAATGACAAGGTGGTTAGAATATACTTCTACATGGCTCCCCTAATCCTTAATGGGTTCGCATACAGAACAAAGGAGGCCATTGTGCCTCTCTACTCATGACTTATTAGACCCATTAAAGGATACAACACCCCATTTGGGATGTACGTTACAAGACAACTGCAACATCTTGGAAGACCACAACAGTACCACACCAAGACCTCAAACAGATGACCTATGTAGCCCAACCTAAGAAACTCCAGCTGTACTCGGTTGCATATCACATGCTCATAGGTGATCTCTGCTTGACATACAAGGCCCATGTCCAACCCAGTACTGCTGGATATGCTCCCCCTAAACAGAAGCCCCTGAGAGACACATGCTCTAGGGATATACACCTAACCACAACGATGATTAGGACGTGCTGAATGAATAGATTCCTGACCCGGAGACTCCCCATGCTTTGGAACATGATTCCAATGTTCATCAGGCAGGGCCCCTCACTAGCACTCTTCAAGGTAAACCTTGATGTGTGGATGGGAGACAGACATGTACCCCGGGGATCACTGCAGTGGCTCTGCTGGACAGAGGCACAGGGAACTAATGGCTCTGCCATTCAGAGGCACAGGGAACTAATGTAAGGGGGTGGCGAAAGCCAACACACTCTAGCTAGCCTTATAAATACCCTTGGGCAGACAGCCTAGTACCTACCTTTCACTTATTACATGTCTTATGTGCATGGATAGTTAACTAGCTCTTCCAATTTACTTTGCTATCATGCTGATAAACTGTCGGGTGACTACAAGTCATATGTATCCTGTTATTGTGTATTGCAAATGCCAATAGACATAACTAATGTTTGCCTAACATAAATGTAATGCTATGTAACTTGTAATACATATCTGCCTACAATACTGTACATTACACAATTATTGGGACAATATCCCACAATGCAAATCATAATTGCACAGTAAGCCAACCTTCGACATGTTATTCTCAGTAATACACCCATACATATGCCTACTGTTATAATATATCAACATATACTATCCCCTGTTATAGCATGTACTTGTGTGACCAGCCCTGCCACTGACAGTGGCTGGTGAGGAATATTTGGGTTCAAAGCCCTTATATAGCATCCCTTGTGCTATATGTGGTGTTTGTCTTGTGACCTACAGCAGTACACACATAAATACTACAAGCGTTACTATGCTCAACAATATATCACTACAAGATAACTGTTTCCACTATATGAATTGCGTGCACTTAAAATATTACAGAACAGGTACTACATACACAGACATACTGAGTGTTCTACATACCTTATTAGTAACCCGAGGTGTCGTTGACTGTTAATTCAACCCTTTTCAGTTTGTGTTTCAATCTTCTTTGTAACGTTCCTCTGGTATATGCAGATGGTTTGAATGTGTGATAAGCCATCCTTCTCTAGTTAAATATCAATTAAAACACCAATTGGTGTTCCAAAGTAGTTAATTAGATGCACATCAGCTGCGCAGGTACTCCATTAGCCAATACCATGGCAACAGTGGTGTATAATTGAGTACTCCACTTGGGAGTTGTCTGTTTGCCTTACTTTTGAGGAAGACGGCCTGGATGTGTTGTTTGTGATGTATTTCAACAGCTATATGGAGACAGACAGAGATATATTAGCTTCATGACTCCTGTGGATTGTATGTAATGGCTAGAAGATTGTGAGTACAGCTGTTATATTTCAGAACATTGCTAGTTATGCAATGTTTGTTTGTATCTGATAATTCTGCAGAGTTTTCAGTCTGGCAAGGATGTTTGGGCAGCTCAAGGCTGTATGGCTATGCATGAACTGTTAGGTGGTTTACAGTGTGCTCACCAGACATCCTTGGTTTGGTGTACATGTGAATCATACTGTGCTGTTAATCAGTAATTGGTAATACTCCCCGGTATACACACAACCCTCTGAAATGGGATTAGTGCAAACAAACCCTGTAATATCAGCAGCTGTTCCATTGTATAACAGCAACTATTTCACATAGGGCCATGTTAGTGTGTCTCTGACAAGGTATGTTAAAGCTTCTGCAGATGTTGTACAGTGAGTGAATGATTTGTGATGTTATTACAGTTGGTATTGTAATTTGTTTGGGTGTGAGGGTGATGTTGGTGGGTGTACTTAGCAGATGCAGGTGTGTAGGAACTGCTTTTATACATAATCAATATGTGCATGAGGGTTCCTTCCCTATCTAAACACCTATCCTTTAGTGGACTAATACTATGGTAATTGCAGGCTGATTCATTAAGGAACTGTTAATTGGTTCCTTTATAGCATGCAGGTAATGTTAGTCCTTGAATCCTTTCGGCAATACATCGGAATGTAATAAAGTGTTGCTACATGAAAGATGTGTATTTCTTTCATAGGTATTTGCAGTCATTGGAGCTGTGTTTGCGACTGACCCTCTTTGGCTAGGGTTGTCACCTTTTCAAATGGCCATAGTGGGACATTTTCGGACACACATCAGATTTTACAGGCCGACACAAACCCACGGTAAGTACAAAGGATAGAACTTTCCTTTTTTGCCTAAATATAAGTTTATTCTTGTCGCAGTATAGTTGCTTTTCCTTTTTTTTGTAACATGTAGGTATTTTAGTTACAGAAAGAACTATTGTATGCAACTATTACATTACATATGTGGCATAATTATGTCTTACATTCTCAGGACATTTGCCATGTTTAATATATTTGGTCAGGACACAACCACCCAAAGAGAGACTGTCCCTCGCAAAGTGGGACAGGTGGTAACCCTATCATTGGCTCATGTCCATAGCACATATTTGTAATAGTGTATAGGCATATACTCTCCATATCCTTTGTTCATAAAGTTTGGTTGTGACCAAATGTGTGATTGCTATGGTCCATGTTATACTCATATATGAACACTTCAACCACTGTATACGGGATACCTACGGAATCCTGAAACCACACAATTCCGACGCCCACAGTACCGGGCCCAGACTCCCATACCCCACATTACCGACAGTGACAGTAACTTGTGAAAGTAACACAACCATGGAACACACACATGCACACACAGACACACTGCTACCCACCACATCCAAACAAACCATCCTACACTACGTATGAGCATGTGGGTGTCTGTGCCCTCCACACCCCCCTACTTTAATATTCTACCTCCTAGATCGCACAAACAGACGCACAAAGCAAACCCACAGCCACACATTACAGTCTGCCAGGAACACAGACCACACTCAGAACACACACACTTACACACACTACAGCCCTCAGAAACACACTTACACACAGTAACCTACCTGAACTGCAACACCAGAAGCAATGACTAAATGTCCCTTAACATCGGGATTTTAAACCTCATGCTTCTGGTGTTTTGGTACTGTGGTCTTTCGGACTTTAAGCCTTGTGATTATGCACATCAGTATGTCAAGTAGTCGGCATGTGGTAGGTATCCCATTTATATATACCGCCATGGTTATGTAGATCTTGTTAACCTATCTATATATCTTCATATATCTATTTATCCCCATATATCGACATATATCTCTCTCTCTCTATCTCTCTCTATATATATATATATATATATATATATAAATATATCTATATATCTATATATATATATATATATATATATATATATATATATATATATATATATATATATATATATATATATATATATATATATATATATATATATATATATATATATATATATATATATATATATACATGTATATATATATATATATATATATATATATATATATATATATAAATATATATATATATATATATATATATATATATATATACATGTGTATATATATATATATATATATATTTATATATATATATAGCATACACCTTTCATTGGTACATGTCGGTTTGTCCTATTTCCCCACATTCCTACCTTTTGTGTATTAACCTGTCAGTATACACAACTGCCATTGGTACATCTCAGGTAGCTTAGTGGTAGGTTATTGTGAAGATTGTTTACATGGTTGCGTGTTATAATCCTGGCAGTGGTCATTTTACCTCTCAGAGCAGGCACTGGAAGTGCAAGGGTGATTAACGCACATTTCAGCGCTTGTGGGTTCCAAATGTTTACTATTCTGCGGAATACCACCTATATATGCAAGCTGTGGTTAAGGTATACTATGTAACATGTAAATCATCTGAGAAGATTTCTGTCATGGGTACTCCCCACTATTTGGAACTACATCCCTGATTACATTATACGAAACCCCTCACTAACACTCCAGGGACTCCTTGCAGAGTGGGTAGGGAACAGTGGATACACCCCAGGGATCCCGCAATTGGCTCTGATCCACAGAGTGAGTTAGTTAATCAATGGGGTGGTGACAGCAGACACATTTTGGCTATACTTATGAGTGGCATCAGGCAGTTAGGCATGTACCTACCTATGTATCTATGAACCTATACATACAGTATGGACACATGCTGATAGCTTAATTTACTGTTCACGTATTGACTTACCTTGTGCCAATGGCAGTTGTGTGTACAATAGTTGAGGGTCACCTATGTAGGATGCACACAGTAGACCACCCATACATGACAATTTACAAGTGGTCGTGTGTGTGTGTGCCTATGTTTGCTGTGTGTGCAGGTGGAGAAGGGTGTCAGTCCATAAGTGCCTACACTGTCAGTGTGTGTGCTATACGTTCCCTCTTTGCCAAGGCATGGGCATATTGGGCACACCTCCATCTGCCTACTGGGGCTGGCACAGGTTGTTTGTGGTCTGAGTCCCTCTGTGCATGTGGGGCCCTTGGTAATGGTGGTGGGCTGTGAGGGCCTGCACAATTCTGTCCCTGATGCAGCTGTTTCCACAGGATCATATTGTGTAGCATGGCACATACTATGAAGATGTGGGTACACATGCCTGGAGAGTACTGCAAGGCTCCACCAGATATGTCCAAGCAACGGAACTGTGATTTTGGCATCCCAAACACATGCTCTATGATGATTCTAGTTTCTGCGTGTGCCTCATTATGGCATTCTTGCGTGGCTGTGTGTGCATTTCTGATGGGAGTCATCATCCACGGTTCCAGTGTATAGCCAACATCCCCTACCAGGTGGCCATATGGGATGTCCCCCCTGGCTAATACCTGATACAGCTATGAGGCATTTCAGATGTGGGAGTCGTGATAGCTTCCAGGGCTGCCAGCACACACATCCATGATAATGCCCTGGGCATTGCACATAACCTGGCAGTTGATGCAGGGGTATCCCTTGTGGTTTATGTAGCACCTACCCTGCTTACTGGGTGGTGTCTTGATGTGTATGTGTGTGCAGTCTATTGCGCCCAGTACCTCTGGGTAGTCTGCCACACGGTGGAAGAGACGCATATTGCTAGCCAACTCCTCCCGCGTTCGGGGGAAGTATATATGCTCATTGGCATGTGGTAACATGGCATCCAGGAACTGGTGAGGTACCCTGAATGCTGATGCCTGTGTGATCCCCATGTATCCCCAGTTGGCCTTTGAAAGGTATCTGTGGCTAGTATTCTAAAACTTACACATACCTTTATGTCCACTGGGATGGGTTTCCCTCTATTTCTGGCTCTGAGGCATGGCCGGCACAGCTCAACAAGTGCTGTATGGTGTCCCTGTACACGCTGTAATGCTCTACTATCTCCAGATCATGTAGCCCCTGGTAGGTTACCCTGGGTCTGATCACTCGTCTCCTCCTCCGGTGCCTGAGATGGTTGTCAGCATCATCCTCTACACCACCGTCAGTCTCCAACACAAGCTGTTGAATCAAAGCTATGGCAGCCCCTAAAATGTACATATTAAAAGTTCCCCATCTGTATACACCAATGGTGCAGAGTGTCTGGGAATACACAAGTGTGTGTGTGGGGCTTTCACACCTTATACTATTGTGCAATGAATGATGCTGTTGTAATTGGGTGTGTATGTGCAATTCCAGCCACAGGGTATCTTAATTATGGATTTTACAGCAGGTACTGCTATTGTGGGTCCTTTGGTGTTGACGTACGCTTGGCTGCCGTAATTCATCTATTACCCTTTACTTCACTTTTCAACCTGATTCCCCTCCCATTGTCAGGCATGGATCCAGCTGCCTGCTTTCTTGTTTTGCACTTTCACAACCCAGGATTGTGTTGCAAAATGTGTTATGTAGCTGATCTACTGCAAGTTTGCTTTGTTATGCTGTGACAGTTCTCTTTTCTTTGCAGTACGGCACCTCCCCTTTCCTGTTCTGCAGGTAGCTGCTAGCAGCCTTGTTAGCTGTTGTCAATGGCCCACTGTGAGTTCGTAGTTGTTAATTACTAATTTGTATTCCAATTACCATGCTGCAGCTTTTCCTTATTGTCTTCCCATATCCTTCCTTTTTTAGCTATGGTGCGCACCACGCACAGCCGTTTACCAAGTTTTGAGTGTGTTTTCAGCCACGTTCACATGCACCTTCGGTTACCTTGTGTGCTTTCAGCTAAGCAAAGCTATGGCTACTTCCACACCCCTTAGCAATGGGCAACCTGGATTAGCAATGCTCCAATGTGCTTACAGCTACGGTGGCGCACCCTTCTCTTGATGTCTTGTTTACCTCCAGCCCACACCTCGGTGTTGTACCGCTATGCTGTGTGGTACATCCTTACGCTGGCGGGGAGTTTGCAATTCAGTATTACTAGACTCATTTGCATGGCATTGACTACTAATTCCTAGTTACCATGCAGAACACTGTCACAGACCCTTAGCAACCCTTGCGCCATGGTTGTGGTGTAGCAGGCGTGCCATTGACTATTATGGGGAATTAATGAATTGTTTTACATTGCAGTTTTATGATATCTTAATATATTTTCATTGTGATCACGTTTGCGCACTGATGCACTGCGGTTTTACTTTGCGTTAGTGTGGCCATGACATTAAATGTCATTTATTTATGTGTTGTGCATGTTTTTTATGCCATTGGCTATATATTTAGCCATTGGCATATATTTACATTATAATAGGTAAGTTTGGTCCGCTTTCATGGCTCCAATTTTATGTTTGAAAAAATGTAAACCTTTTTTGGTTTACATTTCTTCATGCTTACGCTATGCCTGCACCACTTCATGAATCGCTATATACCTTCATTTGCATGCTACACTGCTGTGCATTGGGTAATTAGCATACATGCACTGGGATCTGCGCAGCTCTGGCGTACGCTGGTAGTGCACATGGAAACAGCTCGTACCTGAATCGCTTGGTGGCCATACTTGGCATTAGATCACCGACGCTACTCCAGCGCCTGGCGCAAGCTTCATGAATCCCGGGGATTATTTAAGAAAAGTAAGTATTTTTTTCTTAATTAATGTCATTGTATAATAGCAATAACCGACTCCGTGGTTGTGGTATATTGAAGGTTTACCCACGGTTGCCTTTGTTTAATCACTTGGGCTTCACCCTCGTGATTAAACCACACCTACCATGGGTAAATCTTCAATATACCACACCATGTCGTCAGTTATTGCTTTAATAACATGCATTATCGAATTGTTAACAAGACTGACACTGTGGAAATAATTTTCACTTCATTGTTCCAATAAAAATAAATGTTGTTTAACATAAACAAATGCAGGGGATTATCTCTTGTGGTTTATTCATTATTAGTCAATAAAGAATTCTTAGATGGTAATGTACAGGCATCTCAGATTGCCTAATTATATATTAAAAAGCTATTGATTATTTTACATTTCCACTGGCAACTGACTACAATATTTGCTTCATAAGGTATAGTCTGCGGAGAAGCTGAGCTCTGTAGCAGTCAATAAAAATTTATCTTTGCTTGCATTATGCTACTGGTGTGCATTCTTAAAATACAGGATTGTTCCTTGCGAAGGTTGACTCCACAGCTGTGATAGCAACTGAAGGTATGTTATTAGACTTCTCTGCAATTAAGCAAGATTTCACCAAAGTGTCTATAGTGATAATAAGATTACGGTTTTTCATATAAAAGCTGTTTTTTTAATGCAGCTTAAAATATGTCTTAATGTGCTTAGCTACATATAAACTTGTTTTTGTATATCTGAAGGAATTTATTTATACAGTATAACCTAGACACACACACACACACACACACACACACACACACACACACACACACACACACACACACACACACACACACCTTTGTGATAATATCCAGCATGTAAAGGAGGCTTTAAGCAAACAGCTAAGTAATGGATATTGGAACAAAGCTCACTGTTTCTAATGACTCAATGCAAGTCTACAGAATTCACTTGTTAAAGTCTGTCCTTTTTGATAGCATACACACACAAAGCACTTCAACACTTCAGCAGTGACTAAAAATACAGTATCAGTATTAGAATTAATGCCAGTACTGTACAACCAGTATCTGCAAATCATGCCCTCTAACACCTTTATGCCCTGGGCAGCCACCCTGTTCACTCCACCCTAGCTCTGTCTTTCTCCTGATATCTTTGAATTGTTATGGAGCACCAGAAATTTGAATCTGGACTATACAGTTAAGAATGTGAGTAGCCCATAGTTTAGGATACTAGATACGTTCTCCATCCATACTGGCAGACTAAAATTATGCAATATGTCAGTTTTGTTGGATTTTGTGTACATTTTAATATGTAATCCTATCCCCCAAGCTAGTAGGTACTGTTGAGTAGGCAAAGGTACTCTCTATGATTACCCATGGTGATTGAGGTCTTCCTAAAATTAAAGTGTCTACCATCATCTTCAATATCTCCCAGTATATACAGATGAACTCAGAAGCACACCCCATATGGCATCTGAACATACAAGAGTGACATAGTCTTGTCCTCTGGATGAATAACTGCATGGGAAATGGAGTTGTTAAAAAGGGAGACGTGTTATGGGGTTTGACTATAACAAACAATTTGGGCCATCCTACTTTGATCAGAAGCTTTAAGGGTAAACTGAGGATAGCAGGAAAGAGACTCTGTGTCTCTTTCTTCAATTGTGGGCAAATGATGAAAGAAACAAAATTAGGATACTGACCTTTGTAATCCTTAATTTAAATAAGCCCAAGATGGGAATCATGTAAACCTACGTGGTTGCAAAAAAAGTTGGTCCGTATCGAAACTTTAAAAAAAGAGTATCCTCCATGCAGAATAACATAAAGTATCAAAATTGACTGATCTGCAGAGTCCTAGGGCATCTAGCTATTCAAAAATTGTGGGAGGAGATACAGAATGGAATCCTAGAAACCAAAAAATGGTTCAAACTGTAGGATATGTAGATGTGCTGATTAGCTATGCATAAAAGGTAAGAAAGGCAGCAGTTCTTCTTAGAGTATGGAATGCCAGTGGAAAATACTTTCCAGATGTCTTGGAATTGCCACAGGGCATGAATAAGATGCTAACTAGTGATAGGTTTATGGGATTATAACTTTGAGAAAAGTCAGGTTTCATTTGGCAGTTGTGTATATTTAGATTAGAAATCAATAAAATAACCAACGTGTCAGTAAGTCCAGTTGCTTAAAAAATCACAAAGAATGAAGTCCTTTTGAGCCTCAGGTAAATGTAAAGTGTCTTTAATACTTAAAAGTGGCAATAAAACAGCAAATAGACATGCAATTATCCAACTTTCACATATCGCTTTATCAGGCATGTGAAAGTTGGATACCTGCATGTCTATTTGTTGTTTTATTGTTACTTTTAAATAGTAAATACACTTTTTGTTTACCCATGGCTTGAGCAGACTTGATTCTTGGTTTTTATATTTAGATTAGAAGCAGAAAATACTTATGGAGTGCTCTCAGTGGACACAAGTAATCTATTTGCAATGGAATGGAAAACTAGAATGTCAAGTGTTTATATTTCATGGTATACTGAATATGTGAAATGTGAGGGCAAAATTGTCTTTTCTCTCCAATGCGATGATTATAAAAGATCACTGCAGGTAGAGTAGAAAGTCATTTGCAACTAAATGACACATCTATAAACTGTCAATATTTTATTTCTTCTGTAATACATGATGAGCTATGTCAATTAATTATTCATCATGACAATACACGAACAAGGACTGTGCCTCATTGTACATTTGTAAATATTTGTGGACTGTTCATTAAGTTTTGTTTTGTGTGGATTTTAGCTAATATTATGAATGTTCAAGAGCTATGTTGTATTTTAAAATGTCCAATAAACAGTCCCCTGGATTCTGAAACATGCCTGACTTGGCTGAACTGTGACTAATGTGATCAGGCCAAGTAGTGCAACCTAGCACTAAGCTAGTTATCATTTTAATTGGAGGCATTTAGCATGACAACAATAATCTCATACTAACATTGCTGGTACAAATGGATTTATCTGTGAATATAGGAATGTACAACAGCTGCAGTTCTATAACTGGTGAATAGTGGTAGCATGCAGGTAGCATGCATGTGAGGGAAGAATTTGTAATAAAAAGATCCAATGGATTTTATATACCAATATTAAATAATAATCCAAAGGGGTCTGATACTGTAGCCAGAGTTCAGATAAATAATGAGCTTGATTGTTGTAACAAATCTTGTACCATGGCTTAAACACTGGACAATAAGTCCACTATTAGTATATACAAAAACTAGAATCTTTTTTAGATCAGATGGTTCAATTTTAAAATTAGTAGGGGAGAATCCATCTATTAATTACAGGTAGGACAAGTCTTTTTAAGAACTACTTAAGAGTTTAAGTCATTGACTAATAGTGAGAATAGAAGACGAACCTATGATATGACAAGATGTGGAAGCTGTTCACAATGTTCTAATGTATTAGTTACAGATAAAATGTACATAAGAGGGGAATCTTATGCTATTAAGGGACATTTTCCCTGTTATTCGAAGCAAGTAGTATATGCAGCAGTCTGTTATTCTTCCCCAGCCTTTTATATTGCCAAGACCTCAAGAAAATTACAAGAATGAATTTATGAACACTTGTCTGATATTAGGAAAGACAAAAATACAAATGCTTTATTTAAACACATTAGTGAGTATGACACACATATTTGGGTTTGTGATGGTAGAACAAGTTAACAATGGCAATCGAGGTTATATAATGGAAGAACATTTGTTGAAATGTGAATTAAAATGGCAAATTAAATTAAATGCCACGAATTTCCCAGGGTTGAATGAGTGTTATTCAGTATATCTAATTTTAAAATTTAAATATTATGATGCCCGATAATTAGATATTAAGTATAGGTTTTAATGAATGCCAGATAATGGATTTTATCATGTGACTTAATTTTATCATGTGATGTAATTTTATCATGTGACCTCTTAATCCATGTATTTAAATCACAGCCTAATCATTATAAAGCAGTTCTGAAGAAGCTCTGTTAATTGTTATTGGAATGCAAGCACTTAACTATTTTTAAACCTTTTACTATATAGAATAAAGAATTGCAAGAAGTACTGCTGGAAGCCATTCCTTCCATGGCAGTTGTTTGTCAGTTTTTGGTTTGTTTTTACTACTGTGTTTACTCGTGTTTGTCATTATGTGGGTATGTGTGCCCACATGGCATGATGATAGTATGCATATCCACATGAGCAGAGGAATCAGTGACACCCCCAACACACATGTGCAGTGGACTTCACAACTCCCCATGTGATTGCATGATCTAGAACAACAATCACAGCACAGCCTTGGAAAGGAATGGAATGTGATAAAAGTGTAATTCTGAAAAATTAACACAAAATTGGCGAATTAGCAAAACTGCTCTGCTACAGATATCACAACCATATGACAAATGCTTCTGTAGACATAGTTTGCAGGGGGGTAGAGTGAGATTCATATATTCATAGATGCATAGATTATTACTAGGCTAACAACCCTAGGGGCCATTCTAAGTATAGATAAGTTTTTCTAAAAGAATAATGATGTCGTGTATCCAAATAGGACATTAAGGGCCAGGCATTTATAAGCTACCTCTGTCCATAAGGGACATGAGTGCCAGGTCTGGAGTAAATTTCCTATTCTCCATTGACTGGTCTAGGTTGCACTTAAACTGGGTAATAATCAAACTCAGCTTAACAATGCTGGGAAGCCTGTTCTGTAGGAGGGGCCTTTTTTGGGACACATATCTGTTCCTCTATCTTGTTCTGTTTAAGTCACAAACAATATTCAGGTCCTTAGACCTTGTATTTCTGGTACTGTTTGACTTATGAATATGCAGGAGAATCATAAGTGGGGGGGTCTGCAGATGCCTTGTAAGCCAAGCACAGATCACCCCTCAGCAATATATAGAAGACTGAGTAGAGGAAAAGGGCTTTAAGGTGCTCTGCATAAGGCAGGTATGTTATGCCTTGTATTCTTTTTGTAAGGATTCTCTTAGATTGCTGTATTTGCTGCGTGTCTGGTCAGGTACATACTAAAGGGAGCATTGTACTCTATTATTGGTCTGATAAGGGTGAAGTACAGTGGGATAATGACTTCTTTGTACCTACATGCCATGCCCTTACATATAGGTTGTGTAACATAAAAGGATTTCCTCACCACTGTGGCCATGTGGTGGTCAAAGGTAAGGCTACTGTATACAGGTCTGCCCAGACCCCTGACCACTGTGTTGATTATTAAGTGTATATTATCAAAATGGTAATTAACTGGGATGATTGATTTCCAAAGGGTACAACTATGAATTTCTTAACATTGGCTTTAAGACCATGGCTTTGGTACCATCTGGTAGTCAGAGGTAGGCCTTCTTGAAGAATGGTAGTGTCTGCAGGGGAAGCAATGATAACCCCCTGCTTGCAATTATCTCCAAACTTAGTAAGCCATTAACATTCAGCATTTGGTTCCATTTCAGAGAAATAGATGCCAAAATGGAGCAGGCACAGTACCTAGCCCTGGGGACTCAGCTAGTGACTGGCCTCTTGGTGGAGGTGGCCTCACCTATTTTGACCTCATGGATCTCATAATTGAGCCAGTTGGCTATCCAATGGGTGGTAAAAGAGTTTATACCTAAATTAGTGAGCTTGTCTATAATGCTTGAATTGGGTATTGTATCAAAACCCTTGGCCAGGTCGAGGTAAGCTGTGTGCAAGATTTTACCTTCATCCAATGTTTTGGTGATCCTCTCAAAAAAGACCACTGGATTTAATAGGCATGACCTTCCTTTAACAAAGCCAAACTGTAATGGGGCCAGTGTTTGCAGGTTACCTATGCCCTCATTTACCATGTCCATGATGATTCTTTCCATGGCCTTACATATGAGGCTGGTCAGATTTATGGGCCCATAGTTACCTGGATCATTGGTTGGACCTCCTTTGTGTAGTGGAATGACTGCAGTAATCTTCCATTCCTTGGGTAAAACCTGACGTAGGCTCCAGCTGAAAAGTGATTCAAGTGGACCAGAGAGGTCATGTTTCATGCTATTTACTAAGCATTCTGAAATGTTATCTGGGCCAATTGATGCAGTGCTTTTGGCCTTGGAATGTGCATTGATGACCTGTTTCCTAGTAATTGTTGAGGGGAATGTGGATATGTGGTATTTCCTTTGGATAGTGGGAAGTAGGGGCAGGCATTTGAATTGAACTTGTCAGCCAAAAGGTTGGCAAAGGCCACTGATTCACTGTGGGTGATGCTATTTACAATGCGTTCTGCTCATTGTTGCATGTTTCCCTTGGGGTTACAGACATAGCTGTAGAAAGCCTTGTGGTTGTCCTTTGCCTGAGAAGCTATTTTATTCTTCATATTTAGTCTTTGAAGTATTAACTAACCATCTTAGCTGTCTGTTTAGATTGGTGAGGGAGGCTTTTAGTATGTATGGCTTTGTTTTTTCCTACGCTTGTCCAAGATATCTTTCTTTTGTTGTATAACTGATTGAGACTATGATTCTACTAGGGTGGCTTGTCTTTTGAGTTTCTTTTATTCTTAATATGAGTGGACACAGCTCATTCTATACAGCTATCAATATGGCTGCATAGAGATTTTGTAAATAGCTCAACAGATGCTATGGTTTTTACTAAGTTTGGGGGTGCTAGGAATTTAGCCAAAGTGTTGCTTAGTAGAGAGAGAGAGCTTACCTTGGAATGGTTCCTAAAGGTTTTTGGTTTCACTGGAACCCTGGATTTAATTTTTATTTCAAGCAAAACTGCTTTATGGACAGATCTGATGAGTGAAGTCATTACACCAGATGAGGAACATTGCCCTCCCCATGCTTGTGAGTGCAAGGAGAAGGATGTCTGTACCACTGGTTGGAGAATGGACCAACTGTTCCAGGATGTTGGTATTAACAAAGCTAAAGAATCACTGGGCTTGTGCAGTAGAAGTGGTATAAGATTCCCAGTCGATAGAGGGGTAGTTGAGACCCCCATGTTTCTCATATTGGTTTGAACAGTGAGGGATTCTAGTACACTGAGACAGACAGAATGGGTTTCCTGGGACATGGAAAGGAGCCTATTGATTGCAAGGATATGGTACAAGACCCTGTTTATGGTGAGATGCACATGTATGAATTCCAGTGGGTCATGCACTTTAACTAATCTGAATGTGAGATTGGTTTTAATATAAACTGAGACTCCTCCACCTTTAGTTCCCAACTGTGCAGTAGCTCATATAAAGGTGTGAAATGCATTAGAACACTGCATTGCTGTGCTTTGCTGGGGTACTCTCCACAACTTTAAAGCATGTCTCCATTGCTACACAGATGTCTAAACTCTCCAGGGAGAAGAAGGCTTGCAAGAGTGGAGTTTGTTGTTAACGCTTCTAGCATTGAGTAGTACCACCTTCAGCTATTCCTTTGTAAGGTCAATTAAATCAAGAGGTTCATCAGTTTGGAATTTCCTAATGAAGGCACTATGGGGGTGGAAAAGTCGGTGCCAATATCCAAAAACCTTGAGGGGATAAGTGCAGACCATCCCTAGCAAAGCAGAGTGGTCTGAAACCATGTCCTCAAATATTGTACCCCCATGGATTGACACTAGAAATTAAGCCAATTGTTAAAATCAATCATGTTCTACTGGTAATGTGACATCATCCTTGGAGAAGGTAGTATGCTGCTCAGTGCGAGGCTCTTACCTGCTTGAGACATATAATCAGTGAGCTTGATCATGTCTCACTTCATATAGTCAGGGATGGCACATCTCAAGTCATTAACACCCACTTGGACTATGACAGAGTCACACTGGTACCTGTGGCTCAATGATCTAAGTGTCTGTGTGACTTAACAGATCCTCACCTCAGAAAAACAGCTAACCATGACTTTCTTTACTCAGTCTGGTGAGGGAAACATCAGTGCTCCTCACTATAGAATCACCAATGACCAGGGAATTTGGCTGTGCATTGGTTTTCCTTAAGGGCTTAGCAGGAGAGGCACTGCATACAGTGTTGCTATTTGTAGCTGTGAGTGGTGTTTTAATGGAGCATTTACATGGTGACTGAGAACCCAGTTTTTGATTGTGTTGTGCAGGAGGTGCTAATGTTTTAGGAAAGTTATCTGTAAGTGCCTCAGTGTAAGTAGTTTTAGGTGTAGAGTCATTGCACTGTGCAGTAGGTGTGGTGCAAGTGTCACTGGCAACTTCTATAGTATTGGTTGTATGATAGAGTTTTGCCTCCAGCATTAAAGTGTATTTACACCTCTTGCTTACTTTTTCAGTTTTATTAAGAATAAGTTGGTTGTGATTGTCCATGATGCAATTGCTGCAGTGCCTCAGAATACCCATCTCAACCAGACTGGCCACAGAGAGAGTTAGGAAGTACATAGCCAAGGCTACTGATCTACCAGGGAGGAGTGCAGGAATTTAAATATCAAATAGGTTAATAAGACAAATAACTTAATAAGCTACACTCAGCTATGAGCAAACTAGATGCGGTACTAGTTTTTAAAAAAATGTGGCTAGACAGCAAGGGTATTTTAAGGGAAACTTTCACTGAGAGAGATCAGTGTCTACACATCTTACTTGGTATTCCTTTTTGGATTTTCTAAAACATTACAATTGAGGTACATGAAGAGTGGATAATGTCTGTATTTTGTTGGTAACTGCTTGTGCACATCATATGTAAATATTTGCTGGTTATTTTTGGAGTTAATATGCAGTTTCTTGGAGTTAATGTTTGGGTTGAGGGCAACTGACTGCTGACTGGGGGAGCTGTACAAAGCAGCAGTTGTTATCATGTTATGAGTATGCTGCCCCTGTACATATGTCTCAACCTCTTAAAGCAAGAAATTTGGACAATTCTGACAAAATGGGGGGAAGGCCCAAAAATACGGACATATTTTAAATATTGCTCTTATAAACTTAGAAAGTTGCTAGAGTAGCAGGGTTTGTTTTTGCTATACATTTTCTGAAACTCAAATGCATATCATTATTTAGTGACTTCAGTCCTAAGATAATCCCAGTCATTTGCCCGAAAACCATAAATTTTATGAGGAACAGACCAAAAATATAAGACAAAAATCTGGGCATTCAGTGACAATCTGTACAGTTGACCCCTGTACAGCATGCGGTATGAGGGCCTGTTTTGTAGGAAGTCATGTACAGGCGCTCTGTGGTTAGGCTGCAGGAAGTGGAAGTTGAAGTTGGAAGTGAAGTTGTTGTTGTTTGAATTGTGGGTATACTGAGCTACCAACATTATCATCTGTGTCATGTGATGACTGGAAGGGGAACAGGTAATAGGTTTTGAAGAGAGAAGTTGGTGTGCCATTTTTGCTTGATAAATGTTTATGATGTAAATGTTTTTAAGTCAATGTTTGTGATGTGAATGTTTTTAAGTAGTAACCGGGAATATTGTTGACAGTGAGTTGAGGAAGAGCCAGGTTAACCAGGAATGCCAAGGAGTTTGATTACATCTGACCGTGTCTTTTTAATTATTGTTTAATGTGAAGTATTCACTGGCAGGAGGAAAACTATGCCCATTTTTGTCTGTGTTTCTGGGATTCTTTATTTTGAGGGGTTCATAAAACCTATCTAGTGCATGGAGCATGGTGATTATGCACCAATATTAAAAAAAAGAGAAACCAGTTATACTCTAAAGTGTTGCAAGACCTGACTTTAACAAATGCTAAGCACCCCCTGCTGAAGTTGTTAAGGTTGAGTCTCACACTAGCCTGTAAAATCTACCAGTACAAATGACAGTGGCAGAATAAGAGATGTGTTTCTGTCTGCTGTCTGCAGGAATAAGGTGTCCCTTCGACCAATAAAATTAGAAACTAGCTGAAATATCACCTGCATTTTCCGAAGGATACCAACTATGAAGCTGAAATGTATTTCATTGTTTAGTCACTTCAATCCTCAGTGTCTTGTCCAACAAACACAAGTTTTCTGAAGAACAAATGAAAAATATGAAGTAATAAACTGAATGCCCTGTGAAAATCTGGACAGCTGAGAGGTATGAAAGGTGAATGTAAATGTAACAGACTGTGTTACACTGCCTTTCAGACAGCAAACACTAAGTGCTTTATGGCTTTGAAAGCTGGCAAAACACTTAGCATTATTTTTTTTTCTGTTTTACTGTAACTAGCCCCCAGATTCTCAAAAGCTTGCACAGAGTGCAAGATGAGTGCAGGAGTCCATGCAGGCAATATGTCTGCCGTGCAATCCAGGAACAGCCTGCAAGGGGCGTGCATGAGAGCTCCAGCACTAATCCTGCACGGACTAAGCCCTAGTATGCAAATCACTTAATTTGCAGGAGAAATCCATGCAAATGAGATGATTTTGCAATCCAGGAAGCTTACAATAGCCCATGCAAGACTAGTGGTATCTGCAGAAATGTACTCGGTTAGTAACTGAGTACATTTCTGCAAACTACAAAACGGAGCTATGACAGCTGCAAAAAAAGGCTGTATATCAGTAAGTAAGCATGCCAATGGCCAAGTATAAGGCTATTGGCATTGCAAACTGTTTAAAAAATGAAAAAATCAACTTTTATTTATTTTTTTTGCTGATGTCGGCTGTTTAAGCATAGGGCAGTGGCACACAAATGGGATTGGGGGGGAGGATAATAAAATAAACTGAAAATGAGCATTCTAACAAAAATCAGCATTCTGCTATGGAAGGCAATGGAAGGCATATGACACCTTGGCCAGTGAGTAGTGGTTGCTAAGGGGGGAGGCTCAGTATGGGACGTAACTATGCATTAGTAGGCAATCCTATGCAAATGAGGGAAAGGTTAGTGAATCCCAGATTTTCCCAGGGTGTGAGGCAGGTCCCAAGAGTGTAATTGTATAAATAGCTGGGTGCAAGACTAGGATATAGGTGACATCATGGGTGTGTGTGTCAGGCATACTGTAAGCGGATTGGAGACCTGTGGCTCGAGATTGCTCCTAGGTTAGCACAGCTAAGCTAGTTGTCTGTCTAAACCTGCCTAGCACACTTTACAAAGTGTAAGTGGGTGTGTGTGCTGCACACCAGGTTTTAAAGGAAGAAAAAGGAAGTTAAACCAGGAAAAAGCAGCTCTGTGCACATATGAGCACTCCGTTTACACGGCGGCGCACACAGGCTTAAACAGGGAGCCAATGGGAAGGGAAAACAGCAGTAGGAAGGTAATCAAGGAGAATTAGCTTAGCTGACAGGTGAAATGTATCAGAATCAGCCAATTACACAGGCAGCAGACCAGCCCAGCCCAGGACACCACTATAAACTATGCAAACACCATTCCCCCTGGTTTTTCCCAAAAACTCTGCACCACCGGTGTATACAGACGGGGAAATTTTACAAAACAAAAGCAAGAGAATAAATGTTAGGGGCTGCTTTTGCTCTCATTAACCTGCAAGTTCAAGAGGCTGAGGGTGGTGAGGATGTGAATGCTGCTGAGCAACCCACAGTGAGGAGATGGAGAAGAGTGTACAGACCCAGGGTAACCTACCAAGGGCTACATGAGCTGGAGATAGTGGTGCGCTATAGGGTGGACAGGGACCTCCTACAGCAAATTGCTGAGCTGTGCCGGGCACACCTCATACACAGAACTAATAGAGGGAAACCCATCCCAGTGGATACCAAGGTATGTGTAGGCCTAAGAACACTAGCTACAGGTACCTTCCAAAGGCCAACTGGGGATATGATGGGGATTTCACAGGCATCAGCATCCAGAGTACTCCACCAGTTCCTGGATGCCATGTCAGCACATGTCGGTGAACATGTATACTACCCTATCACTCATGAGGCGTTGGCCAGCAATATGCGTCTCTTCCACCAAATAGCAAAATACCCTGAGGTAGTGGGTGCAATAGAGTGCACGCACATACAGATTAAAGCACCACCAGGTGAGTAGGGTAGAGTCTACATCAACTGCAAAGGCTTCTCCTCCATCAACTGCCAGGTCATGTGCGATGCCCAGGGCATAATAATAAATGTGTGTGCTGGCTGCCCTGGAAGCTACCACGATTCCTACATCTGGCATCTGATGCAGCTGTACCAGACATTTGCCAATGGAGACATCCCACACGGTCACCTAGTGGGGGATGCTGGATACATACTGGAGCCATGGCTGATGGCACCCATCAGAAATGCACAAACACCCGAACAAAAACTCCATAATGACGCACAGGCACAAACACGAATCATTATACAGCATGTATTTGGGATGCTCAAGTCATGGTTCCGGTGCCTGGACACATGCGGTGGAGCCTTGCAGTACTCACCAACTACATGTACCCAAATTGTCCTTGAATGTGCCATGCTATGCAATAGGATCCTGTGGAAACAGCTGCAGCAGGAACAGCATGGGCATGGGCCACACAGCCCTCCACCAGTGCCAAGGCCTACACAGGCGCAGACTGACTCGGAGGAGGAACAACCTGAGCCTGCCCCAGTAGGCAGAAGGAGGTGTGCCCAGTATGCCCTGGCCTTGGCAAAAAGGCAATGCATAGCACATGCACTGACACAGTAGGGACCCAGGGAATGACACCTCTCTCCGACTCGCACATACAGTAAAAGGGATGCCAAACATGACACTACCTGTGCTCAACCATGTATAGGGAGTGTACTATGTGCATCCAACATAGGCAGACCTGCAGCATCACCCTCAGTACTAGGACACCCACAAGGTAAGTGACTCACACATGCCAGCTGGGGGTGGGGCACATACCCAACAACAGTCACAGCCAGCAGAATAGGTGTAGACAAATAGAAAGAAATGCTGTACTATGGCCTCCGAATGAGCCCCATGGGTAACCCCTACCCCAGACCAACACAGACAGACTACAGCAGGCCAGCCAGTTGGATGTAAGTTGTGAAGGCTAGGAAGTCAGAAACTAATATGTAGGTAGTGAAAGCTAAGATCTGTAGTACACTGGTATGCCTCTAGCCAGCATGATAGGTAAGACAACAGACTGAAATGGTGTAGCTGACATACCAGTACAGTCCTAGCAAATGTGTAAAAGTGTAAGGTGTACCCCACCATCCTACGTACATTTATAGTAACAGTCAGGTGTGCCCCCCCACCCCTGTGTAGAAATGTAGAAACAGTCAGGTGCCCCCCCACTATGCAGAAAGGTAGCAACAGTCAATGCCAAATGACCGATGTATACCCTGCAGACACAGCATGCTACCTGTCGGTGTACAACACAAAGGTCAGCACTGCAGTGCAAACTACCTGGACTTGATCCACACATGCAGTATAGATGGACATACTGGGCATGATCACACACTTAGAGGAATAAATGCAATGTCAGTCAACAACATACTGAAAGGCCATACTGGGCATGCTCACACACTTAAACACATGAAGGCCGTGTCAGCAAACACCAGTGGACCAGACATATCTGGCAGTTGCAGTTCTTAGTGCAGACACATGTCTATATGCACCACTCCTGCCTTGCACACACAGTGGATAGGAATACAGACATATATGTAAGGACAACACACTATAATAAGCCAAAGATAGATGGACATAGATGTGTTGAAGAGGGCGACCGTGGCAAGGAGCCATCTGGGCCTGTCCCACCCACCACACAGCCAAAGGGCCCCAAGCACATGAGGTGCAGGTGTCACTCAATGCAGATACTAGCCACCAGTGTCTATCAGCATGACGGCATGTAGCACGTGCCAGCTGTGCAACATGAATGTACAAGGAAGTAGTCACCTAGTAGCTGTATACACATACCTGTGGCATATGACCCCATGTGCGCCCGCATGTGGCATGTCAACCCCTACATGAATGTGTTAAGGCCCATGCACACACCGCCCTCCCCATAGCAGTATCATGACAAGCCTGCTGAGGTCTTCCAATGTGAAATACACCTTTGGGAGAGCTGTAGCTCAGTAAATCCCCATGGCGTGTCCTATACCTGTGCACTGCTATACTGATAAACTAGTTAGGTAGTAGTTCTAACCCCAGACTTGGCAACTGTGTGAGTGTGTGTTTGTGTGTGTGTCTCTCGGTCTCTGACTGTGTAGAGAGAAATGCTTTTAGGCTACTCACACTCCGTACAGTTCATATACACAACTTTGGCAAGGCTGCTGATGTCACTCACCTAGAAATACACCACTGGAAATTTCCTAACCCAGTACTCTCCTCAGCATGTCCTGTAACTGCGTACTACTATAGTGTGATAAAGTAGTTAGGTAGGTATTCTAATCTCAGACTTGGAAACTGTGTGTATGAATCTGTGTGTCTGTCTGCCTTTGACTGAGTAGAGAACGATGCTTTTTTAGAGTACTCACACTCCTTAGAATTCATATACTCAACTTTGACAAGGCTGCTGATGTCACCCACCAAGAAGTACACCTCTGGGATGGTTGTAACTCAGTAATCTCTGTAGCATGTCCTGTAAATGCGTACTGCTGTAGGGTGGTTTAGAAATGTGGAAGGGTTCCATCTCCATCCATGGCAGTTCTGGATGTTTTGTGTGCGTTCCAATGTCTGTCTATGGAGGAATGCATCATAGGCTAACTCATTTGCAGTATCTTTCAAATGCCCTACTTTGGCAATCCTGATGATATCATTCATTGTGAAATACAACTTTTTGGAAAAAGGTCTGTAGTAATCCCTGTGGTGTGACCTATAACTGCTCCATGCTGAAGTGTGATATAGGCCTTTGTCAGGGGTTCAATACCCACACGTGCCCATTGTGGAAGTTTTGTGTGTGTCTCATTGGCTGAGTAGGGAGCAATGCATTTTAGGCTAGTCACTCGCAGTACAGTTGAAATGGCCTTTTTTGGTAATCCTGCTGATGTCATTCAATGTGAGATACACCTTTGGGGAAGAAGTACTTCAGTAATATCTGTGGGGCATACTCTAACTGCATAGTGCTGTAGTGTAAAAAACTAGTTAGGTAGGAGTTCAACTCCCAGACATGACCAGTGTGCATGTGTTTGTAACTCGGATCCTGTGTAGAGTTGGAGGAGTGTGTGACACTTGTGGGCAATATGGAGGGGTTTTACCTATTTCTTTTATGTTGGCCCTACTATATATCACAATGTCAACCATACAGGGATAACAGATGTAAATTAGCTGAGAGGCTGGGGTGCAAAGCTATACCCATACATGTGACATCAAGGCCAGCCACTTGTTTGGCTGTGGGGCGAAGCCTATTCATACAAGAAGTATAGTGTGTGGTGCCTCTTAACTCCATTAATAGTGCATGTGGACATATGTATATTTGTTAATCTGCCATTGATATCTACAGATGTATGGCCATATATACACATATAGCTTTATATATCTGATATATATATATATATATATATATATATATATATATATATATATATATATATAAAACTATGTCCGTATACACCTACATAGATATATATCTGTGTACACATATGTAACTGTGCTTGTGGATATGTAGACATGTAAATGTAGACACATATATGTGTCAATTTAGGCATATGCATGTATATATGTGCATAGATATTGATATATATGCATATAGTTTTAGAAATTTATATATATATATATATATATATATATATATATATATATATATATATATATATATACATATCTAGATATGCTGTATCCATTTAGATATTAATATAGGTGCACACATATACATCTAGATGTTGGAATACATTATCTGTACTGTTGCATGACTGGACTGGATAATATGTTTCTGAAATCATCAAGTATCTTTGTTTCTGCCATGGCTTAGTGGTACATCAAATTGTCTATAGTGCACAGGATCCTGGGTTTGAGCCTTGTAAGAGCTGTATATTTTGTTACTGGGCAGAACACGGCCCTTTGGATACACAGTGATTAAGGCACTTTAAAGCAGTTGTAAGCAAGTTTGCGCGGGGTTTGCGCAGAGCTAAGCAATGCCTACATAGGTTAAGCAATTCAGCAGTTGAGTATAAGAAACTGTAACCTGACTTTAGCACTGCTTACCTCAGCACAAACCTGTGCAAACCCGCGTACAACTGCTTTAAAGTGCCTTAATCAGTCTGTATCCATTGGCACTTGTTCTCCCTAACAACAAAATAAACAACCTTTGCTAGGCTCAGACCCAGGACCATGCACACCATAGCCAAAGTGAGTTGCTGCTAAGCCATCTCAGATATACATAACCCTGCTGTATTCACAAACATATCATCCAGCCCAGTCATTCAACAATACAGAGAATGTATTCCAACATGTAGATGTATGTGTGTGTGAAAATATATTAATGTCTAAACAGATACAATATATTGATATATGTAGATATATATATATATATATATATATATATATATATATATATATATATATATATATATATTTAAATCTATATAGGTATATACAGATGATACATCTGTAGATAAAGTGGGAACATAGCAGAAACATATATGTCCACATGCACCATTAATGGGGTTGACAGGCACAAACAACATACATCATGCACGAATAGGCATTCTCCCCCCACAGCCAAACACGTCTGCCCTGCAATACACTACCAACTGTTGCAGATCTCATAACCAGGACTTTACACGGCAAGGGCACATGATGTTAACAGTACTCCATCTCACCTGTATGATGTCATGCTGGTATCAGTAACATATCATGCAGTATAGTCAGGCTCATAATGACCCCCCATTTTGCAGTCATATGTTACCTTTGTTAGCCAGAGTCCCTACTGTTGGCCTGCACTTCAGAGATGTAGATGCCAAACAACAGTGGTCCCAGGACTGAACCCTGAGGTACTCCACTTATCATGTGTCTGGGGATGGATTTGGAGTCAGTTACACATACAGTTTAGGTTCTGTCAGTAAGCCATGTGGCAAACCATCAAGGAGCATAGGGATATATGGCCGGATTAGTATGTCAATCTATGTTTCCTGACTGGTGAATGGTGTTGAAGGGGTTGGTGAGGTACACATAGGCTTTGTGGACTGCCTTACCCTCTTCAACAGCTATGCAGATGGAGTCAAAGCAGTCAGTCAGTTTCATGAGACAAGACTTGCCCTCCATGAGCCCAATCTGTTTGGGGTCCAGTGTTTGAGGGTTGCCAATGTCTGCGTTCAAAACATTTCTGATAATGTATTCCATGGCCATGCAAATCAGGCTCATCAGACTGATGTGACAGTAGTTTCAGGGATCACAGGTGGATTCCCCCCTTGAGGAGTGGGATAACTGCAGCTGTACACCACTCAGTGGGCACCAGGCCTGATGTGAGGCTATGATTACACATGACAGTTAGGTGAGTTACCATTCCATTTTGTACTTCATGTAGTACACAGCCCAGGATGTCATCTGGTCCCATGGATGCTGTATTCTTAGCTATGGGTAGTGCGTTTTCTGCCTGTGTGGCCATGATTACTGGACAATGGAACCCTTTTCATATTGACATGGACACTTTTGGGGGTGAGAGGGGGTGAATGTGGCACTAAATCAATTTGCCAGGATATTGGCACATTCCGTGGGAGCAGTCTATGTAATGCCATTCTGTTGCAGCTCAGAGCACTTCTGAGCATTGCCAGTTAGAATTCAGACATAACTATAGAATGCAGTGTGGTTGTCTGTGGAATCTATGTCAATTTTAGTTACATAACCTGATGTGGAGGATTCCATGAGAGATTTCAAAGTCTTACTGGGGCTGGTAAGGTAGTCATTTGCATCCTTGGATTACCCTTTTTTCTTTAACAGTGTCTACCATTTGTTGTATACTCTGTTAATGGCAGGAGACCAACAGACTGGCTTGATTATTTGGGAGGTGAGCGTTGTGGTTCTATGTGGGATGTCAGGAGTCATGCACAAGTGGCTGCGCTCATACAGTGCCTTACTCCAGGATTCATCAGTTGAACTGTTAGCTCCAGTTTCCATGGGTGGCACAAACATTGTCTCTTCTGCCTTGAGTAGCATGAAGTTGGCCTTGGAGAGGTCTTTTATGGACAACCGTGTTTACATTCCTTTCACATGTTCAATTTGATTAGCGTATGGTGGGATTACTTTGGTGGAACCACAATCCCATGTACTGCTGTGATTGCTTAGTGGTTAGTTACTGTGACTATAGTGTACATGGTCCTGGGTTCATGACCTGCAAACACAGGTTATTTTTGTTCTGGCCAGAACAGCGGTTAATGCATACAGACTAATTAGGGCAATTTAGGTTAGTCACACTCAATACAATTAAAATGCCCTACTCTGGAAATCCTGCTGATGTCAATCACTGTGAAGTATACCATTGTGGAAGTACTCCTGCAGTCTCTGTGGTGCGTGCTGTAACAGTGTAATGCTGTAGTGTGGTATAGAACTCTGGTAGGGGTTCTATTCTCACACATGGGAGTTGTTGATGCTTTTGTGTCTGTTCCTATGCCTGTGTAGAGAGCAATGCATGCTTGGCTAGTCATACTCACTACAATTCATTCGGCCTAATTTGGCGACCCTGCTGATGTCACTCACTGTGAAATAAACCTTTGAGGAAAAAGTACTCCAGTAATCTCAGTGGCATGTTCTAAAATGGCAGAGTGCCATTGTGTAATCACTAGTTAGGTATGGGTTCTATTCCCAAATGTGGCAGGTGTGTGTCTTAATGTGCTGATGTATGTCATTCATGTCCTGTGTGGAGGTTGTTGTGAGTGTGTAACAACTGAATCCAATGCTGAGTGTGTTTGTAAAATTCTTATAGGGTGGCCCTAGAATAAATCACAAGATCCACCATGCAGGGATAACAGATGTGATATCAGTACATAGTCAGTCACAGGTTCGAATCCTGGGACTGCTAGGTGTGTGACACAAACATGCACACCTTTTACTCTCCCAACCCACCCTGACCTATCTTTGCTTCTGTCTGCCTCTCTCACTCCCTCTCTGGTAGATGTGGAAACTTACACCTGCTTTGCTTAGGCAGCGGCATGTGTATTGTCAGTGATGCTCATGATCAGCTGATGGCCTCTGCACAGATTACAGCCCTCATCTAGCTGATTGCATGTGGAACAGCTGTGGTAGCATTCTCATAGCAAGTTGCATGGAAACACACTCCAATATCTAGGAAGATCTTGTTGGTGTTGGGCCTTTTCATTCACTGTTTGCAGGAACTAAATCTATTTTTTGGCAAACAGCATCACAGATGGATTGGGAACTTAACTCTGACAACATACACTGTGGAAACAGGCCAACACACAGGAGGGGGATGTACCTGTCCTGACTACAGACTGTAAGTGCTGCTATACTGCAGTTGGGGTACTATTAGTTTAACAGGGTGTGTGTGGATATGGCTGTCCTACATGTTTTAATACTTGTCATGTCAGTTCTATGTTTATGAGGAATCCCCATCTGTAGGATCATCTGCAGACTGGGCAGTGTGTGGTGCCTTGTGTTCCTTGTGTTACCCACAGAGCACCTATCTCTCAAATGCAGAAGGTAGTGTGAGGATTGCAGTCACAATGGTGATGGTGACAGCCAGGTGAGTTACTGACGTCATATCCCTCATTGGACATATGTGGCATCAAACCCTGTTACAACAGGAAATGTATGAGGGTATCACAGCAATATGTCAATACTGGCCCTGTGTATGTGCTTCCAGCCACACCTCTTGTCGACCTTTGTACATACGTTGTGCATGAAGTGGTGCATATGTGCCATACACCATAATTAGTGTCATCATATCTGATAACAAGCCAGTGATATATCTAACTGCTACACATGTTATGTACAGTAGGGGTTACATTTCATGACATAACCTGGACATTCTGTGGATGTCTGTACAGTACTGAAGTCTGTGTAGTGATGGCGAATGTCGGCAGTGTGTGTATTGTTAATATATACTGTAGCCTGTGTACAGACTGTGGTAGATGTCATTGTTCTAGTTTCCATATTATCTGATGTTACATGCTGCCCCACTGTATGGTACCATATTGGCGTACATATTCATATGGCCATACACACACATGTCCCATACCACAGACAGCCATCAGACCAAACTGTGTAGCGGCCCAGTATATGTATGATCATTCTGTGAGTGGCATATATGAGGATGGTGTAGAACAGATAGTCTATATACTGGAATATTATGCTAGCTTACCATCTGAGGCTATGGCTGTGTTCACATTGGTTGTGGTTATGCACTTTCACACAGGTGTATCTTACCTTGTGCGGTGACATGCCTGTGGAGCCTGCTATATATCCAGGTACATGTGCATTCCCCCATAGGGGTTGTAGGCCAGTGTTGAGCCAGTCTATCTGTAGCCTGCACAGTGCATTGTTACATGCCTAGCAGCTTAGTGTACTTACCCAGTGAGATGTCATGTGCAGATACTTGCCAGATGTACTGCTGCCATGCCTCCCTTAAAAGTCATGTACGTCAGACAGAGCAGTGGGATGCTGTACAGATGTATGTCAACATCTAGTGGGTAGTATGTGGCCATGGCACGCCTGCACTAGCAGTCATTATGTGTCAGGCCAGACAGGAGTGTGTGGATGCATAACCTCTGGTGGCAAATGTATACCAGTCGTTATGTGTTATACCCATCTATATGGCTGTCTACAGCCATATTGACATTCATGTTACACATGTTGTGCACTAAGGGCTTATGTGCATACCTCTGGGACTGTACAGGGTGTGTCAGAATTTCCACATATAATGGCCAATATATCTGCTGCAGTCCACAGAGCCATTACATACTAGCAGCGGCACATTACAATGATTTCCTTAGGATGGCTGTCAGTAGCCAATGGCACACATCTTAGAAGCAGATGTGAGCTTCCACACACACTATGTCTGTGAAGACAATCCCAATGACAGTAGCAATAGTGTATTAGTATTCCTGCTATACATACCAGACATCCCCTTGCACTATGACTTTGGGACTATAGGGGCTGGTGAAGGGCAACACTTCATGTCCAGGACATATGGTGGAAATATATGTACATATACATATCCAGATAGCCATATATATATGATTACACAAGTGTAGTACTTTCAATTACCACTGTCATGGCAACCACCGACTATAAATCCCTACATCATATGGGCGTGGTCCCTTTACATTTCCTGAGTGATGGACATCCTACCTGTATGTGGGCATCAGTTTTACAGACAGCAGGTAGCACTACCTCTTACTGGAGAGCCTGCACACTCAGGGCAGCTACATATCCGTTGGAGGTTCGGGAACTACAGACAGAGTGTGAGTAGAGTTGTGTTATGCTTTGTATAGCACTGGTGTTACACGGTGTGTGTGTACAAACAACTATACCTTGGAATGCAGTCTGTCTGCATAACTCTCATCTGTGGGCCTATCCTCTTGGTGGCCAGAGGTGTGCCTATCATGTGTTGTCTGTACACCACACAGGTCCTGTGTCAGATATGTCACTGGCAGTGTGTGTGTTGAGTGCTATCAGTACATGGCTACATCCATTTCTGTTTCTGACCTCAATACCCTGACTAAGGGTATGTTGCAGACTATCCTGTAACACCAGCAATCTGCTTAATGTATGGCAACAGTTCTCTACATGTGTGCCTGTGTCACTGTTCTCCAACTACATATCAGGCGTTGCACATATGACATGCTGTAGGTGGTTGTTCCATAGTGGGCTGTGAGTAAATCATACTGTCATTGCTGCCAGCAGTCCACTTCTGTTGTATCCCCCACACAAACGGTGGGGCAGGGGCCATATATGTGTTGGCATCACCTGCACAATACATGTGTGCTCTTATGCACCCCAGATGCCAGCGTATGTAACAGTGGTATACAGCCCACGAGTCAGAGGGGAGCACCATAAATGACCTAGGCTGTTAGAATATGTGGGGGTATCAGGGGTGAACTGCCTTCAGGTATCTGGATGTACAGTACTGTATACTTCACCTTTATTTACATTACTTACATATCCTGGGTTAAAGCAAGCCTACCACCTCCTGCCATACAGACTGTTCTGTTTGTCAGTGTGCATGTGATGGTGTCAGTTATGCCTTATTATGTAACAGTTACAACCCATTTGGTCACATGATGTCTTTACCACCTACTGATGTTGTACAAAGTGTAGATAGAGGCTGCTGAACTATACACCTGCATTACATACTGTTGATCGTTTGGTATCTTGTGGTACAGTCTGTCCTTACTATTGTACAAATCGAAGGGCTTGGCCTGGACAGCAACAGTTGTGAACCTTTCCAGACTACTGTAGTAGTATAACTGTTTCACAGTTGCATTCCTCTGTGTATATGGATGTCAGTGTCTGAACAGCTATATGACATGGCATATAGAACTGTAATAGTACACAATGAAAGGTATTACATTTCGCAGACCTGTGTATGGTGTTTTCCCTAGGACTTCTCTGTGGGTATATGTTGCAGGCAACAAATGTCATTTGTATGGGTGCCCCATACAGTGTCCAGTTGTTCAGGTGTTAACTCTAGGCATAGTGGCTGTTCCATATTTTGTGCACCTTCTACATATGTATCGTTCTGTACATATATCTGCATGTGTATGTGTAGTCACATGTATATACATATATATGTATATATATTTATCCATATATATGTGTGCATAACCATGATGTTTTCACAAACATATCATCCAGCCCAGGTATTTAACACTACAGGGAATGTTTTCCACTATGTAGATGTATGTGTGTGTGTGTGTATATATATATATATATATATATATATATATATATATATATATATTTAAATGGATATAGTATATCTATATATGTAGATGCAGAAATATATATATAAATATATGTATATGTATGTATATATATATATATATATATATATATATATATATATATATATATACGTCATATATATGGTTCTCCTTTCAAAGGAAGAAAATCATTTCTCTGAAAGCTGGAAGGTCGAATGCAAGTTTTCAACATTGCAAAATCTTGGAAGAAATGCATCGAATGTGCAATGAGCGAATGTCACTATGCATTTGCTCATTGCAGATTCCGCATTTTGTGTGTTCATTGCACTATAGTGGATATCAGGAAAATATCCATTTCCCCACTGTAGTGTGATCTCGGAGTTAGAATATTAAAGTAGGGGGGTGTGGGGGCACAGCCCCCCAGATGGGGGGTGCAGAGGGGGGCTTGCCCCCTGCATTATGATATGTATTCCAACTTGTAGTTAGAAAATCAGCGACTCTGCTTTTTGATTTGCCGAGTTTTGATCTCCGGTATGATTTGGAATGACGGATTTGTCCTTTCGGTTTGCAGAAAGGGCTGTTCGGAGAAATGAGTTTCTCCCTTTCAAAGGTAAACCCATATATATCTATATAGGTATATATGCACATACATCTGTATATGAAATTGGGAACATAACCAAAACATATATGTCCACATGCACCATTAATGGGTTTGAGAGACTCAAACAACATATACCTGGCACGGATAGGTATTCCCCCCCACAGTCAAATACGTCTGGCCTGCAATACACTACCAACCTTAGCAGATCCCATAACTAGGACCTTACACGACAAGGGCAGTACATTTTAACAGTACTCCATCCCAACTGTATGATGTCAGGCTGACGTCAATAACGTATCATGCAGTACAGTCAAGTGAAGTGTCATGCTTGGGGGAACCCCCTGGGCAGGCTCAATAAGTAGCTGGGATCCCTCATACGATCAAACAGGCCTACACCTGACAATGGATTCACCACTGTTGCCAAGGACAACCACAAATCCATTATGTCAGCTGAGAACTACCACCCAGTAGCCTGATGAGCCTGGTCTGTAGGGACATGGAACATATCAACAATGAACCCATGGCCAATGTCACTGGTAATCTTAAAACCCTGGACCCCACCAATGTTGGACTTGTCAAAGGCAGAGAATACCACCTGAACCTGATATACCTCCTTGACATAATCATGACAGGTGTATATGAGGGTTAGGAGGTGCACACAGTCTATGTAGATCATAGCAGGCTTTTGTACACCATCCCACATGTAGGAATGTGTGTAGATGTTAAGGGATCTGCCTCCGTTCACAGAATATGTTTCCCCAGGACTGCTTGGCAAATGCCAACATTCCACAGGTGCCATCCCGTGGACATACAGTCCTTCACAGGTCATAGATGTGTTAATGCCCTTCTCCACACTGTAGAGGTGTGCAGTAATACTGGGGTTGCTATAACTCACTGAGTGAGGCTGTTGTGGGCACATCCACTATCATTGCAGTTCCTATTGCGTCTATCCCCCACATAGCTGTCTGTAATACTGTACAGTGTATGTTATCAGGTTGGTTAGTTGTTGTTTACACCATTCACAGTAGTAGAGCACCTCACACCCTCCCAAGGGTAGGGCTATGCCACCGGCATTGGCACACCCATGTTACTGATTTGAGGATCGCAGCAGAGTGGGGAAAGGGACATGCATCCTGCTCCTAGCATGTTCAATTGCATTCAAATAGCAGACTGCATATATACCAATGTGTGGTTGTGCCTATCCTGTCTTTGTGGGATTACATGGGCAACAGATGTGTTACCTGCATGGGGACATATCTCCATGTGTACAGTCTTGTATTTGTACTGCATCCAAACCAAAGGCTCTGTGTGTTGTACCCAGCCATGTCATGTATACCACCCACTACACTTAGTGGTGTCCACTGTAGAAGGACCGCTAACACCACTACACCCATCAGCCAAGTGGCACATGAACAACCACAACACAATCAGAATAGATAATGGTGAAAACAATACAACATTGTTAATTACAGCTATAATGCATCATGGCTGCACAGCTACACCTTCCAGGATGTTAGCATTTCATTTTACTGCTGACAACATGCTACACAGCATTCCATTGCTATACTGTTGTACAGTCACCCTGTGCATCAGCACCTTGTTAGCCTGTCCCTGCATCGATGTTATGGATGACAGGATGTGGCACAGGTATCATCATATGCACAGAGTGTCTTGTTGGTTTGCCAGAGGCCTAGGTTGAGCCATACAACCGACAATGTGTGTTTGTGTGTGTGTGAGAGGGCTGAGTAGTGTTATGGGCCAATGGTGATGTTGTGTGTGCAGGTACGTGGTTGCCCTAGGTTTGTTGTTTATGTGTGTGTGTCTGCATGCACACAGTTCCACCATGTGGCTGCCCTATACATGGATTTGTGAGACAGCTGCAGACTGTACCTGGCAGGGTTTGCAGTTCACTGTCTCCGGCCATGGACATGGGACTTGTGTCTGGAAGGGGTGTCATAGGCAGTATTAGGTACAAAGCCAGATAGGGTACTGTCCCCCGAGGTTGACAAATGTTGACTGGATCCAGGTCCCCCCTGGGACTGGCCAGGGCCACATGCACATGGTCTGCTATGACACCCTGTGGACAACACTCCCCTACAGTGCTGGGGCTGGTACTGCCACTATGGGAGCGGCTATGACTGGTAGGACATCCACAGCAACCTTCAGCTGCTGATGTTGCTGGCATATGTCCACATGGCCATCTTAACCATCCTGCCCTGTCCTGATGCATGGACATGACATTGTTGATGAGGTCCAATGTCTCACCCCACCGTCTATCCATGACCTCGGTGTAATTATGAATGGTACCTGCTAGGTCACGGATGCTGTCATTTACAGAAGTATGATGAGCCCTCTGCACCCTTAGACCCTGTCTGGTGTACTGTTCCATTTGTGCCTGTGCCTCCATGACAGCCTGGAACATGCGTGTGGTAGATATACATGTGGCACATCTGTCAGGGGCATGATGACCAGCAGTGCTCCGATGAACACCCCTGAACATCTGCCTATGTGGTACCCCGCTGGACAGCTGGCTATGGCTGCTGTGTCTTGACACAAGTGCCATGGATACCACACTGTCCTGACCAATGCCAACCGTAGATTGTCCCTCAGCTAAGGCCAATGGTGATGAGGTATGTAGAGGCAGTGTGACTGTGTGCGTGGATGGGGTGGATACTTTTGGGATGTCAATTGGTGGCAGCGACAGCCCCTGACAACCGTGCCTGTGCTGCCACACACCTATCTTCATGGTCACTGCCTTTATCAGTGATATCAGATTCCCTGCGGAAGGGACCCAATCCTACCTCGCCACCTGTGAGGGGAGAACAGGGAGCAGACTGTAAGACCTGCACATTGTCGCTAAACAGTACATACACACACACACACACACACACACACACACACACACACACACACACACACACACACACACACACACACACACACACACACACACATGTGTGCAGACATGGCCACACACACAGACATACGCACATGCAGTCGACATACATGACAACCCATACACTCCACCAGACAGCACTTACAGACAACTCTAGCACTCCCATAACACACATAATAGCTGGTGATGGTGCAGTACATTATTACACACAGACCTGTAATTATACACATGTCAGCATGCAGAACATGTGGTGCTCAACAGCATGCAGTGCAACTGTAGTCAATCTCCATTACCAACATTATACATGGCTGTGATGCATGACTTCTGTTAGTAGTTGATGGCCCTCCCCCTAGAACACACTGTACCCATGTCCACAGCATTGCTGTGCATCTGTTCAGCACCCTGGCATGTACTGTGCACCATACCTCACAGGTGTACACACCATTGCGGGATGTGTATCTGTGTGTCAGTTATGTTTCCTCTGCAGCTCACAGCTTCTGTGTGTTTCTAGATTATATGTAGACACATGTGTTTTGTGAATGCCTTATGTGTTTTCACATATGTCATCATCAGTAGTGCATGTATTAGTGATATAATACCATTAGACCGATCACAGACACAATGTACTGTACCTATGGTGAGTGTACAGACCATTAGTGACATGGCACTCTCTTCCATGTTATGCCATGGCGCAACAGTACTGCATATGGCAACACTACACATACCTGATATGTGACATATGACCTAGGCAGTCAATTGCATTATGAGCCATATGTGTCAGTTGTGCAGATGCTGATTGGGATCCATACCATTTGTGGGTGCATATGTGTGCACACATGTCATGATGGTGTGTAGCAAAAACTGCTATGTGTATTACTGCTGTCACAATACCTGGCAGGGGTATAGTAGCATGGGCCATCATCAAGAGCCAGTAGCTGGTCAGTCAGGCCTGCAAATGTTCCCCAAACCTGCATGTTTGCATGGTAGACATGTGCACAGCCCTTAGAGGTCACACAGTACCATCACTAGTGCCATGGAGTCAGGGTTATATCTGCCACACTTCATGACTTTGACTGTGTGCAGATACAGCCATTCTCAGTGGGTCTGTCTCTCTACTCCAGTGTGCTGTTGTGTTTCAGAATGACACACCCTCACCATCTCCTGCTACATTGCAAATGCTCGACATCTGTGGCCTACACATGTGTGTCATATTGCAGTATCCCAAACTAGGAACACCATGTGTACTGGCATATTCACTGTCAATGCAGGGCAAACATGCAGGTGTGCAGTGGCACCAGCATTGTACAGATGGGGATGTCATCCCTGGGTTGGGGTGAGGTGTGGGTTGTGCAGCACATGTATCATAACTGCAACTTCCTGGACTTCCCCAACATGGTGCTGGTACATCAGAACACATTGCAACACATGGCTTTGACAATGTCCCACTATTATGCAGGTCATAGCTGTATTGAGGCCTGGCTGATGTTTCCTGTGGTACACATAGGTTCATAGGTGAGTACTAGTCTACTGGTCCTGGGCCTACATAAGCCCTAGCCACAGGGTTTCCCAGGCATGCACCACCCAATAATGTTATTCCCCTGTGCCCCTGTCAGGCTGTGGCACAGATGTACTACCCAAGGTGAATTCCCCATTTCCCATTCAGTTGTCAAGTGTTTTTGGAAAGAGGGCCAGTGTGTAGCATTGCCTGACATGAATGGGTAGTCTGTTCCAGAGTGTGGGAATTCCCCAGGACAGGGCCCTATCCTTCTAGTATGTTTTGTTTAATATGTTGATGAGGTTTAAGTCCCCGGAGCGTGTGTTTGCAGAGGGATTGGGATTTCCTTATGTGTAGCATGTTCAACTGCTTTGTGTATGACATAGCTGCGCATGTTACGCAGATGTCAGCTGTGCTTGGGCAATGTGCACTGGAGTGTAGCCACAGTTGTCTGGGATGGTCTGTGTATTGCATGTGTTTGAGGCTGGTAATCCCATTAGTGAGGTGTGGGTTCTATCAGTGAACATGTACATGTATTATGGGTAGGTGTGTTAAATGTGTACATGGCCTACACCTTAGCTATGACATGCACAGTGTATTGCCAAGCATGACCTTAAACCATACTCACCAGCATTTGGCCACTGCCTTGTTGGTATCCCAGAGGTACCTACATTGGGATGAGATAGAGTTGATGTCAGTGGCTACAACTGTGGCATTGCTACAGGGTGGGTGCAATATTACAGTAAAACAGCAGCTGAAGTCCACAGTACTACAGATTATGCGCAACTGATTATCAGTACTACACAGCAACAGACTCCATATCTCACATATGCATGATCTGCCTGTACAGATGCATACACAACAATGGTCTACTGATATGCCCTAGAACCTTACCTGCATGCTCCATGTCTGCTGTGTGGGTAGCACCCACATCTATGACTGTATAGGTCTGTATTTCTTGTGGGTGGGCAGGTGCCGCCAGGCTCATAAGCAGCTCCTCAACTCTGGTGAGGGGGGGGCTGGATGTTATGGACCCCCCCTATTGCAAGGTGATCAGCCCACACTGCAGCGGCACGGAAATGTACCTGGTGGAGGAGGTCACTACAATGATGGCGGACCTGCTCATATGTATGGCTGTACATGCCCACCTCATTTACCCTGTGGACCACATCATTCCACATGGCGGTGTGCTCATGTTGATCATGGCTTGTCCTGTAGAACAGCAGCTGATAGTGCAGGATGAGGCTGGTGAGTATGATATCATCCTCAGCAGCACTGTAGGCTGGATTCCTTGGATGTGCCATTGTCTCTGAAAGACATAAAGGTGGGAATATGTCTGAGCAGCACATATGGCATGGTTACCATAATACAATACACATATCAGTCTCCCGCCACCATATCAGCTCCAACTTAATGTTCACACAACGCAAGTGGTATGTCTCCGGTTTATCTACCATAGGGACATGTATTGTACAACACTTTCTGCTATGTGTTTATAGACATGCTCCCTGTGGGGACACTAGAGTTGCTGGGCTGTTACAGAGTATTTCACCTGCATGCCATTGTCACTTCCACTATGTTTCCACATATGCATGTGGTATGCTTGCTATGTGATTGCTAAACATCTGCCATTCTGTGTTATTGGGGATATCTATGCATGCTGTTAGACATGTTCTGGGATTGTGTGGAATATTACAACCCACATATGTTCCATGACAGTGACACAACTGTATGTGTAGGGGATATTTGCCAGCAGGAACACCTCTCCCACCTAATGTGGACATGTTACCAGGCCACATCACATCCACAACCCACCATGGAACCTCATTATCTACTGTTCTGGCACTACCTTAATGTGGAACCACCTCAGGGGATGGTATCCCCCCCAAGGAGCACACACAGACATATGTCTGTCACCCACAGTTAGGTCCAGGGTCTGGTGTATAGGGAGCTCCACAGAGACATGGGATATGTGCTACATCACCTGGAGGCATGCAGTACACATACACAAGGTTAGACATGCATGCTCCTCCTGCTCAGCCTATAGCCCAGGCACCTTTATGACCATGTAGATGATATTGTGACTGTCCATGGGTGGGCACCATGTTCCCTTTGTTCCCATAAGGGGGCTCAATGGGCTTCCACATTCCAAATGAAACTACCCATCCACAGTGTTTACCCACCACATGTGTCATATACCAGCCCTGTATGCTGTCTTGTTTGTCACGTAACCAAACCTACATACCAATATGTGCCTACTACCCTTCACCAACATAGATATCCCACCTTTTCAAACAATTGTGATGTGTTCCCAACATGGGTTACACACCACACTCCACACTCTATTTTTCAGCCATGTACTGGTGTGTAGATATGGTGTGTATTGATGTATGATGTTCTCTCACACATGTCATGACAGGGGACATGTATTGACATAAATATATATATATATATATATATATATATATATATATATATATATATATATATATATATATATATATATATATATATATATATATATATAAAACTGTCTGAGGTTCTGTAGACATACACAGCTGTGAATATATATCACACATATATTTATCTGTATGTGGGGTGCATACAAACATCTGGTCCACACTCTTGTAACTCTCTTTACTTCACAGCTGAACTGTTCTGCCTTGCTGCAACACAGACAGGTGTCACATGTGAACACAGACTAACATTAGGGGGGTATATATATAGTGACAGATTTTAGATAAGCATATTATACAGCTATGACAGTTGGGCATGCTATGCTACACTTTAACATGACTGTCCTGCAGGTGTTGTGCTCTCACACCCATGTGTCTATCATGACAGTATTAATACCACCACCAGCCACTGGCCACAGTAATGTACAGAACACAGATATCATGGGTCACATCTTTGCCATTCACTGCTAATCTGCACAGTTGACAGGTATGCCCTACTGCCCACAGGGACAGACACTATTGTCCAGAGCAGTTGTTGAGCAGAACATCATTACAGGAACAACTACTGATGGCACATATAAATAATTTCACATTATATATCCCATTATTCTATGCCATATACTACATGCAAGTAAATACATATATGTTTCATGTACCTTTTATGTTTTTTTCCACTGTAACAAATCCCTGAGCTTTATTTGTTTTTAATTTATGTATTTTCTCTCTCTCTCTCTCTCTCTCTCTCACTCTCTCAGCTCTCGACAGTAGAGCGATTGAGCTGGTTTGAATATATTGCAGCATGCTTTTGTAGGTATTGCACATGATCAGGTGATGGCCTCTGCACCAGTCAGTGTCCACCAGTTGCTAATTGCATGCAGCCTGCTGTGTAGTACTTCTGATAACCACTGTCATGGCAACCCAGTACTATAAATTGCTGACGACTGTGGAATTTGTCACTTCACCTTTCCAGTATGGAGGACATTCTTCCTGTGTGTGGACATCAGTCTTACAGACAGCAGGTAGCAATACCTCTTACAGCAGAACCTGCAGACACAGGCCAAATACACATTTGAGTAAGGTTCCAGACCTACAGGCAGCATGAGTAGTGTTGTTGTGTGCATTGTATCTTGCTGGTCTTACAGGGTTTCTGTGTACATGGTACTTTAGCATGGAATGTTGTTTGTCTGCATAGCTCTCAACTGTGGGCCTATCCATATGATAGCCAGAGGATTGGCTGTTAGGTTTTGTCTGTGCACCACACAGGTGTTGTCCTAGATATATCAATGGCATTCTGTCTGTTGAGTGCAATCAGTACATGGCTACATCCGTTTGTATTTCAATGTCGTATTCCTGCATAAGGGTATGCTGCAACAAATCCTGTAACACCAGCAATTTCCAGGGTGTGTAACAGCAATAATGCAAATATGGCCCTGTGTTCCTGCCTCTGTCCTCCACATATATGCCAGTCTTTGTCCTGCTGTGATACAGAAAGGGGTTGTTAGGTAATGGCCTATCATTATTTACTGCTAGCATTACTGCTATCATCCCAGTCATGTCATGGACTCCCACGCCAACTGTTGGGCAAGGTCCATATAGATGGGGGCAACAGCTGGACAACACATATTTGCCCTTATACATTCCAGAGGTGTTCTTTGCCCTTGTACAGCCTTTTTATGGGGGGGGGTGTTCAATGCCATTAACCTAGGCTGTGATACCTTTTCAGGGATATAAGTGTTAAGACACATTGAGGTGTAAGGGTGTACACTTTCATACATTCCTCCATGGGAACAGTGGTGGGCTACAGCTTACAGTGTTACACAAAGTTCAGTCATTCAGTGTGATAGTGAGAGGTGAGGTTAAGCAATGTTATGTATGAGATACTGTGGCATTACCACAAGTGCTACATTTCCCCCATAGGGCTTGACTACAGGGTGTAATTGGAGGCTGCTGAACTATATCTGTAATTGTTGATTGTTACTTATCATGAAGGCAAATCCTGTGTCTACTGTTGTACTAATTGAAGGCCTTGGCCTGGGCAGCATAGTATGGTATATATCCACATTGCTTGCATCTACTGTTTTGTGTGGGCCTTGCATTCATCACTAATTACATATTTCAAAATGTATGTGGTGTAAGCATTGGCATACATTATTGTATAGTACACAAATAAAGGTTTTCTGTGTATGCATATCTGTGTGTCATGTCATGTCCTTTGAATTGTGGGTGGGTATATGTTTAATGTAAGTATTCTCATTTATGGGAATGGTTGCCACACTATACATTTCACAGGTGCCAGTTACAGGGCTTGTGGCTGAGGGATATACTTTGCACCCAGTACTTCCACACTACTTTTACATATGTATGGCTACTAATACCTTTTGTCTGTGTATATGTGTATGTATCTATATATATATCTCATATATATCTATATATCTATCTATATATATGTATCTTTATATATGTATGTATATGTATATATATATATATATATATATATATATATATACATACATAAGAACATATTTATCTATATACAATTGATATCATATGTCATATACATATAGCTGTCTATCTGTCTACATTTACTGATATATATCTGTCCATATGTCCATGCATGTTTGGCTCATATTTTGGCCTGTACCTCATTCTCTTGGCAATTGACATGGACAATCACAGCGTTGAAGTCAGTAACTACTGCTGACACTTTTGTGTTTCAGACTTCATCTCCTTCTACATATGTTTTCTATTACATATAACTGTGTAACTAGCAAAATTTCAAGTGTATTAGAGCAGTAATTGACATATATCCCTATTTGTACCCACATTGTGGCACACTTTGTCCAGACTTCTTGCATTAACAGGTTGTGTTGTATGATATTGCTACATTTCCTGTACTGTTGACTGATCGTGATGGATGATATGTTTGTGAAAACATCAGGGTTATGTATATCTGCCATGGTTTAGTGGTAAATCACTTTGTGTATGGTGTGCAGGGCCCTGGGCTTTAGCCTTGCAGATGCAGTTTATTTTGTTGCTGGGCAGAACACTGCTCGTTGGATACAGACTGATTAAGGCACTTTAAAGCAGTTGTAAGCAGGTTTGCATGGGTTTGCGCAGAGCTAAGCACTGCCAACATCCGGTTACAGTTTCTTGCACTCAGTTAGCTTCTAAATTGCTTAACCTGTGTAGGCATAGCTTACCCCCATGCAAACTGGCTGAAACCCGCTTACTGCTGCTTAAAAGTGCCTACTCCCACTTACCCCCACACTAATTTCTTTAAAACCACCAGAAGGAATAAGACACCAATCCACAAAGTATCCTTAAGCGCTTTCGTTTTTAATAAAAACTTCATCAGAATAAATAACACCATGACTAACCCTCCTTATATACATAAAACAATTAATGACATCATAATTAATTACCCTAATTACACAATAATTGTATCACATTCATAAGTGTAAAAATGTTACATTCATAAGTATAAAAATAAAAATATCACTTCAAAATTCAGAATGTGTTGTAAATAAATGAATTAGATGAATGTATTTATGTTTGTAAGTAACCTTCAGCTTTTAATCTTAAAATAGAACTAATAGAGATGTTACTATTCAAACCTGGTTCTTGTGTGGCATTAGTTCTTAACTGCCACCTAAGTTCCTTAGCCTCCAGATAGTCATTAAGAGGTACACCTCTTTCACCTAAAATAATTTGTTCTATAATGCAAAACTTAAATTCATGTCCTGCATTATTTAAAATATGTACAGCCAAGACATTTTTCATATCTTGTTTCTTAATGTCATAGTAATGTTGGTACATTCTACTTCTCAGTGCATTAATCGTCTTGCCTATATAAAAACTAGGGCATTGGGAACACTTGGCTAAATAAACCACTGTCTTAATATTGCATGAATATTTTTTCTTATATACATATTTCCCATAATTTGGAATATAGATCTCAGTTCCCTCCGTAATATGTTGACATTGCATACAAAAGCCACATTTTAACATACCTTTCTTTCCATCATAACTATCCTGTGACTTCTCTATCATGTTTTTCAAGGTTATATCTTTTTTATATACAATGTTGGGTATCTTACCCACTACTTCTATGTATTCCTTATTCATATTAAATACATTCCAATTGTGTTGTATAATATGTCTAACCTCTGTAAATTGCTGGTTATATCTAAAAATTCCAGCTTTTTTGAAAGCTTTAGGTACTGTACCCCCCCCCCTCATTTGGATGGTCAACTGCAGTACCTTTGCCTAATAATGGAAAAAAAATAACCATTATTTCTCTTAAGAATAACTTCCTGTAATGTGTTTTCTACAAACCCCAAAGGGTAACCTCTTTTTACTAGCATATCAGTAAGGATGTCGATTTGATCCAAAAATTCACAATCATTTGATATCATCCTGGCTAGTCTTACCCCTTGTCCTTTTATTAATGCCTTCTTTTGATGTAAAGGATGAAAGCTTTCAAAATGTAACAAAGTATTTGAGTAAGTAGGTTTTCTATATATGGTTGTCTCAAAACATTTATCCAAATTATTTTTGCTAATGGAAATATCTAAGTAATGTATTTTGTCTGATGAGGTAGTACATGAAAATTCTAAAAAATCAGTGCTTTCATTGATAAACACCAAAAATTGTTTAAGCATGTCTTCACTGTTGTTCCATAAAATGATAATGTCATCTAGGTAACGACCATAATAGGTCCAATATTTTGCAAAGGGACTCTTAAATATGTATTCCTCTTCCCAAAATGCTAAAACAATATTAGCAAAAATAGGGGCACATATGGCCCCCATAGCAACTCCCTTATACTGTCTAAAAAGCTGTTCTTCAAATACTATTACATTAGTTTCCAAAATTAGCTCCATCAAGCTTCTAATAGTTAGGATACGGTCATGTGAAAACCTAGTGTGATGGCACAAAAATGTATAAAACCATTCAATGCCAATGTTGTGTGGAATTACTGAAAACAAATCCTTCACATCTATTGTTACAAAATCAGTGTTTCATCATACATGTTCCTATTGATTTTTCTTAATAGGTCCCAAGAGTCTTTCAAAATCCAATTACAGTCTAAAGAATATTTTTGAGTTGTATATCTATAAATTTGGCAATAAAATATGTCTTAGATGCTTTAGCATCGACAATGGGTCTAAGGGGAGGATTTTCTAAATCTTTATGAATTTTGGAATACCAAAAATTGTAGGTGTTTTTGGATGTTTCACATCCATGAATGAGTACTCCTCTAAGGATATTTGTCTATTCATAAGAAGTTCTTCCAATAAAATATCTACCTTTCTATATAGAATATTCTTCTCATTGATGCTAATTTGGCAATATGTTTCAGAATGTAAAATACTTAATAGTTTGTCAATATATGAGTTCTTATTCATAATGACCAACCCACCCCCTTTGTCTGGTTTCAAAATTCTTAAACATTTATTATTGCACAACTTATCTATTAACTCTCTCTCCTTTATATTCAAGTTTTTTGTTGTTTTGTCATAAGCATGTGCATTATGCCTTGTACGTTTAAATGTTTCCCTGATATCGTATTCACACAGTTTTTCAAAAATCTGTATAATAGGACAAAGTGGAGGGTTAAATACACTTGGCCTTTTGTTAAGATGTGTATTACTACTTACTAATGGACTGTCTTTAAAGCAAAATTGAAAATTCAATTTTCTTGTATATAGCTTTAAATCAATTAAAGTATCATCCAAAGAAGCTCTATTGTTTGGGACAAAAGATAAACCTTTGTCAAATACATCTGCAACATCATTGTGAAGTATAGTATCACTGTAATTGTATATTTTAAAGTCATTGCTTTTGTTACATACAATTTCCACTGAACTATTTCCAAATTAAAGTCATTTAACACATCAAACTCATCAAATACATGCTTTAATATATTCTCCCCCTCCCCCTGTAATTGTTGTTGTAATAATTCATACCCCCTCTCTGGTTCCTTAGTCGCTCTGACCTCCTCAGAGGGGGGAATTCTAAAGGGTCAGGGTCAGTCTGCCCATCATCATTAAATTCAAAATCATTGTTTTCACTGTTATCATAATAGTTTTTGCCCTTAAATTGGCTTCTAGGTGGGGGCGGGTATGCTCTATGTTGTGCATACTCCTTTTCATCTCTTTTAAGTTTACCTTCCTTCTTATATTTTAAGTCAGCAATATAAGAATCAATACTTTTAAAAATGTTGTCATACTGCAACTTCTTAACATCAAACAATAAGTCTGCTTTAATACTGTTGTTAATACTTTTAATTTTGTCAAGTAAAGTTACCATTTTCCTGTCATTATCTTTGATAAGACATTCCAAAAATTCACAACCATGGCGATTAAACATTTGAATGAGTTCCAAAAATAAGTCAGAGTCCTTGTCAATTCCTGTGGGATAATGCCATAATCGAAGCCCTTTGGGTATCTGTTCCCTCCGTTTGCATTCGCGCAAATAGCTGTTCTCTAGTTGTAGCTTTCGATAGTCTTTGCTTAATGTTTCAAACAGGTTTAGTTGTTTATCCAGTGTACCATTTGCATCGGTGTTGTTACTTGGCACCGAACGCCATTCGCGTTCCCCTTCAAGCCATTGACTGAGAGATCTACGTTCATTACCGGAAGTGTCCCTCCTAGATATGCTCGTGTTACCAGAAGTCCGTTCATTATCTCTACCTGGAAGAGTAGGGTTCGAAGATTGAAGCCGTTGAGCTGGTGTAATGCCAAACATACTGGAATCACCCTCAGCAAAGCTAGGGCTTGCGACTTGAAAAATAGAACCTTGAGGGTTGTTATTAGAGTGAACGCTGTCCTTTCGCTGGCTCAGCTTCTCCACAAGCTGAACAAGGTTAGCAACAGTGATGTTCAAAGTATTCAGCGAGGTTGCCAAAGACATAACAGTAGGTGGATCCGCTCCATCTACTCCTTCCATATTACGCCAAACCATGTAACTGCAAAACCACACAAACTAATAATACCACCAGAAGGAATAAGACACCAATCCACGAAGTATCCTTAAGCGCTTTCGTTTTTAATAAAAACTTCATCAGAATAAATAACACCATGACTAACCCTCCTTATATACATAAAACAATTAATGACATCATAATTAATTACCCTAATTACACAATAATTGTATCACATTCATAAGTGTAAAAATGTTACATTCATAAGTATAAAAATAAAAATATCACTTCAAAATTCAGAATGTGTTGTAAATAAATGAATTAGATGAATGTATTTATGTTTGTAAGTAACCTTCAGCTTTTAATCTTAAAATAGAACTAATAGAGATGTTACTATTCAAACCTGGTTCTTGTGTGGCATTAGTTCTTAACTGCCACCTAAGTTCCTTAGCCTCCAGGTAGTCATTAAGAGGTCCACCTCTTTCACCTAAAATAATTTGTTCTATAATGCAAAACTTAAATTCTTGTCCTGCATTATTTAAAATATGTACAGCCAAGACATTTTTCATATCTTGTTTCTTAATGTCATAGTAATGTTGGTACATTCTACTTCTCAGTGCATTAATCATCTTGCCTATATAAAAACTAGGGCATTGGGAACACTTGGCTAAATAAACCACTGTCTTACTATTGCATGAATATTTTTTCTTATATACATATTTCCCATAATTTGGAATATAAATCTCAGTTCCCTCCATAATATGTTGACATTGCATACAAAAAAAACATTTTAACATACCTTTCTTTCCATCATAACTATCCTGTGACATCTCTATCATGTTTTTCAAGGTTATATCTTTTTTATATACAATGTTGGGTATCTTACCCACTACTTCTATGTATTCCTTATTCATATTAAATACATTCCAATTGTGTTGTATAATATGTCTAACCTCTGTAAATTGCTGGTTATATCTAAAAATTCCAGCTTTTTTGAAAGCTTTAGGTACTGTACCCCCCCCCCCATTTGGATGGTCAACTGCAGTACCTTTGCCTAATAATGGAAAAAAATAACCATTATTTCTCTTAAGAATAACTTCCTGTAATGTGTTTTCTACAAACCCCAAAGGGTAACCTCTTTTTACTAGCATATCAGTAAGGATGTCGATTTGATCCAAAAATTCACAATCATTTGATATCATCCTGGCTAGTCTTACCCCTTGTCCTTTTATTAATGCCTTCTTTTGATGTAAAGGATGAAAGCTTTCAAAATGTAACAAATTATTTGAGTAAGTAGGTTTTCTATATATGGTTGTCTCAAAACATTTATCCAAATTATTTTTGCTAATGGAAATATCTAAGTAATGTATTTTGTCTGATGAGGTAGTACATGAAAATTCTAAAAAATCAGTGCTTTCATTGATAAACACCAAAAATTATTTAAGCATGTCTTCACTGTTGTTCCATAAAATGATAATGTCGTCTAGGTAACGACCATAATAGGTCCAATATTTTGCAAAGGGACTCTTAAATATGTATTCCTCTTCCCAAAATGCTAAAACAATATTAGCAAAAATAGGGGCACATATGGCCCCCATAGCAACTCCCTTATACTGTCTAAAAAGCTGTTCTTCAAATACTATTACATTAGTTTCCAAAATTAGCTCCATCAAGCTTCTAATAGTTAGGATACGGTCATGTGAAAACCTAGTGTGATGGCACAAAAATGTATAAAACCATTCAATGCCAATGTTGTGTGGAATTACTGAAAACAAATCCTTCACATCTATTGTTACAAAAATCAGTGTTTCATCATACATGTTCCTATTGATTTTTCTTAATAGGTCCCAAGAGTCTTTCAAAATCCAATTACAGTCTAAAAGAATATTTTTGAGTTGTATATCTATAAATTTGGCAATAAAATATGTCTTAGATGCTTTAGCATCGACAATGGGTCTAAGGGGAGGATTTTCTAAATCTTTATGAATTTTTGGAATTCCAAAAATTGTAGGTGTTTTCGGATGTTTCACATCCATGAATGAATACTCCTCTAAGGATATTTGTCTATTCATAAGAAGTTCTTCCAGTAAAATATCTACCTTTCTGTATAGAATATTCTTCTCATTGATGCTAATTTGGCAATATGTTTCAGAATGTAAAATACTTAATAGTTTGTCAATATATGAGTTCTTATTCATAATGACCAACCCACCCCCTTTGTCTGGTTTCAAAATTCTTAAACATTTATTATTGCACAACTTATCTATTAACTCTCTCTCCTTTATACTCAAGTTTTTTGTTGTTTTGTCATAAGCATGTGCATTATGCCTTGTACGTTTAAATGTTTCCCTGATATCGTATTCACACAGTTTTTCAAAAATCTGTATAATAGGACAAAGTGGAGGGTTAAATACACTTGGCCTTTTGTTAAGATGTGTATTACTACTTACTAATGGACTGTCTTTAAAGCAAAATTGAAAATTCAATTTTCTTGTATATAGCTTTAAATCAATTAAAGTATCATCCAAAGAAGCTCTATTGTTTGGGACAAAAGATAAACCTTTGTCAAATACATCTGCAACATCATTGTGAAGTATAGTATCACTGTAATTGTATATTTTAAAGTCATTGCTTTTGTTACATACAATTTCCACTGAACTATTTCCAAATTAAAGTCATTTAACACATCAAACTCATCAAATACATGCTTTAATATATTCTCCCCCTCCCCCTGTAATTGTTGTTGTAATAATTCATACCCCCTCTCTGGTTCCTTAGTCGCTCTGACCTCCTCAGAGGGGGGAATTCTAAAGGGTCAGGGTCAGTCTGCCCATCATCATTAAATTCAAAATCATTGTTTTCACTGTTATCATAATAGTTTTTGCCCTTAAATTGGCTTCTAGGTGGGGGCGGGTATGCTCTATGTTGTGCATACTCCTTTTCATCTCTTTTAAGTTTACCTTCCTTCTTATATTTTAAGTCAGCAATATAAGAATCAATACTTTTAAAAATGTTGTCATACTGCAACTTCTTAACATCAAACAATAAGTCTGCTTTAATACTGTTGTTAATACTTTTAATTTTGTCAAGTAAAGTTACCATTTTCCTGTCATTATCTTTGATAAGACATTCCAAAAATTCACAACCATGGCAATTAAACATTTGAATGAGTTCCAAAAATAAGTCTGAGTCCTTGTCAATTCCTGTGGGATAATGCCATAATCGAAGCCCTTTGGGTATCTGTTCCCTCCGTTTGCATTCGCGCAAATAGCTGTTCTCTAGTTGTAGCTTTCGATAGTCTTTGCTTAATGTTTCAAACAGGTTTAGTTGTTTATCCAGTGTACCATTTGCTTCGGTGTTGTTACTTGGCGCCAAACGCCATTCGCGTTCCCCTTCAAGCCATTGACTGAGAGATCTACGTTCATTACCGGAAGTGTCCCTCCTAGATATGCTCGTGTTAACAGAAGTCCGTTCATTATCTCTACCCGGAAGAGTAGGGTTCGAAGATTGAAGCCGTTGAGCTGGTGTAATGCCAAACATATTGGAATCACCCTCAGCAAAGCTAGGGCTTGCGACTTGAAAAATAGAACCTTGAGGGTTGTTATTAGAGTGAACGCTGTCCTTTCGCTGGCTCAGCTTCTCCACAAGCTGAACAAGGTTAGCAACAGTGATGTTCAAAGTATTCAGCGAGGTTGCCAAAGACATAACAGTAGGTGGATCCGCTCCATCTACTCCTTCCATATTACGCCAAACCATGTAACTGCAAAACCACACAAACTAATAATACCACCAGAAGGAATAAGACACCAATCCACAAAGCTTTTTTTTTTAATAAAAACTTCATCAGAATAAATAACACCATGACTAACCCTCTTATATACATAAAACAATTAATGACATCATAATTAATTACCTAATTACACAATAATTGTATCACATTCATAAGTGTAAAAATGTTACATTCATAAGTATAAAAATATCACTTCAAAATTCAGAATGTGTTGTAAATAAATGAATTAGATGAATGTATTTATGTTTGTAAGTAACCTTCAGCTTTTAATCTTAAAATAGAACTAATAGAGATGTTACTATTCAAACCTGGTTCTTGTGTGGCATTAGTTCTTAACTGCCACCTAAGTTCCTTAGCCTCCAGGTAGTCATTAAGAGGTCCACCTCTTTCACCTAAAATAATTTGTTCTATAATGCAAAACTTAAATTTTAAGCTTAGGTGGCAGTTAAGAACTAATGCCACACAAGAACCAGGTTTGAATAGTAACATCTCTATTAGTTCTATTTTAAGAATAAAAGCTGAAGGTTACTTACAAACATAAATACATTCATCTAATTCATTTATTTACAACACATTCTGAATTTTGAAGTGATATTTTTATTTTTATACTTATGAATGTAACATTTTTACACTTATGAATGTGATACAATTATTGTGTAATTAGGGTAATTAATTATGATGTCATTAATTGTTTTATGTATATAAGGAGGGTTAGTCATGGTGTTATTTATTCTGATGAAGTTTTTATTAAAAACGAAAGCGCTTAAGGATACTTCGTGGATTGGTGTCTTATTCCTTCTGGTGGTATTATTAGTTTGTGTGGTTTTGCAGTTACATAATTTCTTTAAAAGAAAAAGGGGTGATAGGAAAGTGGTGAAAAGGAAACACAAAGAGGAAAGACAGTAGGCAAGATAGCTAGGGATGTGCAGGAAGGGTGTTGGGATGGTCCATAGCTGCCCATTTTTTCTACAGCAACAGCTGTGCATATGCAATGAATTTGGAGGTACATTTGAACACTCCAACCTCTGGGAGAGGGGTGAGGACAACAATAATATGTTGTGATGTCAATTAGACCAGATTACATGTGTCCAGTGGACATCTGTGCAAAATTGACAGCTATGTATGGGGCGTGATTTTTTTTTTATTGGGAACAGATTGCCCTTTTTTTCTTTTCTTTTTTTTAAAGTGAGTGTGGGATGTTGGGGAAGGAGAGTAGGTATGCTCGGGGAGGATACGTTGGGTAGGATGACAGACAAGACAGACAAGGCAGCATACAGGGGCAGTATATGACACGTGGGGGGGAACACCTTGGATGGGGAGGGTTGTTTGGAAGTTGCAAGCCCATGAGCCCCCTAATGGAAACAGACGGACTGAGGTCCCCACCCATGGGCAGTCACCACAGCACCTTCACGGCCCCAAAGGTGGCTGTGCTGGGGGCTGTGTTTGAGGGGCAGGCTCACCCTGTAATTGTGCCACTTGGCCCTCAAGCTGGCATAGCCAGTCTCAAAACTCCATATCAAGCTCCCTAGGCACCACAGCCTGGACCTGACGATGGGTGATATGTTCCTCTCTGCGCCCGCTCCTGGGGGGGGTGAGCCCCATCCCCTGTGGTGGTTCCACCAGAAGGTGGTGCAGAGCCAACAGAGGAGGAGGTCCAAGGCTGGGCCCCAGATGTGCTGGTGCCTGGTGCCATGGCCAGCTGAGGTGGGACAGGTGGGTCCACTGGGACTGGCCTTCCCATATGAGCTATGCTGTAGCAGGTTTATGACAGATATGGATTAGTAATAGTCAACAGCATGCAGGATTAGTTATAACAGCATGCATAGGTATTCCCATCAACCCAAAACACCAGATTTAAAACAGTTGCAGAACAAGCAGAACACATGCATATATGGAACAACAGTGGCCATTACAACAGCATGCAGGTTTCACTGATGGCAACAGGCCACCAATATGGGTGTATTTTAACATGGCACATGCATAGAAACAAATGTAAATATTTATAAACCATTAGGATATATGTCCCAATGTAAGTTTGGAGTGTACACATACCGAATGAGGTGTGTCATTGGGTTATTTTTGCAAATATGGTAGGTGTGAGAGAGAGAGTACAATTAACAACTAATACATCCTTGTAGTTTTCACAACATTCTTAGACACTGCAGTGATCTGTCCCTTACATGTATTATTACCCTACCCAATGACCTTATATTGTACACTGGTATGTTTATAGATTATTATATACGTGACCTGTGTCTTACATACAGGCGTGACAAGATGCAGGTGTTAATGCAACATATGTTGAGAATTGCTCTCATACACTTTGGGTGAGGTGCTAGAATAACAGGTTTGTTTTCATACACATTCTCTGAGTATGTACACGTCTGACTATCAGTTATATGTCATTAACTGCTGCCTACATTTCTTGTATCATCACAGTGATTTTTCAGGGGAACAGGCTGCCAGGCTGGTGATGTGGGCCACTTATCTGGACATGCTGGACAGATTGGAACAGTTGTGGGGTATGAATATGCATACAACTTTCTATTTGAACATTCTAGCAAATTCTGTGCAGTTGTTGGGTGTAATTATGCATACAGCTTTCTATCTGAACATGGTAACAAAATCTTTACAGTTGTGGGGTATGATTATGCAAACAACTTACTAGCACTCCCGGGATTCAAACCCCTGCTGTGTGTGACAAAACAATTACAGTTAACATCACAATGCACTGTGCTATCAGGGAATTGATGTGAAACATTTTACTGTTTCCTGTGTAAGTCTCCCTCACTTGTACAGTATGGCTGACCTCTTGGCACTTCCAACATTGTTATACACAACTTCATACACATTTTATCTGCATACCACAGTGTGGGTAACACTACTTAATACAACAGTACTATTTATAGTATGCAACAGTTCAACAACATATGAAAGAAGAGTAAAGAGAAGCACTCCAGGGGTTATACCTTTATTCACAGAATATTACATATTTATTTCTACTTGTACGAAACTTTCTAAGGCTCTTATGTTTATTTGTTATGACAGTACATGCAAGATAATTACTAACCTGCCTCGCGACGCAGCCTTTGCAACCTAGCATCATGGGCTTGCTGGTTCACAGCCCACTCATCTGCAGCTGTCAGAGAAATACAGTGATATATAGCCATACCTATCCATAGTATACACAAGCTAGGCAATTATTAACTACTTAGTAGAATAAGTACTTACTCAGTACTGGGGCATTAGGCATCTGCCAAGACTTCTGGATCCACTCTTCCAGTACACCCCCTCTCCACCGCTTCAGGTCAGCATGGTGGTGTCTGACCTGCTCACCAGTCTGGGGGATACCTGCGGCACTGGTGAGGTCACGGGTGAGACTGTCCCAGGCCTCTGTTTTATACTGCGAGTCCTGGTACTGGCCCTGCAGTAGTCTCTGCTCATGGTGTTTTACCAGGAGCCATACCATGATTTTTGACTCCTGGATACCCCAGCGCTGCACTCTAAATCGAGTGCCTTCACCCACGCCAGCCATTCTGCCTGCAGTAGGAAGCTACATCCAGTTATGGGAAGTATTCCTGGCTGTAGGGTTTAAATATGGCCAAATTCTCACACTTTCCATGATTGGCCAGTTTTGAAAAGGCTAAACTATGGGCACACCTGCTTACCTAAGGTTGGCAGTGCTTAAGGAGTTATACCAATAGGCAGATTGAATCGGGTGCCCTACACATTGCTTACACTTAACAAGCTAAGCTGTGCAGCGGTTAACATTCCTTAAAAGTTACTTAGCATTATATTTGTTTTTTGGCAGTGATTTATTATTCATTACAGGTTATATATGTGTCTGGTAGCCATGATTCATGTGTAGATGCACTGTATGGGGTCCTGGGGACTTCTACACTTTATTATAATAACACCTCACATCTGTGCTTACTGCAATACTCCAGTTCACATATTTATGTGATGTAGCTGTGTATACAACATAAGGCTGTATAGAAAGTCCTTTCACATGTTCAACTTGTTTTCCTATGGAGAGGTTTGTTTCTTAAAACCTCACTCTTATGTACTGTTGTGTTGGCTTAGTGGCTAAGTATTGTGACTGCAGAGTGCAGGGTCCACTCTTCAAAGGATGGTTATTTTTCCTGCCCAGAACGGTGGCTGATGCATACTGACTGGTCAAGGCAGTTTTGAGCACTTGTAAGCAGGTTTGCATGGCTTTGCACGAGGGTAAGCAGTGCTAACCTCCGGTTGAATATGCTTACAGAGAGTTAGCTTCAATGTTGCTTCACCTGTGTGCGCATTACTTACCCCCATGCAAACAGCCTTAAACCCGCTTACTACTGCTTAGATGTGCTTACTACCACTTTCTAGTGTTTAAGAGTGCTTACTACCACTTACTAGTGCTTACTAGCGCTACATTTTAGACAGTCATAGTGTAATGGTTCTTAGGGAGGTGGGGAATTTGAAGACATGTATGGACTTATCATTCATTATGCAGTTTATCTTCCATTTGTATCTGTCATACTGTATGGGTCACGTGATTATCTCTGGACTTTGCAACATTATTACACTGACTCCTCACATCTACATTAAATGCAGTATTGTAGTTCAGAAATATGTGTTATTTATTAGGTTATGCAATAAAAATATTTATCATAGACTGTGATTTAGAAGGGAAAATGGGATGTACTGCAAGGAGACTTGAACCGGGAATGACTCCTTGTAAAGTGACTGCTCTGCCCACTACACTATTGCTGTACTGCTTGATTTGCATATATCTTACTTTTTATTCTCTTTCTGCTATTTTACCTGTATTAACCGTAGCTAAGCGATGGGCAAACCCACACACCTATGGTTAAACCTCATCCATTTTATTAAAAAAAAAATTACTTTTTATTTCTCATCTTCAGAATTGCTTTTATACATGTGGGGGGATGTCGCTGAGGATATACATATGTCTATGAGTGGTCTCACTCATTGTTTACGATCATTCTGCAGTCCTTCACTGCAGGGGCATATATATTGTGAGAGCTCTGCTCTCAGACACACACCCTGCACTCGTCCACTCTCCATGTAGGATTTGGAGCTCAGGCAGTGCGCCTTCATTAATAGGCATGGCGCGCTGCCGTCCTCCTCCTAAGTGGCCACACTAGACTAGTCCTGCATGGAAGATTAGTAAATCTGGGGGATAATATGCAGGTCATGATCATTGACCCGATCATAATCCTCTGCATTGCTTAAAAGGAATGTGTTTTAATGCATCTACAGCATCTTGCATTGTGCTGGATTTGGGAGAAGAAAATGTGCTGATATGTACATGTAGCAATCAATATTTGTCTCTTAATCAATCTACTGTTTTGCCACACACATAGTACAAGAATCTTACACCACTGGAGTAAGGACGTGATGCATGAATACATATTTTTTCATTGACAGCCTATGTGAGTGGCATACAATGGCATAAAAATGGAATTTAAATGCACTGGAAGGCCCTGAAGCATTACAATAGTTATGCAGCCAGACAGGGTAGAGAAGAACACAAAATTACTCATCCACAGCTGAGGTGGAGACCATAAATGTGATCTTGTGGGCCTATAACACACAACACATGACATATTTCTGGTATGCCTTTTGGTAGCAAATTCATATCTGCAAGTAAGTGCTGGTGTTTGGTATGTATCCTAGCACAATTACAGTGTTGTATTGCCTGTCACAAGCTAGCAGGCAGTTGCACACATGGCATGTGCCTCATTGTGAGCCATATGTAAAAGTTTATGGTAACACTGGACTTTATTGTTTGAGACTGAGGTGTGAGCGTATGTATCATAACACAATTACAATGTTGTATTGCCTGTCACAAGCTAGCAGGCAGTTACACACATGAATGTGCCTCATTGTGAGCCATATGTAATAGTCTATGGTAACACTGGACTTTACTGTTTGAGCCTGAGATGTGAGCGAGAGGGGAATAAAATGCCAGGAGTTTACATATATCACTCTTCATCTTTTCATGGCAAAATGCCTGAGAAGTACAGGCATTTGGTATGTAACTAACCAGGCACATTCAGCAATTGGAATGTCCACAGATGTTCCTCAATGAAAGAATACAGGGCATAAGTAACATGTCCTATGCAGACCGCCTCAGGGCTCCATACCTGTATTCTGTCTCCTACAGGCTGTTGAGGGGAGATCTATTCCTGGCATACAAGGCATTGTCAGACCCCAGTCTGAAGGACCTCCTGCATATATGAAAAACAAAACAGCACCATAATTACCCATTCTAAAGACTTAAAACATGCCTGTGATATAAAGAAGACCTGCTGAAGAGATAGATATGTATCCCGGACACTACCCCTTCTCTGGAACAGGCTCCCCATCCATGCAAAGCAGAGTTCCTCCATAAACCAGTTTAAGTATTTCTTGGGCAATTGGATGGGGAACAGGAAATTCATCTCTTGTTCGACACCTGTATCTCTAATGGACACAGGCAGCCTGTAAATGGTTTATCTCCCAGTCACCTGTTTATAAATGTTTCATCTCCCAAGCACCTGCTTACACTTATTTAGGGTACCAGAACTTGTCAAAGATTTGGGGTGCATGGCTAGGCTTAACAAGGCTCTTGTGGTCATTAGCATAGTACACACCTATGAAGCTATGAAACTAGGAAGGAAAGAGGAAAAGCTTTCCCAGGCAGAAACTGACTTTGTACTGCAGGTCTTTCATGTGCCTAGTTGGTAGATGCTCCTTATCTATAAGAAACACCAGGCTTTCTGCCAGCAGTCAACATAGTTAATGGCCATAATTAGCCACAAGAATATGGAATATTTCTGGATACTGGCATGACTTTTCATGTACAAAACAAGGCAACATACCTGGAAAAGCAGTGGAGGGGATCAGGTGGGAGTTCACCAAATGATTGTAAGGAGTTCCTCACAACTGTGTTTTGGGACATGACAGGTCTCTCATACATGGTGTTAAATTTTACATTATTGTGAAGCTTCACCAAGACCCTCAGGTGTCAGTGGGTAATGCTCCAGGTGGGTGTTACCTAACATTTATATCATGCAGTACAACTTTCCTGTATCAGAACTGTACACCTATTGAGTGTGGTCATGTTTTTTCTTATAGGCATATCAGGACATCAGCTGTAATATCAGTCTGCACAAGGTATTTGGCCTACACATTTGGCATACCAGTCTGTTTTCAGCTGTAGTTTCACCATGATAATGGGTGTTTAAGAAGGGTGCATTGATACACTTGGTGTTTTTATGTGCCTTCACAGAAGCTCTGGTGTCAAGGTTCAATTCCTTGGATTTTGTCATGCTTGATATTGGAGAAATGTCTGAGCTTGATGATGATGGCTGTCACAGCCTGGTGCAGTGTACAGGTATAGGACCACTATCAGGAAAGAGAAATTTGCCGGGCATATTGCCTGCCCTTCCTCAGACAGTGCTCTTGTGCCATTAAAGCCCACCTTTCCTTCTCAGGATGCAATAGAAGTGCTGTAGTTGGCTAATATATCAGCACAAGGTGCACATCTGAAGCCCAGGCATCACTGATTGTTTACAGCCTCCATGAATGTGAGGGAGGCAGTAATGGTCAGTTTACTGATGGCTGGCAATGCTTTGGGTTTTGCCCTACCCCTAATTTGATTGTCTCCATGGCCACAACACACAAAATGTGCAAACCTATCATAGGGACACTGGAAGATGCCACCATAGCCAATGTGGAGCTGATAGGTATGGTAAGGGATCCATGTGATGCTTTCAGAGAATGGTTTCCTCTTTATGCAGCATTTCTAAAAAACACAGTGAAACCTTGTATTTTGCAGATGTCCATGTATGAAATGGACATTGTTATTCTTGTGGCTGATCCTCTTCACCTTCTGGTGAGGAAGCTCATCAAGGTAGGTTGAGGACAATGGCTATGTCCTGTAGCACTTTCACCTCTGCACATTCAATCAGTCCTGAGGGCACTGCAGTATGCCAAGGACACAGACATGGATGGGGTGGAGGTGGTAAACTCACCTGTTGCATGGCCTGCCATTCACGTTCAAGGGGCATTCCATCCCCTGTATTCTGCTGTGGATCATACCAATGACAATCCTGAGAATACCTTCTGAGGGTGCCCTAGACTTTTCCCAGAGACCTATGCACAGAGCAGTGTCTTCTGTAGTAGCTGTGTCTATTAGCACATCCACAAAATCATCAGCACCAACCAATTCTACACAGATACATCACACCGGAGACATCACCTAGTCCCTAAAAAAATCTTCCCGGGTGCACCACACTGGAGACACCACCCAGTCCCTAACCGATCTTCTGCCTATGTACACAACACTGAAGACATCACCCAGTCCCTAACCAATCTTCTGCCCAGGCACACCCTACCAGAGACACCCCCCCCAATCCCTAATTAATTTTCTGCCCATGTACACCACACTGAAGATATCACTCAGTTCCAAACCAGTCTTCTGCCCATGTACAGCACACTGAAGACATTACCCAGTCCCTAACCAATCTTCTGTCCAGGTACACCACACCAGAGACACCACTCAGTCCCTTACCAATCTTCTGCTCAGGTACACCACACAAGAGACACCACCAAATTTTTAACCAATTTTCTGACCAGGTACACCACACTGGAGACAACACACAGTCCTTAACCAATCTTCTGCCCAGTTACACCACATCACAGGCACCACCCAATCTCAGTCACTAGACAAAGTCACACATTCACTCATAACAACTGTCCCCTCACAATGACCATTCCTGACACCTGTCACTGTGGCCATCCCCTCTTGTGCTTATGATGATGACTGTATTCTGCCCTTAGAACTATGTCACCAGGCCAGTCCATGCATGATACAGCATAGCATTATTGCAGTATGACATTCATCATTGTTACTGTTTGTTATGGCTATTCTGGTCCATAGCTGTGAACCAGATGTTGGCCTCTTAACCAGTGCCATGGTTGGCTGTCCCCCCTTCCTTCTCTTATAGTCATCCAATATGGCTGACTTCTCCATGAGCTCCTCAATAAGAATACTGGATGAAGGTAATGGGGATGGAGTTTTTGTGGTTATATGAAGATGTGTGATAGAAATGTTAATAATGGTAAAAGAAGACTTGATTTTGAAAGATACTAAGGAGATAAGAATGCTGTCATAATGTAGCAAAAACATTTGACAGGGTTAATCATGAGGTGATGTGTAAAATTCAAGAAGCATATGCGATAGAAAAAATGTGTTTATTATAACAATATGTTTTAAAAATTCATATATAGGTAAACATCGTGATAAATGGATGGTTGTAGGAAAAAAAACTCAGACGGGGACTTAAGCAAGGATGTCTATTGAGTATATGTTTATATGCTGTGGTGATAAATGCAATAATCCAAACATGTATGTGTGGAATGAGAGAAGCATGATGGGAGCTGGAAAAAGGTACTGTAGTGCCCATGCATTTTTCAAAAGCAGATAGCATTATTTGTTCAATAGCATTTAATTATAGTTTGCAGAATAAAGCATATAGTATTCTCTGTGGCATTATTTTTGTTCATAGATTCATAGGTAGGTACTAGGCTATCGGCCCTGGGGCCTATATAAGCCTAGCAAAAAGGTTCCCTGGCTTTCACCACCCAAGAAAATTATTTTCCTGTGCCCCTGTCAAGCAGTGCCACAGAAGTGATCCCCGGGGTGAATTTTCTATTTCCCATCCAGTCATCAAGGTTTTTCTTAAAGAGGGAAAATGAGGAGCTTTGCTTGACATGAATGGGTAGTTTGTTCCAGAGTAGGGGAAGTCTCTGGGACAGGAATCTATCCCTCCAGCATGTTCTGTTTATTGTGGTGACAAGGTTTAGGTCCCTGGAGTGTGTGGTTCCGAGAGATTGGGATTTCGTTAAGTGTAGCATGTCCAACAGCTCTGGGTTTGACATAGCTTTGTATGTTAGGCAGAGATCGCCTCTGAGTAGGTGATATGCGATGGAATAGAGCTGCAGTTTTTTGAGTTAGTTTGCGTATGGCATCTGTTTGAGGCCAGTAATCCAATTAGTGAGGTATTTCTGTGGCCTTTCCAATTGTTGTAGGTGTCTTGTGAGATACATGCTAAACGGGGCATTGTACTCTATAATGGGTCTGGTGAGAGATGAGTAGAGAGGAACAATGACCTCCTTTTTTCTAGAGGAGAACCCTTTGTGATGAGGTGTGTCACATAGAAGGATTTCCTGACTACTGTGGAGATATGGTTATCAAAGGAGAGATTACTGTGAACTTGTGTCCCAAGGTCTCCTATCACACTTTCAGTATTTAGTTAGCTACTGCCTATGTGGTAGTTCATGGGTAATGAGTTTTTCCCAAAGGGGATGACAATGCACTTCTTGGCATTGGGCTTGAGGCCATGACTTTGACACCAAGCATCTGTCTCTGTGAGGCCCTATTGTAGAATGTCTACATCATTAGGTGATTCTATTATGGCTCCGAGTTTGCAGTCTTCTGCGAACGTTATTAGCCAAAGACCTTCTGTGTTGGCTTGCGCTTCAGGGAAGTAGATGCCAAACAGGAGAGAACCCAGGACCAAACCCTGTGATACTCCACTCATCACTGGTCTGAAGTCAGACTTGGAGTCGGCTACTTTTTCTGTGTGGATTCTGTCAGTGAGCCAGATGGCCACCCATCTTGTGACATAAGGATTTATGCCCAGTTTAGTGAGTTTCTCTATATTTCCAGAGTGGGGGATGGTATTGAAAGCCTTGTTGAGGTCAAGATAAGCTGTGTGCACTACCTTGTCCTCGTCTATGGCTCTAGTGGCTGCTTCAAAGAAGTCAATCAGGTTTAGTAGACATGATCAACCTTTTACAAACCCAAACTGAGTGGGGTCCAGGGTTTGGAGGTTACCTATGTCTTTGTTTATAAGCTCCAAGATGATACGTTCCATGGCCTTGCAGACCAGGCTCGTCAGGCTAATGGGGTGGTACTTTCTGGGGTCCATTGTGGCACCCCCTTTGTGGAGTGGAATAACCGTCACTGTGTGCCATTCAGGCTGGGGTCAACCTGAGGTGAGGCTATGATTGAACTGGCTCCCCACCTAAGCGCCATGTCCAGTCATAGTCTCATGTCAGGCTTTGTGCCCACTGAATGGCACACAGCAACAGTTATCCCACTCCACAAAGGGGGAGCCACCACCGATCCTAGGAACTATATCCCTATTAGTCTGACAAGCCTGGCCTGGAAGGCCATGGAATGTATCATCATGGAACTCATAAACAAAGACATTGGTAACCTCCAAACTCTGGACCCCACCCAGTTCGGGTTTGTGAAAGGCAGATCATGCCTTCTGAACCTGATTGACTTCTTTGAGGCAGTCACCAAAGCCGTAGATGAGGGTAAGGTGGTTCACACAGCCTTTCTTGACCTCGCCAAGGCTTTGGACACCATCCCCTATTCTGAAATTATAGCTAAACTCACTAAACTAGGTATAAATCCCTACATCACAAGATGGGTTGCCAACTGGCTCACTGACAGAACCCACACTGTAAAAGTTGCAGATTCCAAATCTGACTTCAAACCAGTGACAAGTGGAGTACCACAAAGTTCAGTCCTGGGACCTCTCCTGTTTGGTATCTACTTCTCTCACAAAGTTCACAGATGACCGCAAACTAGGAGCCATAGTCGAGTCCCCAAATGATGTGGACATCCTACAGAAGGGCCTCACTGAGACTGATGCCTGGTGTCAGAGGCATGGCCTCAAGCTCAATTGTAAAAAGTGCATTGTCATCCCCTTTGGTAAAAACTCTGTACTCATGAACTACCACATAAATGGCAGTTTACTTAACGCTGAATGTGTGATAAGAGAACTTGGGACCCAGGTGGACAGTAGTCTCTTTTTTGATAATCACATCACCACAGTAGTCAGGAAATCCTTCTATGTTGGACACCTCATCACAAAAGGGTTCTCATCCAGGAAAAAAGAGGTCATTGTTCCCCTCTACTCGGCACTCATTAGACCCATTATAGAGTGCAACTCCCCATTTGGAATATACCTCAGAAGACATCTGCAGAAGCTGGAAAGGCCACAGAAGTACCTCACAAAGAGGATTGCTGACCTCAAACAGATGCCCTACACTGACCGTCTCAAAAAACTCCAGCTTTACTCTGTAGCATATCGCCTACTCCAAGGAGATCTCTGCCTAACATATAAAGCTATGTTAAACCCATAGCTGTTGGACATGCTACACCTAAAGAAATCCCAATCCCTCCGAGCTACACACTCTAGGGACCTAAAACTTGTCACTATAATAAACAGGACATGCTGGAGGGATAGATTCCTATCCCAGAGACTTCCTATACTCTGGAACAGGCTACCCATCTATGTCAAGCAAAGTTCTTCATTAGCACTCTTCAAGAAAAATCTTGATGAGTGGATGGGAAATAGGAAGTACACCCCGGGGATCACTTTTGTAGCTCTGCCCGACAAGGGCACAGGAAATTAACTTTCTTGTGTGGCATAAGGCAGGGAGCCTTGTTGGCTAGGCTTACGTATGCCCTTGGGCCTATAGCCTAGTAACTACCTATGAACCTATGGTACTTAGTTGGGGTGCCAGTTCATTCCATGTCTGTTTCTATAACTGTGTTTATTTAACTGTAACCCATCGTTTTGTGGTTAATATGGAAAAAAACAAGGGCAGAATAACTCAGATTGTGGTATGGGATGAAAAAGTTAAAATGACAGCTTACAGTTAAATAAATACAATTATAGAAACACATATAATAATTTCACACAGAATACTATCTGTTTATTCCACAAATTATAATTAAATGCTGTAAGTTATATTGGTCAATTTTAATATATATGTGTTTTGGTACTACCTAGGCATCTTGAAAGTAATTTACACAGTATTCAATTATATTCTCATCGTACTTTTAGTTGACTTTTTTTGGTATTGCTCCTTTATTTACATATTCAAAAGTAACTTGTACATACATGTATGTGTCTTTTATTCTATTGTACATTTTTTGTACTTGTGTTGTGACTAAAGAAGGGCAGTAGACCCATTCAGTTAGCTGGTAAACAAACTGTAAATAAAAAATAAATAAAAGTAAGGGATTTGTTGAAATAATAAAAAAAATGAATTGAGATTTTTTTTTTACTGGGAAAGAGATTATATAAGGAGTAAAGTTGGACAGCATGAAAGAGTAATAGACTTGGAGTATAATGTTGAAAGGATTAAGAAATATGATTGTGGTAAAAATGCTTTAACCTATTTTTTAATAAAAAGGTGTATATGTTAAATATGTATATGTTAGGAAAACTAAAATAGGTGGGGCATAAATATTTACAGTTGAAAAACATTATTACAGATGGTTTTCAGTTTTATTTGGGACTCATGACTGAATCCAGTTAGAAGAGGAATTTTCCTGCACTGAATGAAGAAAGTTTAAATAACCCAATATCAATCGTTTCAACCAAATGCTATCATGTGGATAAGCCTGTCACCTACAGCATCAGGGTAAGCCAACCAGCTCATGGTGGGGGGGAGGGGAGGTCATATCAGACACAAATAATTGTAGACGCATTAGCCTGATTTGTAATGTGTATAAAATCATGGAGACAGTCATACTAGAACTTAAGGCGAAATGGTGCAAGGTGCCTAGTTATGTCACAAATGGAACAGTAAAGGTTTTGTATGAGAGTTCTGCTTTTTAAATCTTGTGCCATTTTTCAAAAAGGTGACAGCATTAGTGCATACTGCTAATCTTGACCTTTCTAAGGCATTTGTCACAATCAGACATAAAGTGAATTTATTAAATGACAAGTCTTGCATAAGTCTATGGATAAAACACTGAATGCAAGTGTTTCACAGGCATCTGTACTGTGATACCTTTTCTGTTCTCAGATATAAATGTGGATATGGGCTATGTGACACCTGAAATCTATAACTATGACCTCCAGAACAACAAAACTGTAACTGTAAGCAAAAGAGATGCAAACACACACACACACACACACACACACACACACACACACACACACACACACACACACACACACACACACACACACACACACACACACACACACACACACACACACACACACAAACATACGCACACCCTAAGTCTAGGTAGAGACACCTCTAAGTATGTCCCTTACTTCTGAGAAACAGCAGTCTTCAAGTTAATATGTATAAGTAACAAGGATGTAGGGGGAAAGCCCCAATATCAGGAGGTTCCACCACCATCATCCTGTAAAAAACACTCTTATGATGTCGCAGTGAGTCTTACCATTTGCTGTATTTGCTGTTATATCACAGTTTAATTTCTAGCATTGTTGGACTCACAGATATGATGTCACACAAGGCTATGGATAAACACAGTATTCTTATGACAGCAGACTGGATAATATACTTACTTCAGTAAAAGATGGCAAACTTCTTCAAGATGGTCTACAAAAATACATACATGTTGCAGCAGTAATGACTTCACCTTTTACGTAAGCAAAAGTAATATCATGAGAATTGGAAAAAGATATAGCTTATGATTAACAACCAAATGATTACATCACAAACAATAACACCATCATTAATGATATAAGGATAATGGCAAACATGAAATTAACCATTGGCCAAAGTGTACCTTGGCCTTAGTGTTAGCAGCCATTATACATGGTAGCATATTCAGTCAAGCATATTCTATATCCAGTCTAATTCTAAGAGGCATACCATATCTCTCTAGGAAGTTCACTCTACAGCTTTATTTCTCATTGACATAACTCATTAGTGAATGTGGTATCATGTTTGTTGTCTTTGAGCAGGCTACCTGAAAGAGGTCAGTGCAACAGTTCCTTATTCACCAAACCCTGGGGCTGCTTCAGAAACTGTCACTGTATTTTGTTTCTTGTAAGTTACTTATATGTGACCTCTGTGTGGTCTGTAAGACAATGGTTGATCTAGTTCTGTCTGAAAGTCTATGCTGGAGTTTACCACTGGGTGGCGAGAATACCAGATCAAGATATTTAATACTGGAAATGAATGTCAGTAATTGAATAAAAATAGAATTAAAAAAAAATGTAACTGCTATGATATACATTCCCAGTTATTGCAGATCCCTGAAAATACATTTCCAATAATCATTTTACATTGTCAGCTGCACTGCAAAGTTGCTGTTGTGTTAGTCTCTTTATAGTGCTTTAGGTCATGCTCTCTTTTTTTCCTTTTTATTCATAGTTAACATAAGATTGCAATGATTTAAACCATTCATGCCGGATGCATTTCATTGTTACAGTTCATAACATAGATTGTGATGATTAACACCATTAATGCTCTGTGCATTACCATTGTTACGGCTAGCGATTACTTACATCTTTAAAGTAGTAGTACACAAGTAGTCACAGAAACAGTAATAAAAATTTTAAAGATTAAAATAAGTACCATGTCACGTAAAGAAATACTGCTGCAACTTCACCCTCACTACTGTACAAATTATGATACTTTTTGTGTCTGAGGACATGCAAATTATTGTGTATAACAAAATGAAATAATCTGATGTGCAGTACATTAACAGAGAACATTTAGTTGAAACGTAATAATTACAACAGAGGAAAAACTGTGATATGTTTTTATTCAAGGGCAATGTATGAACTCTTGTTAAATACTGAAATAACACTACAACTTCAAGCTTTCAGTATGTGCATACTTAGGTACATAATCTCAGCATAATGTATTGTGCAAAACAGTAAAATGTGATTTTCCCTTATATAGTGCATATGAAATCAATGAACAGGAATGAGTGATCGCTCAGATATGGTGTTTATAAACAATAATATGAGTAAGTGTACTGAAAAAAAATAATAATTAAAGATGGGGAATGTCTGATGAACATTGACCCATTGGACCATACACTATACAGCATAGCCCTGCAGATATCACTGCATGCATCAGTTATAATCTATCTCATGGTCCATAGTTCTGGACTAACACGGGTTTGATTTACATTGTTGAAAGGGCTGTTCATCGAACGGTCTTTCATCGACACATAAACACCAAACTACCAAAACTTCCAACGGCCACATAAGCGAATTTTATCCCAGGGGAAAAAAAATTGCTTGGCCGTCGTCGGGAATTTGCCCTTTTCTCCACTGTAGTGTGATCTTGGAGTTGGTATATTTAGTTGGGAGGGTGTAGGAGGCACAGCCCCCCCACATCAAGGGATTCACCGCCCCCCCCATTTCATAGGGTGTGACAGATTTTCTTTGTTGTTGGCCAAGCGATTTTTTCCCCTGGGAAAAAATTCACTTACGTGGCCATTCAAAGTTTTGGTAGTTCGGTGTTTACATGTCGATGGAAGGGCATTTGATGAACAGCCCTTTCAACAACATAATATAGACATGACTAACACTGCCTGTTTACCTTGGCAGCCATATGCAATGCATTACCCTGCTGCATTGGGGTCCACTACTACTTTTTCTGGCTGGTCATTATTACTTTGGTATTATTTGAATTGAAACTGGAGAATGCAGTGATAACATGGGTCACTTCACCACCAGAGCACATCATTATGTAAAGAATACAACATGCAGTAGGCATCCTGCATGTAGTAGCTGAGTCATCCTGAAGGGTACACCCAGACTCATTCATGCATCTGAATCTGAACGTAAACATTCCATACACCCTCTTGATGACAATATGGGTCTGGGGCAGGGTTGTATTATAACTGTCTTCAGCAGTTCGACTTGGATTTCTCACTGGTGTCATGAGACATGACTCCACTGAATATCCAGCATAATCATAAAGATAAAAAAAAGGTGAAAAGGGAGAGGGAAAGAGAGGGAGTGAAAGAGAAAGAAAATTGATTTAGTATTTAGCAATACATTTTACCATGAATAACAACTTAAAATAAATAAAAAAAAGAAATAAAAATATGTTTACCTTACAAACAAGATGACCACTGGGCCTTCTACTATGCAGGAAGAGGAGGTAGAGTGAGCTAATGTACCAGATGTGGGAATCATATGCACTGCCAGGATGCTGGACAGAGACATTTATGATATAACCCCATGCATCACAAACTACCTGGCAACTGATGGAATGGTAGCCTTTCCTTTAGTGGTACTGATCAACCCATGGACAAGATGAAGCCTTATTTGCAAAATGAGTGCAATTTATTGTATCCAGTACCTCAAGAAAACATGTCACCCCCATAAAAGGTTTGCATAATTCTGGCTTGGTTATGAGGTGACACCGGAAAATAGGTGTACTGATCTACAGGTGTATAGAATATATCCTAACTGATAAAGTATCATCCAGGTAGAAACATGAGATACCCAATGCGTCCTGAGTCTGTCTCTGGAATGTTCCAATGGCAAGTATAATGAAGACTATACATACCTTTGTATCCATAAGGAAAAGAAGGTCATGCATCCCCTCAATACCCTTGTGGGGGCCATACATACTCACTAAAACCCTTACAAAATTTCTGTCAACTCTAAATCTGTCATGTATCTCCAGGTTATAAAAATGATAGTGAATTATTCTCTGCCTGTATTACCTTCTTGGCTGGTGAGCATCACTGGTTGCAGGTGGTGTTGTTTCAGTTAAGGCACACAGCACATATTGGGAAATAGCAAGGTTAGCAGGAAGCAACAGCATCTTTGCAGATGTGAAAGTAGAAAAGGCAAGATTCTACTTTTTATAACAAATTTGTGGATGGAGTGGAAATTTATGAAATTCTGACTACGAGTCAAAAATAGGCAGGAGAAGGCCTCGTTAGGATACACCATTTTACATCTTTTCTCATTTCTATATCATTATGACTTAATTTGCTTAAGGTTATTTGCGACCATTTTTCTTCAGCATAAATGGCCTCTGAATCACACCTTTGCTTCAGAAATTTGCAGATTGCCTTTACATTTTCACATAGCGACTATGAATACTACCCAGGATATCTGATAAGCAAGTAACTATACAGGAAAAGGACTCAGCACATATATGCTTTGTAGATTTGCAATACTATTCAGATAAAATAGTTTATAAAGAGGGAATATGTACAATGTTGAAGTCATAAGATTAACATAAAACAGTTAAGTAAATGCATCTACATTAACTTTATTTTGCTATATCTTGTGTTGTATTTTATTTAATCTCTGTTGACAGAAATATAATTGATCAACTAAAGTTAATGAACTATAACCAAGGTTATCAAGTCATTAGTAAAATAAGGCATATGTTGTCTCATGAAAGATATTCACTGCACTGGTTTACTTGTGTTACAACTCTCTAAAATCAGGGGGAAGTGGAATATGAAGGTTATGGTTTTACATATTAAATGCAATGACCCTGATCTGACAGATATTGTTAGATGGGCGTTGCTAGTTACTGCACTCATAAACTTTGTTTGGATGCACTTTGCCTGTTTTTATATTAGGACAGAATGACTAACAGCATAAATATTAAACACAACTCTAGAGCTTTAAGTAGCAGCTTTATCATTTTTTTCAGTTAAACTCCTATATAACTATTTAAAAGTGTGCTCATGACCTGAGAATCCTAGAAGAAGGAAAACATATCGGAAGTTGCCATTCATGTTGACAATTGTTTGCAAGCCGTAGAAGCCATGAACTAGGACATACAGCAATGTGAGCATCACAACATCATCAGGTTTGATGCACAAATGGAAACAAAACATATTCAGTACTCAAGAGAGACATGCATACACTTTCTGGTTATTGTTAATGTAAATATGTATAAGTTTACACTGATAAGAGGCAATGGAAAGGCGAACTGGAATAGGGGAAAGGCTGATAAAAAAGTATGTGCTGCAACTTTATTTAAAGAAATATGAAGATCTCCATAAAACCTAATAGAGGTATAACCATGCATTTTTGAATAAAGAATTGCAATTTAAGTTCTATTTTAATCTTATAGTATTTCATTAAATACCATATTTATACTATGCATGAAGTTATGAGTAAAACAGGGGTCTATATAAATGCTACGACAACAGAAAATGACACACTTTCACCAGCAATGGTATATGACAGTGTGTGGATATTTAACTCATTTGACAGTTGTAAAGCAATTTAGATTTTATAAAACAACTGAAGCATAGTAAGAAATGAAAAGCACAAAGAAGTGACATAAAAAAGTATAATCTTTAAAAAAGCTATATTCAATACAGTTGTCAGCAAATGGTTTAATGTATTGTAATCTTTAAACGTGAATGAAACTAGATATATTAGAATGTGGTTGCAGCATCAGAAATTATATAAGATACTGTGCTAACAATGGCATAAACTATTATTTCTCAACATGACAAGAATATTTAGCTAGAGAGTGCTCTTTTACTATGTATACATCAATGTTCAGTTTATAAAGACAATGCAGTTGCTTTTAGTGAGGATTTTTTTGACATTTTGCTTAGCATGACATTAACATTGTGACTAAGAATTTATGTTAAATGTTTATGGTAAATCTGACAGGCTAGGAATGGAGTTCATGATTTCAGTTTCATTCATACGTTAAAGGATTTCCTAGAGTAGGGAAAATAATAGAATGAGTTAATTACATGTTACAGTAGCTGTTTCAAGTGATTCATTTAAAAATTGTTTGGAAAGTGACTAGATTAGGCACTAGGAATAACACTATCCATGAAGAATGGTTTTATTGATATAATGAATTATACATTTAGGTGTATGTTTAGTGATAGTCATATGTAGTTCAGCTTGAAAAACTATGGGAGGAGCCTACACGTTTTTGTTTCGTGTAGGAATCATACCTCGCTGAACATGTTTAGGTTCAGTAAGAGCTGCTGAGTGGTGTGCAAAAGCATGCCAACACGGAAACTTCCATGGAGTGTAAATCACCTCATAAGCAGGTAAAGCTCATGTAAATGTGGCAGGTAGAGTGATCCCACAAACAGATAGGCAGCTCTGTAGACCCTGTGCCAGTGGCCGTAGTGTACACAGAAAAATTCCATATACAGGAATAGAGACAGAAAAAAGGGGCTGTAAAAATTTAGATAAATGGAGAGAGATGGCATAGCATGTACAAATATGAGTGAAACTATCCTCTGTGTGTTTAACAAACTAAAGGAAATGAGTTAAATTATTATTATTATTTTTGATAATCTGGGCATGTTTGCACATCATACCACAGTGCACAAACATGCTTTATAAAAAAATAAAAAGGAAAAAAATAATAATATCATGTGACAGAAATGTATTACTGGACCCTGCATGGAATATCTGCAATTGGTGCTGTTGCTAGAATGGTAGGGCTTTGAAGCATGTAGTTTCCAGGCTGTGAGCATGGATTCCTATGCAAATGAGGTGGAGTTACTGAATAGCACAAAGGGGTGATTGTTTCCGCATATACCCTTTGTGTAAGCCATGTTTTTGTTTACAGAGGCAGTAGTTGACATCAGGGGAGGGTGTGTCCAATGACGTCTAACCTTATTTCACCTGTTTGCATGGCACATCGCAGTGCTGAGTGTATCCTTGCAGGGGGGTGGGGTGTGCACTAACTTTGAAGCTGTGTTTAGCTGAAGGGGAGCATATTTCCATATGTTTGCATGGCACACCACTATGCTGAGCGTGGAAGTCTGTAGGGTTGTGTAAACTGACTGCTAAGCTTTGTTTACCTACGGGGCCGCAGTGCTAATTGTATCTAAAATTCAGTAACATATTAATTATTTTTGGCCTCTGTTTAACTTAAACTAGGGCCATTAAATGATGTTAATGATATACTAGGAAGGGGGAATGCATCATAGATAGCCAATCACGCAGTCAGCACCCACAGCAGAGCACTATAAAGTGTACAGACATCCTACAATCTGATTTTTTCCCCCATACTCTGCGCTACTGGAGTACAGACTTGGGAATTTTAACTGACAGAATGCAAGGGGCTGCTGCAGATCTGCTACACCTGTATGTGCTAGATGCTGAAGTCAGTGCTGCTGCTGCTGACAATAGGCCTAGAGAGAGAAGGAGAAGGAGAAATGTGTTCAGGCCCAGGGTAACTTTCCAGGGGCTACATGAGCTGGAGATTTTGGCGTGATACAAGGTGGACAGGGACATACTACAAGAACTCACTGAGCTCTGCCATCCTCAACTCAGACCCAGAGCCAACAGAGGGGAATCAATCCCAGTGGAAACAAAGGTATGTGTAGCCCTTAGAACACCAGCTACAGGCACCTTCCAATGACAAATTGGGGACATTATGATGGTCCCACAGTCATCCAGGGTACTCCACCAGTTCCTGGATGCCATGCTACCACATGCCAGTGAGCACATTTATTTTCTCCTCACCCCTGTGGCGAGGGCCAGCAATATGCAACACTTCTACCATGTAGCATACTACCCTGAGGCATTGGGTGCCATAGATTGCACTCATGTACACATCAAGTTACCATCCTGTGAAGAGGGTAGCATCTACGTCAACCACATGGGGTACTATTCCATCAACTGCCAGGTCATGTGCAATATCCAGGGAATTATTATGAATGTGTGTGCTGGCAGCCCTGGCAGTTATCACAACTCCCATATCTGGCACCCATCACATCTCTACCAGATGTTTGCTAGGGGGGACATCCCACATGGCCATTTACTGTGGGATGATGGCTATGCACTTGAAGAGTGGATGATGACATCCATCAGATATGCTCACTCACCCACTCAAGAATACCATAATGAGGCACACGCTCAAACTAGGAACATCATAAAGAGTGTGCTTGGGTTTCTGAAGTCATGGTTTCTTTGGCTCAATATATCTGGTGGAGCCCTGCAATACTCTCCAATCACATGTGCCCATATGTTCACAGTATGTGCCATGCTACATGATATGATCCTGCAGAAACAGCTGCAGCAGGATCAGCAAAGGGAAGAGATACACAGCCCCCCACCAGTGCCTATGTCACCAAAGCCACACTCACAGGAGGACTCGGAGGAGGAATCCCCTGCTGATGTCCCTGTAGGCAGACATAGGCATGCCCAGTACAACCTGGCTTTGGCTAAGAGACAATGCATAGCACATTCACTGACAATCTAGGGCCATAGGGACTGATGCCTTACTCCTATTCACATACATATAGTAAAATTGTTGATTCCAGATGACCCACACAACCTGTACCTATCCATGTATTGGCTTTGTACTGCTTGCATCACATAGAGTCTACTCTGAACTACAGTCCTGTCAACTGCTGCATTCACAAGGTAAGTCTCTAACCTAAACACTACTTGTAAGTATTACTATAATATGGTATTGTATGTATGGATCTGCTGCATTTGTGCAAGGAAATATAGTGGGCTATGTAGACAGAAGTAACATCCACATGGGACTACAGGTACCCAGTCCAATAGTATGTGTTCTCTACTAATCACTAGGCCTCATGGTTGGAATATGCACTACATCAGAGAAGGGAGTTGTTAAACAGTGGGTGTTAAACTGTGGGGTCACATGATATTTGGATTCCTGCCTATCCCAGCAGATCATGTGCTGTTGTTCCCCCACCACCAGCACAGCAGTGTACTCATATACAGTAAGTCAGCAATGGTATATCAGGAGACCAGGCAATCTCAGGGCTGTAACACAAAATTCGATCATACTCTCTCTGGCAGCCTGTGTGGCTCAGTAGGTTAAGGAAGTTAGCATTGGTGATGGTGTTGATGCTTCTAATCCGGAACCAGGCACATTTGTTTCATGTGAGGTATTATTATGTTGGTGTTTTCACAGACTGTCAGTCTGTGTGGTGTAACATTATGAACCGCAGTCACATATTAAGTTCAGGAGACAGCTGGGGAATACCATGGACATTTAGAGTGACATGCAGTACTGCAGAAACAGGGACAGATGTCAATGTCTGTAACATACCTCTCAACATCTTAGTGCAAGAAATCTGTTGAAAGCCTGACAAAATGGATGGACAAAGGCCAACAAATAGGGGCATATGTTAAATACTGCTTTCATAAATGTAAACAGTTGCTAAAATATCAAAGGGTGTATTTCAACAGATAATTTTCTGAAGCATTTGAAGTCAGATACTCAAATGTATGTCACAATTTAGTGCCTTCAGTCCTAAGTTCATCCAAGTGATTTGCCAGAAAACCACACATTTTATGAGAAACAGACCATGAGCCAAAACTCTGGACATTCTGCAAAACTCTGGACAGTTGAGAGATATAGTCTGTACCACACAAAATCCTGGACTGGAGTACAGGTAAGTGTGGGCTGGAGTCACTGTATAAGTACTGACAGTCACACTTGGCATGCCCAAACAGTTAAATGAGTGCAATTCTGTTGCCGGGGGGAGGCAGACTGAACTTTTTTGTATAGATGTCTTTACATACAGACATATACATATACATATCCATCTGTCACTATCTCTCTCTCACATACATAGTATATCTATCACTATGTAGTGTCAAATAGATATATACTGACACATATATATATATATATATATATATATATATATAGCTCTATATATATATATATATATATATATATATATATATATATATATCATTGATACATAGAGTCTCCGCATATATCTACATAATGCATATTCATACCATAGATCCACACAGCTACATTTATAAATACATCCCTGTTAATTACAGAAATATGTGCATGGATGTCTGTCTTGTCCTACATACCCTAATAATGATGAGTAAATCTGCACTATCACACATCCATACTGTTGCTCAAAGGATCCAAACTAAGGGTGCAACAGTACATAATCCAATTATGTACAGACCCCTATGCCTGCTGGATGTCACCATGTAGAGAGATGCAGGTGAGCAGGTGGTATAATGTATAATGTTGTCAATGGAGGCATGGACAGGGCACATTGTTCTTGCCCACAGGTTTGCCCATCTAACTGCAAGTAACCACATATGGCCATACTGGTAAATGTCCACACATAGCTAGGTTGATAACAATTATCCCACTGCTAGGATACTAGATGCAGATAACAGTATGAAGCAATATCACTCTGCAGACCACAGATGTTGTTTAACACAAGCCTAGTTTGTGTTATGCATAAATAGTGTGCCTGCAATCACTTATGCAACAGAATCAACCTGTGGTGCATGCAATAAGCACTGTGATCTATAGTGAATACAACTAGATAGGTAGGGGTTCTAATTTAACTGTAGGCTACTTGGTGTGTGTGTGTGTGTGTGTGTGTGTGTGTGTGTGTGTGTGTGTGTGTGTGTGTGTATACCACTGCAAAACAACTGCTATGCCCTCATGGGCTATCTACCTGCAATAGTTATGCCATTTTTGGCCCTATAACTTGCTGCTGGGTCCCACACTGCCCTTTTCTACAAGGCCTGATGATGTCATCCACCTTAAGACCACCAGCTGAAAATGTAGTGCCAAGACTTAAGCCGTGGTGTGTGCAATAAGTGTTGTGATCTACAGTGTGTAAGACTAGATAGGTAGGGGTTCTAATCTCAATGCAGGCTATGTGTTGTGTACGTGTGTGTGTGTGTGTGTGTGTGTGTGTGTGTGTGTGTGTGTGTGTGTGTGTGTGTGTGTGTGTGTGTGTGTGTGTGTGTGTGTGTCCCAATGGCATAAATATGATCATCATAGTAATAGGTATGGTTTTGCAGTATTTTAGTTGTAGCGTGTGATGTGGCCCCCCAATGGACTGACCACAACAAGGCCTTCTGATGTCATCAAGCATAGTATGTCTTGAACTGATAGTACTAGCAAACATGAGGTATGTAGCATGCATCACATACTGTGATCTGTAGTGTGTACCATTACATGGGTAAGAGTTCTCATCTACATACAGCCAATTTGCACTATGTGTGTGCCTTGTAGTGTCCTGTACACAGTGATTGGAAGTGGTGCTAGCCTCAATGTAGCCATGGTTGTATGTGAGCCTGTTAGAGCATTTTACATAATGTTATGAAACCATAGGATGTTTGAACATCACCAGCATAATGGCCATACAGCCCTTACAATCATAGACATCTTTATACCCATACTTACAGGATCAGCACATATTGCCCTAGTCCAAGAGGGACACAGGCAGATGCCCTGTGTTGAGATAATGGTCACCCAGCCATTCATACAGATGGCATGTGGTGAGGTGCACTGAGGTGTTCTGTGTGCCATTAGGCAGGGTTCTGTTTCAAGGGTGTGTTTAAGTCTGCTAGATAAATCTCTCCCACAAGCATGTAGTACCAAAGTCACATACGAGGTTAATGTCTTTACAGTGGGTTATCCATTTACTATGCCATTTAATATGCTAGGCAGCATATGCCATAAAGCAGGGTCACACATTGCCCTGTATTCAAGGTATAGATCATTTCTGCATAGTCTATATGCCACAGGTGACAATGACACTCATTACAGGCTATCCCCATTGAACACATGCTGGAGATGTGAACTGACCTTGTGAGATACCATACCATTGTGTGCAACTGCAAGTACTGCTTGGAAAGGTACATCACCAGATGGCCATTGCACTCAGATATTGGCATGCTGAGGGAAGAGTACTTCGAGGTTATAAGCATGTCACTTACAGGTGACCGTGACCTCAGCTATGCCATATAATTCCTGCCATACCACTATAGAGACAGGGTTATCTGAACCACATTAGGTGTTAACCTGTGTGGCCACTTCTGTATGCCCAGTTTCTGCACCCTGATTATGTACATCACATGTTGCAACTGATGTGCTACTTACCTGGTACATAGGTCTAACTGATGGAACTGATATTACATATATATATATATATATATATATATATATATATATATATATATATATTTGCATGGAGTTTATGTCCATTACAATGTCAACAGGCAAGTGTTCGCAATATCCTCTTGCAAGATAGTGTCATACCACAGAGACTCTGTGAGTGCTCATAATTTGCAGGCATCAGCCAACATTGTTAGCCACAGTCAGTCAGTAGTCATGTGTGTTTTGGTTGAATGGATTCCAAGCAGTAGAGGACTCAGTACTGTGCTCTGTTGAGCACTGTTGCTGACAGATCAGTTATTGGAGGTGGATGTCGCTATCTTGTGTATGTCTGCCAGCAATAGGCCACTTACTGAACACTACAATGATACTATCATGGATGCCTAAGTGGGTGCTTTGTAAATGTTGCCTGAGTGGGTGTTATAGTAAGACAGCTTGGCTAAGTCTAGGGGGTTGTGTGTCTGATGTACCCTCACCCACGTCCTTTGTCACTGCCTCGGAAATGTCCAACACATGTAACAGTCATGCTACCCCTGTCATACATCCAAACTGTGTACAGTCAACTGTGTGTAAAACACATATATGTGTGCTGATCAGCTCCATGATGATTGCCCTACAGACATACAAATATGGATACTCAGGCAAAGAGGTGTACACTTATGTTGGTCAGTGGATGCACCACCTCTGTGCAAGGGTATAAAACTTGCCATTGTCCACTCAGCTGGTGTGCAGCCAGTAGTGTTGGTATGATTGCAAGAGTGTCCTAATGGTGTTAGTAATCCTGGTCAGATCACATGTGAGATGTAGCCTGGAATGTTAGTGTGTGATAGATGTTGTGTATCCTCCAGTGAGAGACCGGTTTTGAACTGCTCTGTAAATATGGAAGTTATGGGTCAGGTTGTAGGAATGTCATGTATCACATGTGGTGGGGACAAGGGAGTGTAGTTGACTCAGATACTGTGGGTGTACAGATTAGGTATGAGTCCAGACCCATCATATGTGGCATCATGATGTATGAGGTCACCAACAATCTGAGCCTGTCCTTTGAGGTCACGTATGTAAGTACACTGTGCATTGTGGTTCTGGTTTGTGTGGGTGGCTACTTTTGTCACTTACCATGTCTACTGAGCATCACAACAACACTATGTGCTTCTTTTAGCTGAGGAGGTAGTGCCTCCATGTAAGGGGGGCACCCTCATCCCAATGTCACACAGCAGTTTCCACCTGTTACTGTACAGGCTGCTAATGGCAATTGTACTCCAGTCAGATTTGCTGAGCCATGATGAGCCTGTGTTCCTCCTGTCACATACAGCTGAGTTCATGCCATTGTAATGCTGCTGACATAATGCATGGGTGCAGAGTTCTGCATACTTGCCTGTCTCATCTGAATGGAGGGTGCAGTCATGTTATCTCAACCATCCTGCAGGAGGTAATAAATTGCTGTACTTGACATATATGCCTGTATTGTCTGCAAGGGGGCTACATGCCGGTAGTTCTAAGGAGACTGATCTGTGGCTAGATCCCACCAGGGAGGACCTTACATTGGGGAGGGCAGTACTGGTCATCCATATTGGTAAACAAATGCACTATGTTGGTTCCACTTGTGAGGATGTCACGGCACTGCTGCAGGGCATTGTAGGTAAGGACCTGGACCATCCTTTGGGCAAGTAAACTGCAGCATGACTAAGTAACACAATGTGTACATATTACAGATACCTAACATGTTTGTCTGTGCTCGGCACAGACAGCTTGCATGACTCTCTTCCTGCAACATGCTGGAAGTAACTCTAACATTTACTTGCACATAGGACAACTAGCAGGTAGTACCAAGCCATGTCTCCAGATCTCTGAGTCATGTCACATGAAATGCTTTGATAGCAGTTAGCATGTTTACGAGTACTGACAATGTCATACACCTAGTGACACTGGACGAAACACTGTTACGTTTGTTGAAGGATAGATCATGCCTACTAGCTGTAACTGATGGAGCTCATTGAGTGTTACACTATGTAATGGATGTTGGACATATGTCTCACTCCACCGACCATGGTCTGACAAAGTGTATGACAATATTAGGCCAGCAGGCCTTGCTGGAAATTGTGTATGTCATGTACAGAGTGTTATGTCAGCTGGTGGATAGACAAGTGTCTGACAGTCATACTCTGGGAAGATAGCAGCGGGAGACCTGCACTGCAGTGACACCAATCACCAGTGGGGTTCATCATCCTTCATTATTGGTATACCCCGTCTACCTATTCCTTCTCTGCAGTCACAGCCAGTGCCATTGACCTCTGACTGAGTACATTAGCAGGTGATTGTGACAGCTTCCATTATGCAGACTCCACACAGAAGCAACAGTTATCCAGGATGGCCTAAGACACAGTCAGTTGTACTTCGAGCCACTGACAAAGACTAACTGCAAATGACTGCACTATACTGTCCTGTGGGACATCATCCACCCCTGCAAAATATTGTAGTTTCTACACACCACACACAGTTGAGTCATTACACATGGAGTTATGGACACAGAGAGTAATGTAGCCTTTGACTCTCACTGGTCAGTAAGGTGTGGGGATGCATTCACTGTTGTACACACTACACCTACAGGTTTGGTATATAAATTCCAGACATTCACTGCTATACTGAATGTGGCAATTATGATGGCTATCATTGTGTGCAATGTTGCCCATGCTATGTCACTACACAGGCATATCATACAACTGTAGCAGCCAGTTTCATGGTACACCAATACACAGTGCAGATAACATGACCTATGGAGTTTGTGAAGTGACCATACATGTGTAGTCTATCCTCTAAATGCTTTGGAGGAGATGTGTATGGCTCCATACAGGGAGGTGTTGGATCCCACTGTGTACCTCCCACATGTCCGTGACAGGACTAACACATGTCTCACCTGTTCTACACACCTACAACATCACTGTGTTAGACATAGTACATGCTAGAGATACAGGTATGTAACAGAGACAGTATACCCTACATGAAACATGCCCCCATGCATGTGAAGCAAACATCTGCTGTGGCACACATCATGTGCAGGTTATATACTGGGATGCAGAGCATGACAATCATAACTGGTGTCAGGAAACTGTCTGTGCTGGACACAAGATATTTGTAGATGGGTCATCACCATCACCATCACCAGAACTTGTAGACATGTAAGTTACCAAAACTCAGGTGACACTTATCAAGGGTAGCAGGCCCATTCACAGATTAGGAATGCATGACTATGCTGAATGCTGCCGTTGTCCTTGTTAGCCTGTTATACACCTATGAACCTATGGAGCCAACTTATAGTGCTGTACTTTGCTGAAGACATATTTTTGCTGTGCTGACATGCCATCCTGTGCTGCTTCATTACTGCTGTCTATCTATAAATTATCCCAACAAACCCCTGAAACAGAAACAGGTCCATAACACACCTGTCATTATGTAAGTAAACAGCCATTACAACATCATACAACATAAGGTACACAAAAGTATGTGGTGTACTCATGACAAATGCCAGCATACAGTATTTGTCATTAACCACTACAAGTGGCATGGCAAAACAACACTGCCTTTCACAAGTACATGTTAACTAATATAGTCACCTTGTGCATCAGACACATAGCTTCATGTCCCTGCATCAATGGTGAAGATGTGGCACAGGTATAATCACTTGCACAGGGTATTGTGTAGGGGTGCAAGAAGCCTAGGCTGACCCAAATGATTGACAGCATGTGTGTGAGTCAGGAAGGGCAGCAGGTAAGACGGATCATGGAAAACTGCTGTGTGTGTCTGCAGTTGACCTGTATTTGACAGTGGTGTGTGAATGTGTGTGTGTACGCAGTCAATCTCAGTGCTAGCCCTACTATGTGTATGTTGGACAGCTTTGGACCGTACATGATAGAGTTGAAAGTTCACTGTCTCTGTCCCTGAACATGGGAACTGGCTCTGCCAGGATTTGCACTGGCACTTCCATGCCCAAGGTCAGAAATGTTGCTAGTACCTGACAGTGAGAGCTGTCTGCTAGGACCCTGTCCCCCACAGGAATGCTCAGGATCACAAATTCATGGCATGCCACATTGTGGTGTGAACAGCATACTCTCCTCTGTAACGCTAGATGTACTGCCACTACGGGAGTGTGATTGTGCATGGCCATGTGGACTTTCAGTAGATGGGGTAGTTGCTGACCTACATCCACGAGTCCAATGCTCATCTTCAACCACACATTCCAGCACAATCTGTGGTTCAAGACATACACTGTCTCAGCCCACCTTCTGTTCAATGCATCAGTCAACCAATCCAGACTGTGCTGCATCCATAACCCTGACCATACATCTGGTGTTCCATTCAGAATCTGCCTGTGCCTCCATGATGGCTCAAAACATATGCCGAGTGACCCATGATGTGACACCTGCAACAGGTGGTGGATGGACAGCAAGCCCCCTACAAGCACCCCTGTCAATCCGCCTGTGTGGGATCTCACCAGCTCTCTGGCTATGGCAAGTGTCTACACTCACTGGAGACATAGTTTCCACACTGTCCTGTTCAATGTCCCCACCCTCTGACTGTTCAATACTTGTGGCCTCCAGGGACAGGGAATGTGTGGGCATACTGACTGTGTGTAGTGACAATGGAGGCAGAAGAGGGATGTCTACCTCTGAGACAGATTCAGCCCCCAAAACTCCACCCGTGCCTCACTGTGGCTACAATCATCATCAGAGTCCAAAAAGGCACTGACATCAGGTTGTGTAGGGGACAGAGACCAACCCTCCCCCCAGTCACCTATGATAAGAAAGAAAAAAGTGATACATGAATACTTGCACTATTGGGTATGAAAAATCCGCCAATACTCATAATAACAAAGACCCAGAACTGGATTAACGGTCACATTTTTCTTCTCAGCCTTCATCCAAAATTGACTTGCTCAGAACAAAATACACATTCAATGCACGACCTTTATAACAGTCACTTTAAGTAAATCAAGTAAAACATGACCAGTACAATTTACCTTTCAATTAAGCAATATGACAGTATACCTGATAAACTGACACATAAAGACCAGGTACACTTATCTTATCAAATATATTGAAATACACATTTCACTGCCTGATTTATTGTCCTTTCAACCTTTTGTGTTTTCAAAGGCATGTTAGAGTAAATGTCTCATTTAAACCAGGAGGCTTATCTTTTATTAACTGTCACTACCAAAGTGTTTCTATTTGTTCAATACACTCCTGTGATTACCCCCTCTAAGATCCTTATGTATCTGTTCCAGAATGGAAAATAAAAAATTTGCTACCCTATTTACACACAACATTATTTTTAAATATGGCATTATTCTGGCCCTTAACTTTAACAGAATATAAATGCTCCTTAACAAAACAGTGTCATGCTTACCAGAAACAGGATCATAGCTTTGACCACTACCTGATGGACCTGTGAAAAGTTGAGGGTGAGGTAATGTCAGTACCAGTGCATGTTGCAGCACAACAAGGCAATACATCCATATATCTCACAGTTATAGTACCTACTGTGTTACTTTTTGTATTGGTGACATTCTGAGTATGAGAGTACAATGGAGGTAGAACCTTTCCCCCAAAGACCTAAGACCTGACACCCACGTAAAAGTATGCACACCCTGAGACACTGACTGCTACAGTATTACAGTGTTGATCACACTATGCCTGCCTGCATGTTTCTCTGCTGTGGAAATTGTGGCACCCACCTCCACGATGTGTGGTGTGATGGATGCTTGAGAGCTGTTGTGTGTGCCTAGGTGTGACAAGAATTCCTCAGTGGGTGTGAGTGGTTGTTCTGCTGCAGGCCCTTCACCGATAATGGCATAATCCCTGGCTACATCTGCTGCTCTTCTTCATGCAGCATTGATAATGTCCATTGCATGATGTCGAACCTGCTCATATGTTGGACAAGGTCTGCCCACAATGCAGCCAGCTATTCCCTGTTTTGCCTCCCCCTGGACAGTAGGATGTGATGATGTTGCCTTAGTCCTGCAAGTATAATTTCATTTTCTGCATCAAAGAAGAGTGCATGTTTTCTATGACCCATGATTCCTGAAAGACAAGAAAAGGGGACCGTATTACAGGATCACATACTTGGTAGTACACTATGTAGAGTTACAGCAAGAACAGCGGGCTGGCACTATCCACTGCTTGCTCACACATGTCATACTCCACAGTGTTCAAACATACCAAATGTGTGGATACAACTGAGATAGTAGCAATAGTCAGGTATTCCCATGTGTGCCATGACAGATACTGCTGTATGATCATACACCCGACACTTGGGTCTACTGTGTTGTGTCCCCTATGGTCAACTCCGCGATAATACATCATAGGAATAGTGCCACACAATTAACAGTGTGCTATTACAACCATTATAAAGGGACAGTCTAACAAGACCAGTATGCCACAATGACAAGAGACAATGCACCTGTGTAGGTGTAAGACAGCAAATGATCAATGACATGTCATTCTCACAGGTCTACGATAGGCTTAATGCTGTATTCCCTGTTCCCCGTATGTCTATTCACCCATCTGCATCCTGTTGCACAAAAGTCAGTTACATACCTGATGGAGTGCAGTATTCTTCTGTTGATACTTGGTGATAGTAAAGTTTTCACAAAAGTGTGCTCTCTGTGAGGAAAGTCTCATACAGACTGGTTCCCCATAGCCAGCTGCTTGCCTTTTAAACATGCGTCTCATCAACAGGTGATTTCCTCTAAACCAATCTGTGGGTCTGAAATGCTAATTGCAGCTAACACAGTTGATTTGCACTATCAACTGCCAATGAAATGCAGCCACTGTGTAATATATAAGGCTTTCATGTAGGTTAGGGCCTGTTTCTGATATGTTGTGCTGGACATTAATGGGTTAAGGAGACTACTTAATTTCATAAGGTAGGTCTATAACAGAAACCTTTACTGGGAACTACCACCCTATTAGCCTGAACAGCATGGTCTGCAAGGACATGGAACGTCATTATGGAAGTCATAAACAAAGACATTGGTAATCTCCAAACTCTGGACCCTACCCAGTTCGGGTTTGTAAAAGGCAGATCATGTCTCCTAAACCTGATTGACTTCTTTGAAGCAGTCACCAAAGCCATAGATGAGGGTAAGGTGGTTCACACAGCTTATCTAGATCTTGCCAAGGCTTTCGACATCATCCCCCACTCTGGAATTATAGATAAGCTCACTAAACTAGGTATAAATCCCTATGTCACAAGATGGGTTGCAAACTGGCTCATGGACAGAACCCACACTGTGAAAGTAGCAGACTCCAAACCCGACTTCAGACCAGGGCCAAGTGGAGTACCACAGAGTTCAGTCCTGGGTCCTCTCCTGTTTGGTATCTACTTCTATGAAGTACAGGCTAACACAGAAGGTCTTTGGCTAACAAAGTTTGCAGATGACTGCAAACTAGGAGCAATAATCGAAACTCCTAACGATGTGGCCATACTACAAAAGGACCTCACTGAGACAGATGCCTGGTGTCAAAGCCATGGCCTGAAGCTCAATGCCAAAAAGTGTATTGTCATCCCTTTTAGTAAAAACTCTGTACCCATGAACTACCACATAAATGGTAGTCTACTTAACACCGAAAGTGTAATAAGAGACCTTGGGACACAGGTGGACAGAAGTCTCTCCTTTGATAATCACATTGCCACAGTGGTCAAGAAATCCTTCTATGTGGCTCACCTCATCACAAAAGGTTTCTCATCCAGAAAAAAAAGAGGTCATTGTTCCCCTCTACTCATCACTCATTAGACCAATTATAGAGTATAACACACCTTTTGGTATGTACCTCACAAGACATCTACAACAACTGGAAAGGACACAGAAATACCTTACAAAGAGGATTACTGGCCTCAAACAGATGCCCTATGCAGACCATCTCAAAAAACTCCAGCTTTACTCCGTCGCATATCGCCTACTCAGAGGCAATCTCTGCCTAACATACAAAGCTATGTCAAATGCAGAGCTGTTGGACATGCTCCACTTAAAGAAATCCCAATCCCTCCAAGCTACATACTCTAGGGACCTAAACCTTGTCACCACAATAAACAGAACATGCTGGAGGGATAGATTCCTGTCTCAGAGACTTCCCATACTCTGGAACAGACTACCTATCTATGTCAAACAGAGCTCCTGATTAGCACTCTTCAAGAAAAATCTTGATGATTGGAGGAAAATAGGAAATTCACCCCAGGGATCACTTTTGTGGCTCTGCTCGGCAGGGGCACAGGAAAATAATTTTCTTGGGTGGCGAAAGCATTGGTACCTTTTTGGCTAGGCTTATATAGGTCCTAGGGCTAATAGCCTAGTACCTACCTATGAACCTATGAACATACAGATGTGTATGCTACAGGCTAGACATAGGCAAAGAGTGTGAACCCTTTGGAGGACAACGAGCTGTAAGAGTAACTGTGGGAGCTGTGTCAGCCTTGTTGTAGAGGCAGAGCCAGATGAGGCTACTCTTTCCTCCCCAAATAAGGCATGTGTTTAGACTAAGTATACTAGGCAATGGTATCACTAACAGAGTACTAATCAACATGTTTGGTTTGTCCTTGGGTAAGATGGGGGTAAAAATAGAATATATCCACCATTTGGGCAATAGTCTAGTAGTAATTTGCAGCATGTATGAGGGCAGATCTTCTTACAAGCAGAGACTTCCAATGTGTATGTTAGCTGTGCAGCTGTGATAATCTGCACAATGACATTGGAAGGACTGTGTGGTACACTCTGATATTAGTGATCTTCATTTGCAATGCCTGTGTTCATATTCTGTGTGAATGCATATTAATTCATGATAATTTATGCACATACAAGTTTTGCTATAGGGATATGTGAAGTGTGTTCCTACCTGCAGGCCTGTGACCTCCATCAGTGAAAAGCAGACATGCCATTTGAAATGCATTATGTGGATAAAGAGTGCATGACTCAGTCATTAATTGCTGCCTTCACAATACTGTAAATTCACTTCTACACACCACTGGATTTTAACCCAGGACTGCGTGTGGCAAAATGTACCATTTGCAAGGCAATTAACAGACTGAGCTACTGAGTCGCTGCTGCAGCAGGTGTATTTGCAAGCTATATGTGCACACATACTATGCGGTGACATACATCTTCTACATCCATCAGTATGTGCATGGCTTTACATGGATGTATATGTGCACCAGGGTCCCAGTTGAACATGTACTTTGCGATTAATGCCTTCACAGGTATTTTTCTACATGTTGCTGCTGAAGGGCACATTTACCTGCTATCACAGGCCTCACTTGCATCCATTATTCTGTCTTTGGCTTTCTAATAGTGTACTATTGCACCAGAGTCCAAGGTACATGCCCATTTTTAATCTTTTTACTTTAATTGAATTTTAACCAAGTTTGTGCAGCATGGCACGCCATTCTGCTGAAATTTGCTTAATGACTGCAAATGGCGATTACTATGTTTGCTTTAGACCACCAGTTTTAAGCAAGAGTTGTGTGGTGTAGTAGGTTAATGCAGTGGTCTGCAGGTGTGGTGGTCTTGGATTCAAAATATGGCACAGGTGTTTATTTTATACATGTGTATTACAAGTTTAAACACACATAGTGAATATAGTTCTATTCAGCTGAGCTTAGCAAAGCTGTGTAAAGCGGCACTCCATGCAGCAACATGCTAAAAAAATAAAGAAAAATGAGGAAATACATAAGTGGTGAAATGAGGTGCAAGCAGGGGGAAAAACATAGTGAAAGGCAGGTAGGGATGTGCAGGAAGGGTGTAGGAAAGAACCATGGCTATGAATTTCTTGTATAGCAACAACTGTGCATTTTGACAGAATTTGTACATGACTTTGAACTCTCAACCCCAGAAAGAGGGGTGAGGACAACATACCTGCATTGTTAATCTAACTGGACTAAATTACTTGTGTCCAGTGGACCCATGTGAGAAATGAAGAGCTATGTATGGGACAATATTTTTTTGGGGGGACAGGTGCCCATTTTTTTTTTTTTTACGGTGAGAATGGAAAATTCGGGAAGGGACATAGGCTCATGTGGGGGAGGTAAGTTGGGTAGGTGAGGATGCATTTGCAGACAGACAAGACAAACAAGACAGCAGACAGGGGTTGTGTGTGATACACGAGGGTGGGGGTGAACACCTTGGATAGGGAGGGTGTTGTGGAATCCAAGTCCCATGTGCTCCAGATGACAGCAGCATGATGCATATCCCCACCCAAGGGACTGCCGGCACTGATCCTTCACTGCACTGTGGGCAACAGTGCTGGAGGCTGGCACTGGGGTGAGCCTGCCCCACCAGGTCATCAGCATGCCCTCAATCCAGCTCAGGCAGTGGTGAAACCCAGAGTAGACTATCCTGCACACCAAGACTGGCAACTCATCTTGGGTTACAACACACCGTCCACCACCACTTCCAGAGGGGGCCCAGGCCACGTCCCATGGGTCGGGACTACCCGACACTGCAGCTAATGCAGGGGCAGTAGAGGGAGCACCACCAGTCTGGGTTCCAGGTGTGCTGGGATCCAGTGCCACAGCCAGTTGAAGTAAGGTAGGGAAATCAGCTGGAACTGCCCTACCTTGACATGTTGTGTTGAATAAGGTATAGCAATAAGTAAAGGTTAGTAATAACCCAATCTTTGTTAGTATTAACAGAATGGAACATCATTTTAATGCATCCAAATACATATTAATGTATAGTATGTGTAACTCAACAGTAAATAACATAAAAGTCAGTATGGTAACAGCATACCGGTAAGAAGTAAACCATAAGGGTAACAAAATAGTTTAACAAAGTATGTTAATATAGCAATAACCCATACCTGGGTGTGGGTAATGCTGGATTTACCCACAGATGGTGTGGTTTGGTCACGAGGGTGAAACCCGAGTGGCCAAACAAAGACAACCATGGGTAAATCCAGCATTACCCACACCCAGAAGTGGGTTATTGCTATTATATAATGACATTTAAGAAAAAAAAAACTTACTTTTCTTAAATAATGGCATTGTATAATGGCTCCTTGCTGCCCTGTCTGGTATTCTGCAGCAGTTCTGATGTACTGTGCATGCATATGCTTATGCAGTACATCAGAGCTGTGGGTGGAAGCAACGGAGAAAGCAAGATCTCCGTTGCTTTTTACAAAGTGTCTCGGTATGTTAAAGGAGTTTAACATAGCGAGACAGCTTTAAAAAATGCAACAGAGAATCTCCGTTGCTATTTTTAAAGCTATCTCGCTATATTAAACCCATTTAACATAGCGAGACAGCTTTAAAAAATGCAACAGAGAAAGGACGATCTCCATTACTTTTTTTAAAGCTGTCTCACTATGTTAAACTCCTTTAACATAGCGAGACAGTGTCTAAAAAGCAACAGAGATCTTGCGTTCTCCGTTGCTGTAAAAAAAGACTTATACTAATGGAAAAAGTCCGGGCGACCGGACCTTTATCCATTAGTATAAGTCTGATTTACAATGTGCATGCTGACCAATCAGCATGCACGTTTTGGAATATTAATGGGGGGGGGTTGTTGTATAATAGTGAATCATAATAATATATAATAATAATAATAATAATATTACATCACATTTTGAAAAACCATAGTTAGTTTAACAACATATGTTAATACTAAATCATAATAATAAATAATAATATATAAATGAAGATAAGGGGTGGGGAGAAAGAGAGAAACAATCCATTACTGAGAATGCAGACTATATCCCTGAAAACACTCCTATTAAATACACTACAGGCATGTAGTGTCAGTTCTGAGTACATTGACTACAATTCTCCTATAGCTGATGTAGCATGTACATACCTCTCAAGCTGTTAGCATAGGTCAGTATGAGCCAAGCAATAACAAATGCAAGTACACAGCTACACAGAACACTTTCACATAATGTGGACTTATATAACTACCAAGGTGCTCTGTAAGCAGCTTTGGTAATAGATTGCACTACAGGTAATAATTTTTCTGGTAATCCTGTGACAGATGGATTAGACAGTTTTTATTACATTACATGAAATTGTGACATATGAGAGGTATGTTCATGTACAATACATAATCTAGACATCCGTCATGCCTTAGTTGGCAGGCATGAGAATATAACCCAAATGCTGTGACTGCAGGGGACATCTGCAAAAAAAATAACTTAATTGGTATTGCTGATAACTGTCTGTGAAATGTTAACACTATCATATCTGCTCATAAGATGGGCTACATCAACCATATATCTAGGGTTGCCAGACATCCCTATTTGAGCAGGACTGTCCTGAGATCAGCAGTCCAATCCCGAGTCCTGCACTGCCTTTTGAAATCCTGGCAAAACAGGCTCCACTTTGTGATTTTTGATTGGTTCATATACTGGCAATTGGGCCAATCATAAATTGCAAAGTGGAGCCACTTCTGCTTAATGCAGAACTGTCTGCCTGCTGTTCTGCATGAACAAAAGACCTTTTTTTTTTGGTCTTCATTTAGCGTGAAAGACCTTTTGTATTTTCTTTTGTCCCTACCTCGTCCTTCAGAAATATGGCAACCCTGTATATACCATATACCATTTGTTCCTAGAGTGGAAGAAAAAGAGAGAATTATGTGACTGAATTCATTTTGAATTCTAGAACTATTACAGTACTATACTTGACTGCAGTGACAGCAGAACACACATGCATAGCATACAGTCATACTGCATATATTGAAACAAATCTCTTTAGGAATCAACAATCCTGCTTAACACTTTATTGGTATTGCTGATAAGTGTCTGTGAAATGTAACCACAATCATATCTGTTCATAACATGGGCTACCTCACCCATATACCTTTTGTTCTTGGAGTGGGAGAAAAAGACAGCATTATATGACTGAATTCATTTTGCATTTCAGAACTATTACAGTGATATACTTAACTTCAGTGACAGTAGAACACACATGCATAGCATACGATCATAATGCATTTATTAAGTCAGATTTCTGTAGGAATTAACAATACTGCTTAACACTTTATTGGTATTGCTGATAAATGTCTGTGAAGTCCACACACAATATCTGCTCATAGACTCAGCTACCTAAGCCATATACTTTTATTACCTGAAGTAGGAGGAACAGAAAGCATTATGTGATTGATATTGGCCTGGAGACAGCCTTGGACTATGCTATGAGTTAAACAATACAGTTTGCTGATGACCTAGTGTGGCAGGCTCACCCCAGTATTACTTTTGCATTCTACATCTTTTACAGTGTTACACTTGACTGCAGCAACCTTACCATAGACAAGTAATGCATACAGCTCTACTGCAATGGTTATGACAGCACAGTCCTGCTGTACACCATTTTGCTTACTGTTATTGGTATTGTTTATTGCTATACAGTTGTTATTGTCCACTTATTGTACTACAGTTCAACTTGCCCATTTATTGCACTACAGTTCTACTTGCCCATTTATTGCACTACAGTTTTTATGGTATATACTTTATTGCACTAAATGCTTTACTGTTTCTTGCTTATTGCATTACAGTTAGCATAATAAATCCATACGTACCACACTCACAGAGCAACCTGGCCAGGTGCCCAGCATGAGACTCAACATTGAGAGCACTCATAGCTCCAGCTGTTGGGAGAGAAGCACACCTTTATGCATACCAGCTCTGCAGACATTCAGCTTGCATATTAGTAAAACAGAGGAAAAATTACTTATATATTTGTGGGGCATTCCCTGCTCTAACATCTTGCACCCAGGTGTCCACAGTTCCCTTCTTTCTCCTCTTCAGGTCATCATAATGGTGACGACACTGCTCACCTGTGCAGCGGATACCAGTAACACCAGTGAGTTCCCTGGCCAACCATTTCTAGGCCACCATTTTACACTCTGAGCCCTGGAAACCACTCTGCAGCAGCCTGGATTCATGATTTTTAAGCAGGAGCCCAACAAAGACCCTGGACTCTTGAGCACGCCATCTCTGTGCCTGAAAGTGTGCACATTCACCTGCACTGCCTGCCATATCCACAGTAGATAGGACTCCAAGGAATGGTGCGGAATTCCCACCTATTGCACTTTATAATATAGGATGTTTTCTCACCCTTACTCATCACTGAGCAACATTCAGAAAAGTGCCATATTGCTTAGCAGAGTGCAAACCAGCTAAGCAGAGCTGAGCAGCTTTGCACCGTGCAAACAAAAGTAGCTGTCAGCATGTTTAAACAGTGCATAGCCTAATGCAGCAGTGCCATATTTCACAAATATGTTTTTAAAATTAAACATATATAAGAAATTAAATTAAAAACTCTTATCACTGCTACGGACTCAAACTCAGGACGTATTAAACATTAAGTTGCATCTCTACCCATTTAACTACTTGGATATTATGAAAACTAGTATACCTTCACATATATTACTGGGCTACCTCTTAGCATTGCTAAGCACCATGGCACAGCACACAAAAGTGCTTAAATAAGCCCAGACATAACTAATTAATTACATCCAGTTTCTATTTTTGAATGTCTAGCAACTGTCGGCTATGTATGTATGAACGCCACGCAGCTCTGCTGTGCTCCATGTCACACCAGGCAAACAGCAATTAAAAATAAACAAAAAAATATATATTTAAAATTGCAAAAATATGTAATTATGATAATTAATGACACCCAGTTTCTATTTTTAGATGTCTGCCAGGCGTCAGCTGTCTATATGTGAGCACAGCTTGGCATTGCTGTGCTCTGTGCCACCCAAACAAGCAAAAAACATATAAAAAATATTTAAAATTGCATATTAAACAATTGACCCAGTTCACAGCATTTCAACAGTAGTGTGGAGCAGTGCAGGCCATCCACAACCATGGGTAGCCTCTACACTTATCCCTATGCTGATTCAATAACCCTGTTACTATACTTTCCCTTGGCAGCGAGCCATCATTAATATGCATGGCATGCTGCCATGGGGGAACCGTGACTGTGTAGAGCCTACATGGATTTTATTAAATGCTGGGGTATGAATGTCATGACTATTATCACTGTAAAGCAGACTTCTTAGTGATAATATTGTTACATGAAGCCTACATGGCTTTTATTAAATCCTGGGGTATGAATGTCCTGACTATTATAACTGTAAAGAAGGCTTCTTAGTGATAATATTGCTATGAGTATAGTTTTAGTAGCTTGTATTGTTCACAAACATACCTCTCAATCTGGAAACATCAAAAATCTGGACAAAGCCCCATGGAAAATAGGTACAAATCTGTATGCTGATTAACATAACATTTACATACATAATTATGTAGCCCCACCCACTCCAATTGAATTGTGGGATACCAACTTTCAAATGCAAACTGAAGAACAGACAACTAAAATATGGTCCCAGATTGCAAAGCCTGTTATTCTAGCATCTATCTGAGTTTACAAGAGCAATATTTAAAATCTTTCCCTTTTGTCCCACCATTATTTTTGGCGTTATCCAGATTTGTTGCTCTAGTCTGAGAGATTGAGAGGTATGACTTGAAAGTCAACCAACTGTAAGGTGATCATACTGTTCAACACTGCAACCTATTAGGCTCTTTTCTTATAGGGGGTTAAGAAGTGCCATCATCTGAAAAGATAAGAGAAATGCTTCAGGCAATTATTTAGCTGGTTTGTATAGGTCTTAAAAGAAGTACAACAAACACAGAAGATTGATAGCAGAAAAATAAAAACAGCAGGTTGATAGCTACTACAGAAATGGAAAACCACAAGCATGAGCAAAAATTTTGGTTTGCTAAATGGCTAATCATACAGAATTAAAGTGACCATTTTCAGGAGCAACCAGGAATCAATTTAGTCAAGTAATCTGTTCAGCTGGCAAAAGGTTAAGTGAATGAAAACCCAGAAAGCAGCCTGACAACAGTTCATGCCTTAACTCTGTAGCCATTTAATGGTCAAGTAAGCATTTCCCAATTGTAAAACTGATCAAAAGATTTTTTCTAACAGTAAAATATATTGGTTGCTTTAACACTGGGAAAAAAAAAACTTAATGCAATCAAACACCAGTATTAATATGAAATTAATGACCCAACATCAGTAAGTTAGATACTAGATAGAGACTATTTGAAAGAGAAATACATCAGCACCCTTTTCTTCTACTGCCAAAGAGAAAACCACCTGCAAAATAGGGGCACACAAGATCACAATACAATCACTAACTACTACAACAATGTGCCCACCATCTATTTAACTTCCGTGCAACACCACAACTATTGCTGTACACATTCGAAAGTTTTCTTACAGAACATTTCCACCCCTTATATACTGGAGTGAGAAGATTCCTTTACATTATCATGGACAGCTGGTCCCAAAAACAAACTCAGACTTTTAAGCTTGTCTAACTAACCCCTCACATTTATTTTGAATTTAAACAGCCTCAGAAAACTGAAGTGCACAACTCTCCTCTTGCAAATAAGGGAGCAGGCGATCAAACCCCCTTAAGGAAGTTTAAAGCTAAGCACTCGTCAGTCTAGCTTGATGCAAAACTGCATTTAGATACTTTGATAAAGATACACACTAAATGTTAATTTTATTATTTTTAATGTTTACTGCTTTCAATTGGTTCCCTTTTGGGGCACTCTACTATGTACTTAAACACATGCAACATACATAATTACCCACTCAGGAGCTCAAGTCACAGTTTATGGTGGGTACTATCACTAGGACTGCTACCGCATTACATTTGTGTTATACATACACCCTGTGCAAACTAACCAACCCTCACCTTTGCCACTCCAAATATTTTTCTTACGCTCAACTTAAATTTAATGGAGAGGGATTCACCAGTCCCTTAAACAACTCCAACTAATCTGCACACATTATACTCGTGAAAAATTTAAGCATTCGTAATGTGCTGTCAGCAAATCTACACAAGACATCTTGATCATTGAAAAGTCTAGATACATGCCACTCTCGCACATCACTTCCTACGCCTTAACCACACCAACCTGTCTAGCATAGCAGAGAAATGACACTGACTGCCCATTGCAAAATGGAGACTACTGTAGCTTACTAATTTATTCAATAACTTTTATAAGGTACTCAAACTGCTCCCCCACTAAACTAATACATACACCTCAATACCCTACCCCCCACTAGTTACATACAGAGAAAAAAAGGCTTTCACAAGACAAAATTACATATAAATGACATACTATAAACTTTAAATGAACAGCTCCATTTCACAATATGCTGTATGCGCAACACTAAGCAAATGTTATCAGTTACAGGCCTAAAATGTAAAGCCCTACTTCTCACCAAGAGTGATTTTCACTATCAAAAACCCCTATTCTTGGTTGCTAGATTAAAATAAATTTTAATGGGAAATTGTACAAAATGCTGTTTAATGCAAATTGATAACTATGAAGCATCATAAATCACTTACTAGAGAGAATAGTTTTATAATGGAGCTGCTGCCTTGCAGATTTCCACACACGGCTATTATATTAATGGAGCTGCCTTAATTAAATAAATAGAGATACCCACATGGAGTTACAAGAATGAGATTTCTGATATGCTGGTCTGAATAAACAGTTCTGCTGCAGCTGCACTTGTCTAGATTTCTACTGTTAACAAAAACACATACAATAAGCTGGGCTGGATCCCGTTCTTCTATTTTATAGCATGATACAATTCTTTTTTTTTTTTTTTTGTTTCTTACCTGGCCCCTGACCTGCGGCATGATGCTGTACATGGGATATTGTTGCACTGCTGCTATATTCCTTCCAAACAGTTCAAAATAACAGTCCAATGAAGCTGATGTCGTTCACGCATGCTCCCTGTAGGCTGGTGATGCATGGTGACATCAGCCATAAATTTAAAGTTGTACTACAAAAAATAAATAAATAAAATAAAACAAAAAAAAAAAAATCAGGAATTAAAGAGGCCACTGGGGAATTTGTGGCACCCCAGTATTTTGCCCTCAGAAATGGTAAATACCTAGGAATTCTGTATGGTTGAGAGGAATGTAAAATATTTCCATTTGCTTATAGTATGCTTTTAAAAGTTTTTTTTCAGAAAATGATCTGGAATGCAAAATATGTGTAGGCTGCTAGAGGTATGACATTCCACACAACTTATAGGTGTTAATGAGTTAAGAGTCATACTATTGAGAAAATAGGAAGATCGTATCATAAAAATCAAAGAGTGGGATAATGAAATTTTAAAAATACAAGGGCCGAGGTTCACGAATACCAGCACATTGTGCCATGATCATCTGCACAATGAGCAATGAGTGTGTGATTCAGAAAACACTGTATCATGATGTTGCAAGTTTGAAAACAAGTATTAGCAGAACTATCAGCAAATGGTCAAACAATGTTGTATGCTACTGAGCATTAAAAAAAATGGCTGAGTAATTCAGGAGTGAATGCTCATAAATATGTAATTCAAAATATAACTTTTAATTCTATTTCATGCTTGCATTCATCCACTAGAACACTTTTAAATATATTAGGGGTTGCTGCAGCTATAGTAGACCTTTATTTTTAAGAGGCTGTGATGGAAGATACTGCTGCTAATATTGCCAAACTTCAGCACAGCAGTATAAGGTTTTTAGAGCACATTTAACCTACCATGAGCTGTATGAAATCTAACTAATGGACTGCTACAGGGAAGACAGCAAAACCATACAACAAACTGTAGATGTGCTTCTTCCATCTGCAGCCCTGTGGGAATAGTGGAGAACCCATTCCAGTGTATAATAAGAAATGTGTAGCTTTATGTATTTTAGTAATAGGAACCTTTCTGACCTACAGAGGATACCAGGTGGGTCTCATAGGTTTCCACCTCAAGAATACTCTACCAGTCCGTCAATGCAATGTTGCAATATAAGGGCACTCATACATGGTTCCCATGTAAACAAGTAAAAAGAGTTAGCTCTGTACAAAATTTTTCAGTCATAGCCCAATTCCCTGAGGTACTGGGGCAAAAATCCCACCTAGTGAACTGAGAAGGATATATATGAACTAAAACGGGCATCACTCCATCAACTGCCTGGTGGGCTGTAATGCAGAATGAATCATCTACAATGTATGTATGTATGCAGACAACTCAGGCAGTTTCCATAACTCACACATATGGCACACCTGTGACTTTTGCCAAAAGTTTACAAGAGGTGTCTTCCCACAGAGGCATCCAGAGAAGGATGATGGATATGCCCCAGAACTTTCCATCATGACTCATAGGTCCATAAGAGGTTTAACTAGACTAGCGACCCAGGAGACCTTACAAGCCTATCATGCTAATCCTGAGTTCCCTCAATTCTTCTTGGTTAGATGGATGTAATTCACAGAGCAAGTCTATGATCAATCATGACTACCCCTGTTCATGAAGAACATGGGTGCCACCCCCAGGATGAATTTGCAGTCTCCCATCCATTTGCCTAGGTTGAACTTGAATAAGGTCAGTGAGGACTGTATGGTGAGTGACTCCAATAAGTTCAGGTAGGCAGTGTGCTTTTCTTGGTTCATGGTGGGGCTCCTATAGCTAGCAATGCTGTAATAGGGTATTCTGCCTATAGTTTATTTGACATGGCATAGTTTGAGAGACTCTGACTATTTGACCAGTCTAGAGGAGTACTTGGCTTTGACGAAGATGGATACACCTCCAACTTTGGTTCTATCATGCTTATTTTGAGGTCTGGATGTGTAGAAGGCATTTTAGTTTTTCACAGCCAGGGTGCTCTATATGGCCTTGAACAAATGTCTCGGTTACTGTGTAGATGTCAGCATCTTCCAAGGTGAGGAGTACTTCCAGAGAGTGCAATTCCATGTTTATATTCCTAGCCTTAAACAGCAGAACCTTGAGTTTGTCTTGAATGGACTTTATTATGTTGGAAATTTTGTTGCTTTAACATTGCCTAAAAAAGGCACTATAAGGGAGGCAAACACCTTTGCTAGTATAGCCTAGAGGATACAGGTGCAGACCATCTCTAGCAAAGTGGCATGGCCTGTTGACCATGTCTTCCCAGGATGATAGATACAGTATCACCCTAGACTGACACCACAGGTTAAGTCAATTGTTGAAGACATTCATTTTTTGTTTCTACTGTGGCATCCTCCTGAATGAATTTAGAATGCTGCTTAGGGCTAGGGTCATATTTGCCTGGGATACATAATCTGAGAGTTCAGTCATGTTTCTTTTCATATAGACCAGAGAGGTATGTTTCAAGTCATTCACCTCAACATGGACTATGATAGAGTCATAATGGTACTTGTTGTTGAGTGACTTGAGTACATGTGTGATTTGACTGACCCTGGCACCTGTCAGGCAGCTGACTGTGGCCTTCTCCTTGCCTGGCTTGGTGAGAGAGACATCTATGATTCTCACTATGGAGTCGCCTATGATGAAGATATTAGGTTTTGAGGTGTTTTTTGTTAAGGGCTTATTTGCTGAGACATTGGTGTATGTGTTATTATGTGTAGCAGCTTCTATTTGCATTGCAAGTAGTTTACATTTGGGAGGTCTCTGATGTTTTGGTAGGCTTCTAGTGAGTACCTCCATGTATATGGGTTTATGTGTCATGACCTTATTTTGTGTGAGAGGTGAAGTGTGTGTACTGACAACCTGTTTGATGTCCGGTTTGTTGCTACATGACAGAATTGATTTCAATTTCATAGTGTAATTACATCTCACATAAAGTGTTTTGTCTTAGGAGTAAGTGATTGTCGGTATACGTGAGGTAATTACTACATTGTCTCAGGATGAAAATGTAAATTATGCTGGCTGGTGAAATGATGGGAAACTTCCTATCCATTATAGTTTTTTTACTGTATGTACTATTAGGGAAGGCAGTGAGTTAGTCTGACCAGTTACTGTGCTCGGACTAACAAAGGACTTGTTCTATTGAAGGCTGTGGATGATAAGTGTGGCAATGCTGCTCAGGGTGCAAATAAGTTGCCCATAGTGCAATAGGAATGCTTGGGAAGGTTCCACTAACAGATGTCTATGGAAAATTTGAGTTTCAAGGCATTTGCATCTATACAGGGCACTGCTAAACTTTGTTGCACTTTGCACTGCAACACAAAATGTAAGGTTTACCATACAGGTGAAATTAAACCACTTTAAGCTAATCTGCCAATAAGAAAGCACACAATGCGTCTTTCTCTAGCAGTCCCCAGCTCAGACAAGGCTGGAACCACACTCTTCTGCCACAAGGGTGATGGGGAGCCCTTCTTAATGTAAGACGACTGGTTTAGTGCACAAGTGTATCAATAACAGGCTAGATTCAGCAGGTCTGAATCTAATCTATGCTCTATATGTATCAGAACAGTGCAAGCTAAGAGCAGAGACATGTAAAAAATACTTAAAGCCCTTTTTGTGTGTTTCCCAACTTGGATAGACCAGGTGAACACCTACTGCCACTAGATGAACAATCCCAGTCCTCATAATGTAAAAGCACAGTAAATGAGCATTCAGAGTGAAATTCTACTATAAACAAACTTAAAGATATGGATACAACAATGTACTTTAAACAGTTTATAAACATGTGATCATTCAATAAAAGTATTTTAATTTCAATAAATTAGCCAAAAGCCACTCAATTCTACAGAATTTGTAAAGACATTAAAACAAGATGAGCTGATTAATATAATAAGCCCTATAGCCAATAAATCTACATTCAGAAATCTTAGGTTTTCCCCCAAACTAAACAGATCAGGCTACTTCCCAGTGCACTAGATGAAAATCCATTAGCCTCTGTTGATGTAAACACAAGTGTTTGCTAGAGTGCAAAAATACACTTCTTTATCCAACAGCTAGCTAGAGAATGAAGTCAGATCAAGTAGAGCAGACAATGGGAGGCAAATGCACCTTTTCAATATAAGCACAAGGGAAGGTAAAAAAAATAATAAATAATACAGGATATCAACAGCAGTCTAGAAAGGGAGGAGCTTATTAAGCTCAATTTACAGTAAAGGTGGGCAGCTTAAAAATCACCAGGTTTAAAAAGCAGATCAACAAAGGGGAGAGGGGCTAGGAAAATACAGGAGGGAATCACCAGTAGCACTTTAGTTTTTTTGCAGGCTTGAAATCTTTTCAGTCAAAGACAAAGGCCCAGAATTTCATTGAGTATTTAAGTATCACTCAAGAGACAATTTAACCAATGAAAAACATGAAATGGGCAATGTAAATAATTTGTGTCTACCTCTCACTTGGAACAAAGATGCCAGTCAAAGCAGATTTCTTAAAACAATTTCACTGAGTATTTAAGTATCACTCAAGAGACAGTTTAACCAATACAAAACATGTAAAATATGCAGCCTAAATAATTTAAGTCATTACCTCTTACATAGAACAAAAAACACCAGGCCAAGCAGATTTCTTAAAACAAAAAACAAAATAGAGTGAGTAACAGAAAACAGCTCTATTAGCCATAGACAAACAGTATATAGGTTTGCTTTCCTTACTCAGCAGGGAATCACCAGCAGTGTTTTAGTTAATGCAGGATTGAAGTCTTTTCAAACAAAGACTTGTATGAGAAATCCATGCAGCCCTACTGAGCAAGGTTACAACAATGCCCATGCCTAATTTAAAAGCATCATAGAGCATGTATTGGGCCTGCCCAAGTCATGTTTCCACTGTCTTCATACAATTGAGGTTGCCCTGCAATGTTACCCTGCCACCTCTGCCAAAATACTGACTGTGTGTGAGCCATTTTACATAAGATTATACTTAGAAAACAGTTACAGCAGGATGGCCCAGTGCAAGAAGCACAGTTCCCAGCACTACAACCACCTGCAGCTGACACAGATGAGGGTTCAGATGAGGAGCCAACAGCCATGCCAGATGGAGGAGTGTACAATATGTTGTGGCACTGGCTAAGAGGTAACAAATTGCACATACCCTCACCACATAAGTGACAGAAGAATTAAGTAGTAGTATTGATACATACAGATAAACCAGACTATTCTTACCCATGTATTGGTAGCTGCTGTAAGCATCAGACACAGGTAGCCCAGCACTAGGACATTTTCATTGTCAGTACAAAAGGAGCAAAATCATGCTTTCAAAAGCAAATACCACATCTGTTTTGGTGTATTATAGTCATGCAATGTCAAAGGTAATAATTCTGAAAACAGGTGAGTGCTTTTTGTTTACCTGATGCCAGGTTGTCTATTCCCTTGAAATGTATTTTCAAAATGTAAAAGTAATACCTCCACCTCGGAAGTATTTATTAATTTCTCCATATACAAACATGGAAAAAGAAAAACAAATCTAGTATAATCATACAGACCTATTTTTCTTCTTAATATACATTATAAAGTCTACACTTATATTAATAGCAAAATTAAAACATATTATGGATGATAGTATCAAAAACAAATCAGACAGAATTTATAATTAACTGAATAATGCATGATAATAATACAATAATTATTGCTGTCGTAGACAATGCTATAAATATGCATAAAGAACTAACATTATTTAGCCTTCAGAGACAGCCATTGATTCTGTTAATAAGAATTATTTGTTCAAAACTTTAAAACTGTTTGCATCCCATAAAGAATTTATTAATATAATAACACATTTATACATAGACTCTAAAGCCTATATTAAAATATGGATGCTTATTTCTCAAGCATTTGGTCATAATAATAAAAGAAAAGAAAAAAAAAACAGGGATGTCTACTACATCCATTCATGTTTGCTTTGGTTATTGAAACCCTGTTGAATAGTTCGATTAACAGAAGAAAAAAAGACCTTCCAAACAGCTTGAAATGTCTAATCAAAATTTATATTTTTGCTGTTGTATTGTGTTGACTGTACAGGATATAGATAATATGATTAATAAATGAAATAATGAAATTAAATTTGCAGACAGTGTAGCACGCTGAAGGAAGACTTCTGCACACCTGCTGCAAATTTAGTTCCAGAAGACATGCTGAAGGTGGACCGAGTACTTGAGTATTATGTGTAGAATAATTAGGGATTCCACGCATGTCAGTTCGATTCCAAAGCATATCACAAGCACACAATGCAACTCAAATGCAACAAACAGCCATGCCATTTCCATTTCTGAAATCCTCAGCACATACTTTATGGATCCCAAGGAATTCAAGTGAATACTATAGATTATGGCAAAATCCATAGCAAAACAAACAAAAAAGCATATTAAAATGCAACCTGCTGTTAATATACTGCAACAGGCTGCAGTAATGCAAGCCATAAAATGAGGATGTGGATGCACCCCTAGAAGGCAGCCAGCTAGAGTCAGAGCAAGGCTGCAACTAAACCAGTTGGCAGACCAGCAAATAATTGACAAATATCATCTAAACAGACAAATGGTGCAGGCTGTTTGTAACATGAATACCCCCATGTCTGTACAGATGCTGGAAGGAAACCCCATCCCCTTTGAAACCAAAGTGTGTTGCAGCCTGGGTGTACTTGCATCTCGGACATTCTTGAGACACATGGGGGATGCTGTGGAATTATCACAGACAGCTGCCAGTCATATCCTGGCAAAATTCCTTGAAGAAATGTGCGGCAAGTTGGATGATGACATACATTTCCCAAACACCCCCATGGAGTGGAGAAATGTAATGCGCCAGTTCTACAACATAAGAAATTTCTCCCATGAGCTGGTGAAACATACTGCACACAGTCATATACCTATCAAAATGCCAGCACATCCAGAAGCAGACTGATGCATAATCAGAAAGGGATGGCCATTCACAAACTGCCAAGTTGTGTGCACAGCAGATGGAAGTATAGCAAACACCATGACAACACACCCTGTAAATGTCCATGATGCTGCCATTTGGAGAGAAAGTGGTCTCATGTCTGCATTCTAGTATAATGAAATACCTTAGGTATTGCTACTGGGTAAGTACAGGAACACAGCTACGATGCAGTCTAAGGATCTCCCTCCCAAATATATCCATTCTGAACAAAAGTGCTTTTATTTCCTCATAGCAGGTGACGGTAGTTTTCCACTTGAGCTGTGACTAATGACACCATACCAAGAACCATCCAACCTTGCACAGGAGGCCAATAATAGAGCACATGCAGCAAATAGAAACACCACAGATGAAGCTAGGTTCAGATATCTGAACACATCCACTGTAATACAAACCTAAGAAGGCAGCACAGATGATAACAGTGTATGCCATGCTGCACAATATGCTAACCAGAGCACATGGTGGTCTTTCAGCTGCAGGTGTGGGTGAAATACCACATGAACCACAGATGTCTGAAGAGGACATCCCACAGTTATTGGAAGAGGAGCAGGACGATATAGGTGACAGAAGTCACAGGTGTAAGCAACATAGGGTGCAACCACAACTCAAGCCCAATTTACACAGCACCATCTGACCCAAACATTTGAGTCATGACAAGCCATATGTACATAAGTACACAGACTGAACATTGATGACCAGTTTTTCCCCACCACAGAAATACAGATTGCATCTTAAGGCAAGTACCCCTTAGATGTACACATAACATAAGCATAACATATTCCAACATGAACAAATGCAAATGTGTCAAAAAAAAAACATCATCTCAGGGCACGCCTGACAGGTATGCATACACACGCGGTGTGTTGTATCACTGTATGGTAAACAATAAGGAGCACACATCAGTGCTACAGTTACATATCTGTACAGTATTATAATGTGAAAAGAGAGAAATCATGTACAACACAATGCAGACAATTTTAATGCAGAAAACACATATCACAGTACAGTGGTATTGAAATAATATGAGTCAGCTATGTGTATTACACTGAAGGACACATCCTAATGCAGTCTTGGTTGATCTTACTGAAATCTAACACCACAATCCACCCTGTCACAACTACATACAGAAACATCCTGCCCTGGTTGCTCCATAACAGTAATGGTTGGGGATACAACACCATGATGAGATGAAGGAGCACAACTGTGAGTTAAAGGACATGTGATGGGCAAAACCTTAGCAGATGGGCCAGCAGTTGACATCTGTGCAGCTTGGACCATATACAGGATTCCCGATGGCCAGTGATGGTTTTGTGAACAGCAGGCCTGCCTCTCAGGGTTGCAATCTGATGTGTATAGACATGGAATGTAAAATCCTACTTGTAGTATGACACTGTTGTAGGACCATAGAGGCCAGGGTTTCCACTGACCATACCACAGCTAGCAGAATTCTCAGCAGTCAGTGCAGCCATAATCTCACCATGTCTCAACTCTTGTCCTTCATGCAAGACATGTAGGAGGTGTGCCACACAATCTATGGCATGGACAAGTGCATGGACATTTGAACAATACTGTTGGTGCAACCATTTATTTGCTTGCAGCAGGAGGTGGGCACCCTCTGACACCTAGCTATAAACAACATCTGCCCATGTACTTCGACAGCAACACCTTGTGTTTGGTTGTTGTGTGGATCAGCCAGCAGCAGTCCTCCAAAATGTGGTGTGTTGATAAATGGCCTCAACTTGTTCGACATCCACAGTGCCATCACCCTCTGAATGCAAGAACAAGTGGACCTCCAAATCTGAGGATACATCTGGTGCAACATCAGTGTCAATATCATGGATGGACTTTCCAAACAACTCAAGGTCCTCTTTGCCAGGGGTAACACTAACATGCTGAGACACATCATGAACAACACCATGATCACTAGATGGTCTTCTGGGTGATAAAGACAGTTGTACTACAAGATGCAAAGACACAGATCAGGACAATGTGCATACAGTACATGATGAATGTCAAACACATTTGCCATATATATTTCACTGAAATGTACTTTTCATGGAATGTACATACGATAACTATATAATCTATTAACATGGGCAACATACATGACATATGTGATGCATAACAAAATAACAATACATCGTGCAAACACTCATGGGATGATGTTTTGTTCCACTGGAATAAACTTCAACTAGTGTAGGAAAAAAATAACATTATGGATCGTGTCATTTACACCGTTAACCAGGTGAATGCAGGTAAAACATACAGAATGTGTGACGTACACAAACCTTGTATATGAGCACTTGCGGACACTTGCTGTGTAGAAGTTGTGGGTTGTACTTTATATCCTGTAGTGGGAAACTAAAGATAGACAGCCCAGACATGTAATTAGCAAAACAGATATTGACAACATCACATATACAACACAGCAATATGGGCTGTCAATACTTGTGTGATAGACACTGGAGCTGTACAGCACAAGGTCTCTATAGACAGATATTGACAAAAATGTCAGGCATCATGTATGCTACACATTGTTGAAAGATCTGATAGTGTCACTATAACATACCTGGTCTTTCTGCACTTGGTAATGTGTGGCTTGCCCCTCCACTGGATTTACCTGTAGTGTTCAATGTTAGGGAAACAACAATATAACTGTAAACTGCAATGTCATTAAATGAGGTATGGGCACTAGCAAGGTAGTGTGCATAGCAACAGTATAGAGACACTCACCTGATGCTCCCTGGTGTAGGCCTGAAGTGCATGGCCTGTGAATATTAATGCAATAACCATTACAAATTTTGTTTGCACTGCTCTGTTTGTAACTCAGATATGCCAATACACGTGATTATATTCATCATCCTCAACCTGCATGGAAGTATGTTCATGGCTCAACTCTGCTGCTGTAAACTGTAAACAGCAATAAAAGAATATTTATACTGAAGCAATAAAAGAATATTTATGCTGAAGCAATATTCAGTGAGTGTCACAATACGCATCACTGTAATGGGCATCAATACATACATGTCTGTCCTAGAACTTCAGGTTCAATGCCACCACCAGGGTTCATCGAACAACTCTTGCTGTATGCAGTGAAACCAAAAAAATGTGTGATGTCATGGGGGGGGGTCAGTGGTGGTCCACCACTCATGGCATCCATAAATCTCTTATAATATGTCACTCTGTTGGCTGCATGAAAAATGATGTCTGAGCACTGTTGTCTACAGGCCTCATGGAACTGGTTGTGTCTTCCAAATGCATTTATTACGTTGGTGATGCCCTTACAGATTTCATTTCTCCAAACAGTATCACCTGAATGGCCTAGGAGTCTCCTTCCCTGTTAGCAGAGAGCATCAATTATGATTTCATTTTCCTGGGGTGAAAAGTTGTCACTCCTAAGATGGTTGGCCATTTGAAAAATATTGATGATATGCACATGATAATATTCATGGCTGAGCACATTTATGCATGTAATTCTGTGAACAGCAAATGTCAACATAAACATTATACATTTCTGTGCAATGCAAAGATCTATATAACAGTGTCTGTGACAAACAATAACATGACATTTAAAAAGTAACAGCAATGCCTCCATACACAACTAACATCAAATCAACATAACTTATTTATTTTATGTTTTTTATTTTTCATTTGTTTACTGGAAAAGTCTGACTGGACAAGTTGCCTGTTTTCAGAGGAGGCTTGGAGAGAAAAGCTCCATTTACCTAACAACACTACATAACAAAAATGCGTTAGAATGAATTTGCTATAGAGAGGTGTTTACACTATGCATTATAGTATTTACATTCATTGTGCATTCCTACTACAGTCATACTACATTCTAGAATTTACATTCATAGTACATTGTTATTATGCCCTGTTACATTCATAGTACATTATTATACACTGTTACATTCATAGTATATTGTTGTAATACACATTACTCTTGTTAATATTCTTTTGAGATTACAAATTGAGGTGATTAGTAGGATCATGTGACACAATGGTTAGAGTTCTTGTGTTTACATAAGTGATAGATATGAACCATTCTTAGGGTAAAATCTGTTATGGCAAAGACAGTGCATGCAGTTTAAGATGCAGTCTGATAGGGTAATGACCATGTTTACGTTTTGGGATAAAGAAAAAGAATGAGTACCAAAATAGGAGGCATGCTTGACTTAGTAGTTGAGCCTGAGTACCTAGAGAAGAAGAAGAGTAAAAATGAATAGTTTAGCCTGGGTCTGAATAGGTACATAGCCAAGAGCTCGTTCAGTAGGATTTGACAAGGAATTTGAAGCTGGCTTTGTTGCTTTGAGTTCTGATATTAAATGGTGTGGAATTCCAGATTTTTGCAATGTAGTTAGGGTATAGAGAGTCTCCTAAGGTATTATTACTTCTAGAAATGTTCGTTAGTGATTTGTTGCTGGATAAGAGAAAGCATTTGTTTAGGTGTTAATTTGAAAGACTTTGTAAGGCTGGGTTTTTTCAGATGGGTAAAATATTTGATGAGTGGTAGTGCGTTAGTTAAGAGTGAGTAGATTAGGTAGTTCTAGCCAAGATAGTTGTTTAAGGGAGAGGTAGTGGTTAGACCTTAAGACTGAATCAGTAGCGAATATTGCTATTTTGTTATAGCATGTTTCTAGTTTGGATAGATCAGATTTGTTAAGATTAGTGAATATGGGAGATGCAGAGAGGGGTGTGGAAACTAGGTGGGCTCTGGAAATAATGCTTTTGGTATTGTTGGAAAGGTATTTTCTACATCTATATAGAGTTCCAAGTTTTTGATATACTTTTTTATTGTTTGGCCAATATATAGGTCAAACTTCCATGTTTTGATCTATTATAATGCTCAGAAGCTTGGTATGTGAAACTGGTATGATAAAGATATTGTTGCTAGAGGTTATTTTGAATGGAGAGATATGAGTTTTAACTTCAGTGGGATGGAATAACATCAGCTTAGTTTTATTTGTATTGTGTGAGTTGTGCATCTAATTGCCATGACTTGACTGATGTAAAGGACTGTTGTGTTATTTGTAGTTCTGGTAGTGCTGGGGCAGAACAGATTAGGGTTGAATCATCCGCATATTGGACCAGTGTAGCATGTAGGGTGGCAGTGTGAAGATTATTGGTAAACAGATTGTAGAGGAGGGGACCAAGGATAGACCCTTGTGAGATACCTAAAGTAATGGGTAAAAGAGGGGATAGCTAATTTTGCCAATGAACAGCTTGTTTGTGATCTGATAAGTAGTCCTGGATCCATGTGAGTGTGAAGTAGTTAAGTTTGAGATTTGATAATACAGTTAAAAGTTTAGTACGGGATACAGTATCGAAGTTTTTTGAGAGGTCGAGAAAGATAGAGGGTAAAAAGTTGCCTTCATTCTAGTGTTAGTTAATTGTGTTAGAGAAGCTCAATAGGACTAAGTCGTGCTATGATAAGGGCAAAATCTGTGCTGGGAGTTTGGCAAACGTTTGTTAGATAAGAGGTGGTGTAGGATCTGAGTGTGTATGCAGCATTCAAGGAAATTTGATAAGTGTGACAGATTAGCAATGGGCCAGTAATTTGATAGTTCAGTTGATGAGGTTCCACATTTGTGTAGTAGAATTACATGTGCTATTTCCCAGAGAGATGGGAATTTTTATTTTGAGATTGAGTGATTGATTAGTAAAGAGACTAGGTATGAAATGGCTTCAACTGTGATTTTTAGGACTTCAGCAGACAGTTTATCTGCAGCCAGGGTAGTAGGTTTAAGTTTATTAAGATGTTTATATATGGTGCTAATTTGGAGTGGTTGTATGGAAAAGAGGTTGTTGTCATAGGTGAAGGTGGGGAAATTATTTAGAGGTGTTGCACTGTTGGTATTGGTAAGGGCTTTTATGGATTCAGTGAAATATTTGTTAAACTGGGTGGCAATAGGATCACTGGAGTAAATGTTGGAAGGGGGGTTGTACTGGTTTGGCCAGGCTGAAGAATGTTGTTAATGGCAGTCCAAAATTTCTGTGGATTCTTTTTGTACTTTGTATGTCAGTGTAGTGATTTTTGTTGCCAGCCTGATTTGTTTTTAACATTTATTTCTTAGTTTGTGTTATCTTTTCTAATTTGTGGCAGTTTTGTTATGGGTCCAAGTTACCCAAGCTTTATCTTTTTCTTTTAGAAGTGACCTAGTTTGTTTGGTAAGCCAGGGGGCTTAATTGGTCTTACTTCTAACTGTTCTAATGTGGGCCATGTTATTTAGGATGTTTAGACAGGTGGTGTTAAAATATACTTCTGCAGTGTCTATGGGGAGAAATTTTAATGGATTCCAGTTACAGAGTTTGAGGGCAAACACAAGTCTTGAGGATTGAAGTTTTTTGTATATCGAATTTGTCAGTGAGTAGAGTTTTTTACTGGGTTGACATGATGCAGGAGGACAAATGTTGGGTGGTGGTCACTGAGAGTGTCAGGGAGAGTACCAGAGTGATATGATAGTTCAGACTGGTTAGTAAGGATTCAGTCAAGTATGGATTCATTTTTTGAAGCTTTGTCTACTCTGGCAGTAGTTTGGCTTAGGTGAGTGAAGCCGTAGAGATTTATATGGTTAATGGGGTATGCTGAGTTACAAGCAGTCCAGCTGATGTTAAAATCACCCAGTATTATAGTCTCCTGGGGGAGAGTTTTTGCTGACCATTGTAGGATGGATTCTAGTATGTTGATATTGCTGCCAGGGGGAACATAAGCTCCAATTATGTTTAAGTACTTTTTTGAGTTTGGTTTGATTCTGGTGCGCAGTACTTCTGCATTATTAAAAGTTTGAGGGTGTGGTTAATGATTTCCAATGTATGATGATTTTTGAATAAGAAAGCAATGCCTCTGTCTCCTTTGGATAGTCTGTCCTGCCTATATATATTATATCCTGGGGGTATTACTTCATTGTTGTTGATTACTGGCTTAAGCCAGTAATATTTGTGCAGTTATGACTGGGATAAGAACCCCTAACACTAAATATATGTTAAAAGGAAGTCAAAAGACAACAACATCATGCCACCAGAGTCTATGTGATTTTATATTAAAATACTAAATGAATTAACAATTACTTATGGAAAGCATTGGAATACCTCAGAATCAATAGGCAGTGCACATCTATAGTATACTGATCCAGTGGTGATAACATTTATTTATTTTATTTTACATTTGTTGACCGGGCTAGTCTAACTGGATACATGTCCATTTTCAGTAGAGGCCCGGGGAGAAAAGCTCCAAGACACATACAAAATACAATATAGAAAGTTGCAACAGTCCAAGCTTAAAAACAGCTATTGTTAATAAAAAATACAATACCCATCATGAGCATAACACAAACAGTAAAAGGTAATGTACAAGAGATGTTACTATATACATATATACATATATTTAAATTTGTTAATAAGCATCATGGAATAAATATATTTAATAGAAACAGCACACACTTTAACACATTTTTTAGGAAACACTAAGAAATATCCATACTATCAACATCACATACTAGGTACAATACTGTCATATTCCATAGGTTTCTGTAGTTAGAACACAAAGCACAAGGACTAACCAATAAGAATTGTGGATGATCCGTAAATCCTCCTCCATATACTGTTATCATTCGGAGTGGAAGTCTGTCTATACTACTGCATATGGGACTGAACTAAAATATTTAGAAAAACAACACCTGTATGCATACATTTCCATACAACATGACTCCAACAACTTATAACAACTTCTGTTAAACTTAACATTTTCAGTAAATATGACTTTAAATATGTACCTTTTGAAATGATTATCTTTAACAGATTTACTAATTACCACTAAATAACTTCTCCAAGTCACCAATGCACCTCTTACTCTGAATCACAGAATCAAAGTGCACCTTGTGTGTATCCAGCTTTAAGTACCATTTGCTCCGTACATAATGAGGTTCGTTAAAATTCAAGTTTTTGGAATCCCATTCATGCACATCCATGAAAATTGCTGCTATGTGCCAAAATACCCAGGTGTATGTCATAAACACCCAGTAGGTATTGATAAATGGTACCATGTGTGGCACATGCCTGCTATCTTCCAGTAGTTTTAGAACATGACATCAGAGCCAGTTTCAAATATTGATTTGGAGTTATTTACTGATCAGACCATTGTTAGCTGTGGAACCTCAGTGAACATTTCTGTTTTTGTATTTCTCAGATTTCTTCTACTTGAGGATCATGATGGAGGTTGAGATGTGTCTGTGCTCCCAACTGGACTGATGAGGAGATGACCCAGATGTTGATGGTGCACACTGGATTGGATGAGTGGATGAGAGTCAGACCCAGGAACTTCACTTTGATCAAAGTATGGAACTGGATTGTGAAGGAGTGCTGATGGAGAATGGGGATCTACTGCACTAAGGTGCAGGTTTGTCACCATTATGATGACCTGCATTGGAAAGATACGGCAGATCTTCCAAGGAGGGTTTACAAGGTGTGGGGGCAGCCCATAGATCCCTACAGTAAATATCAATATTTTACATCTACGTGAGCATTGCTACAGATTTTACAGATATTTCTTGGAACCATATATATTACATAGATGTTTTTATAACCACATATTAGCTGCTGTGAGAATTAGTTCATGGGGATAATTGAGTGACTCTGTAAATACTTCCCTCTTAACTGTGGGTTCATTATATTATCCATAACTATATATTTTGTAGATGCACATATGTTGTACAACATATAACTACTTAATTTCACATTGCCTCTGTTGTCATGCATCGTAGATGCTGATAGTACCTAGGGCATGGATGACTGCACATTTTGTCATTTTCCATTATATTCCCAGTATATCAGTTATTTCACCATTATAAGCTGGAAGACAAATATGTATATAACATACATTACTCTTCCTAAACAAGTACATGGGCACATTTATTTAATTTAAACATTAATGCCCAAACCATTGCTTAAACATATGTCTTTAGTTGTGTGTGGATAGCTGTTATGTCTTCACAATGAGATGTTAAAATTGTATGCATTTTCCATATTCTTTTGTTTATCATATGATTTCTTATGAACACCTGCAGTACCTATTTTCTACAATAAAAGCATTGTTGAGTGTTAGCTTGGCCTGTAAAGCAAATAGTCATTATGTCTAAACTGGGTTCCAAACCACATAGGGGAACCGGTTACCTTGGTTAACTTCACCCATATCATTTTAATAAAAAAACATTGCAATACTTTATATTAAGATTTATCTTGTGCATTGTAGCAACTCACTGATATAATCTTCAAATTTCTACGAATAATGCCATAATTTGTAATGGCTTGATAACATCAGTTGTTGAACAACATTGCCTAGAGAACAGTACCTGCTTCTTTATAAGTAGCATGTGTGAACTGTTAGCTCAGCTTATAAACAAACAGGCCAGCATATCTACATTTGTGTGCTGTGTTCAAATCCTGAAAGGGGACATATATCTTAAACTATTATATTGATTTCCTATACCTATAGCATTCATTTACCACAGTGTATTACACTTATTGATATTAATGTAAATTTTGAACATTGCTGCAAATAACTCAGTTATTTGTTGAATTCATATTGATATATCCATAATTGCAGTATTCTGTTAAAATCAGCTATTTAACAGCAGGGGCAGTACATCTTGATAAATCTTGCTACATGTTTGAGCAATGTTTAGGTAATAGAACAAAATCAGCCTCATTTTGAGGGACTGCGATGGCCACACTTACAGTTGAAATAAAGGCCAGGGAAGATGTATGTATTTAACTTGTCATGTGCAATTTAACAAGGAATAATGGTGCTCACACATACTTTTCTATGTTCATAACATAGAGCAATAGGTATGGTTCTCTACACAGCTGGATGTTACATGACACTGTCACAATGAGAAATGGATGCTCTCCATTACTGTTAATTTTTCTGAACACAGTGCTGACATGAATGTGATTTTCAAACAGATTAGCTACATGAGCAAAATGCATTATACTTTAGAATCCTAAGCCAAAGTCATGTTTATTAATTAGAAAGCAACAATACCCATCATGCATCAGTAAGGCAAGTTAAATCAGCAAATGGTAGCTATTACAACTGTGTATAAAGTCTTAGTGTTGCTATCTAATGTATTTTTGATCCATTTTTTCAGCACACATTTTTGTTAACTATACATCCACAACCTAAATGACAGTTTGCTATGTACATTGGTCACACATTTGTTAAGATCATTGTTTTGCATAAAAGTGTAAGTGTTGTGATGCTTGATTGTGATGTATGGTGTGGATCACTTGTATGCCTATTTTGATGTGTGCTGTGCATAGCCTGCCCATTCACCAAATACATGGGAATCTGCTGTGACAGTGTTAGTGCTGTTTGTAGACTGTGTGACATGGCATTCAGCTCAACAATGGTTTGTTTGAAGAAGCACTTCTAGCATAGATTTCCTGAAACTTGAGCAGGTGCCCATTTGATTGCAGCAGTTCATTATCACCAAGCATATTCCCAAAGTTTTATTTCTTCAGCGTGCTGTTTCCTGATTGTTTTCAAAGATAATGCATACAGTTGTACCAATTCCTGGCTGTTTTTGAAGATAATGCATACAGTTGTACCAATTCCTGACTTTTTTTAAGATAATGCATACAGTTGTAAATATGCAATACTGTTATTGACAAATATATTGGAATCTGATGTCTAAAATGGTGTTACTTGAACATGCCATATTATTTTTAATGTTGTGTTGTATGTATTATATTTATGTGTGTTCAGTCAAATATCATGTTGCCTGTCTCAGAAGTTTGTCATATGGTTTGTCTATTGTTCAGAATATTTCCAGTACCTTTCGCCTGTCTCAGAAGTTTGTCATATGGTTTGTCTATTGTTCAGAATATTTCCAGTACCTTTCTCCTCATTTTTACAATGACGTCCAGTGGCTGCTCAAATAAATCATTGAATGCAGACAGTAAAATATGTTTATTTGAACATTCAGACTTTGTGCAAAGCTAATGACCCATGTGTGTCTAACCATATAAAATTGTTCAGGAAAGAATACTGTTGTTCATTTTAGGAGCACAACATATAGGACTCTCTCCATAATGGATGTGTTTCAGTCCCTGTGTAAATTGTCATCATAATAATATTGTATTGTGCTATGATATTCATGGGACTGTTCTGAGTGGTAGACATTTTCTTTTCTGTTGAGAATCGCAAATAATCTTTTCAGAGCATAGTACCTGAGGATGTTTGCCAATTCAAAGATGATGATGTGCACATGCAAGGACACTTGCCAGATTCTTCCAAGGATGACAGTGATGATGTTGGGAATGATGCTGAGACACCTGGACCTGCCCCTGTCCAAGACATCCTGCCTGCACCCTGGAGGAGACGTCAACACAGATGTGATAAAGCTGATTTTTGGGAGGAGATCCGGGTAGTCATGATTAATATGTTCTGAACATAGATGAGGGACATGTTGTGGACCTTCTTTGATGAGATGGCATGGGCTATGTGGGATTCGCTAAGGATATAGCTTGTAGAATCATTTGGGAGTCAGATTCACATCAGCCTGAGCCCAGTGGTCAGTAAGTACTGTCTGTGTGCTCCACTTGTGTTATGCTGCCAACATGGTGATGGCCATTTAATTGATTGGACTGTATATGCACTCTTGTGCATGCATACCATGCATCTGGCATGCTTATGTGTTGTTACCATGTGACATGTACTTTGGTTTCAATGTGTTATGACATACATTAACACATTACACTGTCCACACACATTTAACTGTCCATGCATTGTGGCAGTTAACCTGCAGACAGTGTTGCAACAGGCATCCTGTAAACATGTGTCTTACTGGGACAATTGACACAGAACATACGTTGTCCATTTGTCACTAATGGTATCCTATGCCTTGGATTTCTGTTTTGACATATCAGGTATGTGCAACATAGGGACATGTCATTCCACTTGTTTTTGGATGACATTTGTCATGATATGCTGTTGTGTCATGGTTTGGCATACTGATGCCATGTGGGATCATATACAGGTGCATCCTTTATTTGAGCAGTCCTCATTTTATGACTGTGTCAAACAGCAAGGTAACATTAATCTGTGCAAAATGTTATAGATTAAAAATTCTTTCATAGTACATTACACTGTTTGTTGTATGTAACATTTCTATGTCCATGATGTATTAACACTGGTGTACACCTTCCATTCATTATGACTGTAAATGTGTGTGCACATAGTTGGATACATACTGACACAGAAATGTTCCTTTGAAAAGTGAGCATTCAGTAATTTACTGCAGAAGTGCTGTAATGATACTCACAGGAGTGTCATCTGTTCTGTAATGATCAGGGTGTTTGACATACACCTGTGTTTATTTGACATTTGCATGGCAGTATATGTGTATGTGATTGCAATTTGTAGCTTACTTACCTATGTATGTTAATGTAACATGGTTACACATTATTGTGTATATGTGTTTTATACATGTCCAGTTCTGTGGACATCAGCAATCCATCTGGCCATTTGACAAACATTTTCCATTTGTTTCAAAGTATGTCTGTGTGGCTTCTACAGCACCCTATGTGCATTACACATGCATTTGCATTGTGTCAACTTAACGTGTCCTGTTTTACCCTGATGTGATCCCAGGTTGTCCACCTCCCTCCATCCCACCTTCATACTTCCCTGGTATTTTTTGCAGGTATGTTTCCCTTTGTTAAAACTACTGTCCATTGACATTTATTAATTTGACACAGTCAACATGGGCCACATGTATGCCCATTGTACAATGTAGGACATGTGCACACAAGATGCTGGCAAATGCTTGCACTATGTCCTTGTTCTCATTATACTTGTGTGTTACCCAGTGTAGTTTTCTCACATGCATGTGCACATCCTGCTATATTCATTATGCTCTCCTGTTACATTTCTTAACATATTATTACATCATTGGTGTATGTATGTGTATTGATCTTACTTTCATGTACTATCCACCTATGCCACTGACATGCATACATACATACACATGTACACCTGTGTGTTGCCTTTGACATAGCGTATGTGTGTAACATACACACATTCCATTAGACTTTTGTTTTGGTTGTGTACACCTGCTTGTGTATGTAGCAGTGTTTTTGCTTTTCTGAAGTTCTTCTGTTAGGCACTGTGCTTTATTGTTTGTCTTTCAGATGCATAGTCATAGGCTTGGCTCTGTCTTTTGGAGTTATATACCATTTCTAGACCTGCATTTGTTCATCTGTGATGTTGTCTGGCTTAAACCTAAACTGCTGACAGACTATTTAGATATGCATTTATTTATCCAATTTGTACTGTGATCCTCATTTATTTCCCCAGAACACACATTTATCATTGGTCATACATATCCATGTATAACTGCCGCACAGTTTGTAATGTGGTAATGGGATAGTGCATAGGTACATATGTATTTTTGCATTTCACCATGGCTGGTATGCATCCCCACACTGTTTGTCAACTTTCCATTGCCCATGTTGAGTAGTGTGCTGTCTTTGTAGCTTACCTGTCCTTACTTTTTTTTTCCCAACCTTTGTCTGTCTTGTGTTGTGCTATTTGTTCTATAGTATACCTGCTGTGATTACCTTGACCTCTTCTATCCCTATGTTTACCTTTCCTTCGAGTCTTTAAAAAAGAAAAACAGAAAAACGTGGGGCCTATTCCCACCCAAAAAAAAAATTGTCCATGCCTCTGTGAATTTCCCTTGGATGTTCCTGTTCCAACACCCCTCGTGTTTGTTCCCCTTCTTCACCCATACCCCACATGTTCTTTTCTATCTCCTACTTTCCTTGAGTACGTGTATTGCTTGTGTTTCACACACAAGTTCCAAACCCACTGTTAGCAAATGTTAGCTATGGTGATATGACTGTGATTGCCCTTTGCCTTTCATTTTTTTATTAGCAAATGTGCAGATTCAGTCAGAATCTGTGTGTCCAAGCCAATCTATTTTAATGGTACATGTATTATGCAGATACCTGTAGATGTTTCTGAGTTTAGTGTAATGAGTAATATGAATATACATGTTTTATAAATAGCCTTCAACTTATAAACACATTTTATATGTTAGTGGATGAAATTTGAAAATATCTATGGTTGTCTGAGATGTTTCTGTGTGTACTTCTGCAAATTTATGTTACAAATGCCATGTGGCTTTCTTTGGTATACTTGGTATTTTTAATGTGTGTTTTTTGGGGGCAGGTATCATAATAGAGTAAGTTACATTCCATAGTTGTCTGTATGCTTAATGCACAAATTATGTTATATTTCTAATCAACTGTCAGGATTCTTGAATTGTCATCATCTTTCCATTTGTTTGGTAATGTACAACTTTATTGGGCAACCATTTCTTATAATAGTGGATTACTTGCACATTTCTATAGTGCACTGTTGGAACTGTACTCCATTGTGCACTGAGGTATTCTGAGCTTCTTGTCATAATTTTATTTTATTTATTTTTTTATTTAACATTTGTTGACCGGGAAAGTCCGACTAGTTTCCACAGATCCTGTTTTCAGCGGAGACCCGGGGAGAAACACTCCAGAAGCATGTCTTTAGAAATTATTAATTTTTAGAAATTATAAATTAGCATATTACAATGTTATTCTCATGTTTCACACTGAAATGGATGTAATGCATTGGATTCAGAGAGCTTTGAAGAATTTGGCCTGTTATCTCCAATGAAATTTGATGATAAAACTGAAAGCATTCTGATTAACCAACAAATAAGGTCTCTAAAAGGTAAATGGAAGAGACAGGAAACACAATAGTTAAGAATGAAGATTTAAAGTAATGGTATCCTAATTATCAACAACTTTATAAATCTTATTGAAGAGTTTTACAGTTAACTAAAAAATGGAATTTTCTTATATTTGAATGATGACAAGTGTTGAGTTAGATCATAATATTACTTAAAATGTTATATTTGTTACAATCAATAGCACTACCTCCAGAGAAAGTTTGTTTGTCTTTCAGCTTTTCCCAGTATGGGGTCACCACAGCAGAACTCCAGTCTGCTAATGATTAGCAGTAGATTTTTATGAAATGCCACGGTGCCAGCTCAATGCCCAACCTTCAACAAAGGCATGCCCATTTACACATGCATGTCTTTCAAATGATACCCAACCACGGGGAGGACATGCAGACTCCACACAGAAGGCACTCCCAAGCCCAGCTAAGAATCAAACAGGAGAACCTCTTGCTGTGAGGTAACAAAGCTACCGCTGTACCACTGTGGCAATGTATTGATTAAAAATAGCAAAAAGGCCTCTAATTTTCCAACTCTGGCACACTATGAAACTTTAAAAATTTCATACAAAAATCATTTCTTACTCTGGAAAAGTGGTGGAATAACTTTTCTGGATTTGGAATCATCTTTTGTGGCAGCAACATTTAATGTGATTATACTTTGGATAGATCCCTTGTACACTAGTTAATTGAAAAGCAAGCATGAGCAGACATAAAAATTCTTATAAGGAAAATATTTATAATAGACATACAATCAAAATTAATACTTTTTTATGGTTAATATATATAAATGCCATATTGGAGGGAAATTTACAAACAAATTGGATTCTACTTATATAAACACAACATTTGCAAATTCTTAGTATTTAAAAAATGGGAATTTTAATCACTATTTGTTTGCCTCACTGAAAGTTTGTTTTCTTAAAGTATCTGTAGTACTCAAACATTTTTTCAGGCTATGCAAATAATGTAATTAGTTGATTTAGTTTCATTGTTGTTAAACGTCTGTTCAGTATAATCAATGTATTAGTGTTTATTCTCTTATTTTATCCTTAATAAAAATATTGGGGAAAAACAAAGATTTGTGATATTCCACATAACACATGCAATAGAATTTGTAGACAGTCAAAATATAAAATACATGCCACAGGATGGTTGTATACCACGCATGTGGGTTCTATTGGCACTGCATATTATGTGCAGCTATTGTGTTTAGATCTCACAGAATGTTGCACTCAATAGCAAGAATGTGTGCATCAGCATTGTTGTTTCAGAAACTGTAATCCCAGTATGGCTGTATATCTTGATTGTCCATACTATGCTGCTGTAGTCAATTGCTATTATTTGCAGATGTCCCCTGCAGTCACAGGTAGTGGGATCTACTCCCATGCCTGTCAACTAAGCCATGATGGCTGTCTAATTTAATTACTGTACACAAACATGCCTCTCAAGTGTCTTGATTTCTCGTAATGTAATTAGAACTGACTAGTCTGCCTGTCACACGTTTACCAGATAAATTATTACCTGGAAGGCAAAGTATTACCTAATCCATTACAGAAAACCCTGGTAATTATATAAGTCCACATTATGTGAAACCATTCTGAGTAGTTTTGTACCTGCATTTGTTAGTGCTTGGCCCTTATTGTTCCATGCTAACAGCTTGAGAGGTATATACGTGCTACAACAGCTATAGGAGATATGTAGTCACTGTAATCACAACTGTCAGTACACACCTGTAGAAGTATGTATGACCAGTGTTGTCAGGGATATCATCTGCAGTGTCACTGATGGAAGTTTTTTTTTCTCTCTCCCCACACCTTATCTTAATTTACTCATTATTGTAATGTATTATTATGATTTAATATTGACATACTTTGTTAAACTATATTTTGGACAATGTGGTTGATTATTATGTTTTATTATGATTTAATAGTAACATATTTTGTTAAACTAACTATTTTTTTGGAAAATGTGGTTGATTATTATTATGTTTTATTATGATTCAATATTAACATATTTTGTTAAACTAACTGTTTTGCTGGCCATATGGTATATGTCAGACTGGCATGCTGTTACCATACTGACTGTTATGTTACATTATGTTGTGTTGCGCATAATATACATTAATGTGTATTTGAATTAATAAATATGATGTTCCATTCTTTTTATACTAACAATGGTTTGGTTGTTACTAACCCTAACTTATTGCTTTACCTCATGTACCACAGCATGTCAAGGTAGGCTGGTTCTGGATGATCCCCCTACCTTGAATCAGCTGGCTGTGGCACCATGTCCAAGCACATCTGGGACTTAGACTGGTGGTGCTCCCTCTGATGCCCCTGCACTACCTGTGGCATTGGATAGTACCATCCCAGGGGAAAGGCCCAATCCCCCTCTGGGAGTGGTGGCAGAAGGGGAGTGGTCACCTGTGATGAGCTACCAGTCCTGGTGTGCAGGATAGTCCACCATGGCTATGACCAATGCCTGTGCCAGATTGAGGGAATGCTGGTTGACCTGATAGGATAGTGTCGCCCTGGTGCTCGGTATCCAGCATAGCCACCCTTGGGGCAGTGAAGCAGCTGTACCGATGGTCCTATGAGTAGGGATGTGAGTCATGCTGCTGCTGTCTGGAGGCACATGGGACTCAGATTCCACAACACCCTCCCTGTCAAAGGTGTTCACCCCTCTCATGTGTCACACACCACCCCTGTCTGTTGTCTTGTTTGTCTTGCCAGTTTGAAAATGCATCCTCACCTACCCAACTTACCTCCTCCACACATACCTATGTCTGTTCCCCAACATTGCACTCTCACCTTAAAAAAAAAGGCACCTGTCCCAAAAAAATAATATCATCCCATATATAAATCTTCATTTTCCATATGTGTCCACTGGATACACGTAATTCGGTCCAATTGGATTGACAATGCAGTTATGTTGTCCTCACCCCCCTCTTTGAGGTTTGAGAATCCAAATTCTTGTACAAATCTGTCAAAGTTCACAGTTGTTGCTGTACAAAATATGGATAGCTATGGTTCTTTCCTACACACTTCCTGCACATTCCTCCCTACCTTTCAATATGTTTTTCCCCCAGCTTGCCCCCATTTCACCACTTTCTTATCTCACCTTTTTTTTTCTTTCTATTTTTTAGCACAGAGCTGCATGTCACTGCATTTGCTCAGCTTCGCTTAGCTCAGCTAAATAGAGCTATAATGAGTATATGGTCTTTAACATTGTAAGTCACATATACAAAATAAACACCTCTGCCATGTTTTGGACCCAAGCTCATCACACCTGCAGCACACTGCATTAACCTGCCATGCCACACAACTCTTAATTACAACAGGTGGTTTAAACAAAACATAGTAATTGCCAGTTATAGTCATTAGGTGTGTTTCAGTGGATCTGCACAATGCACCATGCAAACTGGAATAAACAGTACTGGAAAAAATGGAAGCATACCTTGGATTCTGGTGCAATAATACACAACTAGACAGCCAAACACATGATAATGGATGCAACTTGAGGCCTGCAATAAGAGGTAAATGTGCCCTTTTATCAGCAACATGTAGAAAGTCACCTGCTAAGGTATTCTTGGCAAAATACATGTTCAGCTGGGAGTCTGGTGCATAAATACATCCATATAAAGCCTTGCACATACTGATGGATGTAGAAAATGTTTGTCACAGCCTGTATGTGTGTACATATAACTTTCAAGTACACCTGCTGTAGCAGTGAACCAATAGCTCAGTCTGCTAAATGACTTGCATATAGTCCATTTTGCCACACACAGGCCTGGGTTCAAATCCAGTGTTATGCTACATTTTAATTACATTATTGTGAAGATAGCATTAATGGATCACTAATACGCTCTTTAGCCACACAAAGCATTGAAAATTATTTATTTTTATTATTTATTTCAGTTTGATGACCAGGGAGGTCCACTGGGCTCAGGAGCCCATTTTCAGTGGAGGCCCGGGGAGAAAAGCTCCACATTACATAATAATATCAAAGATAAAACAAAAGAAAAAACAAAAGATAAAATTAAATTCGGTTCAAAGATACAGATACATGTAGATGCAACAGTCAGCCTAAGTGATAAGAATACTGGTAGATTGTGAATCAGAGACATTAAGAGGTATAGTATTTACATAAACATATGAGCTGTGTATTGACATATTGACATATGAGTCATATATTGGCATATGAGTCATATATTGACTTGGTTGGTTACAAAGGTTACATAGAGTCTGAGTCATTGTTATGGCAGAGTAGTAGAACAAGAATAAATGTTAGGGAGGGGAATAAAGGGAGAGCGAACTATTTACAATACATACATATATACACATGACAACAGTAGACAGAAAGTAAATCCAGGAACAAAGTTGATGGTAGTAGGAATTAGTTTAGAAATACAGTTAGTGTGTGTGGAGAAAAGTCTAGGTGGGAAAAGTGCAGTTGCACTTCCACCAAGAGAACAAGTATGAATGGAGTAGAGTTTTGAAGTTGTCAGAATTTTCTGTCATTCGTAAAGAAGGAGAGAGAGAGTTCCACTTTTTGGCTAAGGAAAAGGATAGGAGGTACTGCTCGGCAGGTCGCTTTGGTTTATGGACAGTGAGTAGGTTTAGGTGATCAGATCTAAGTGGCCTGTTAGGGGTGTATGGTTGTAGGATGTTGGATAGCGCAGGACATTTAGAGGGGTTAAATAATAGCCTGTGGGCAGTGGTAAGTTGGTGGTAGTCTAGAAGGTTGGGAAGTTCTAGCCAGTTTAGTGAGCGGAGTGCAGAGCAATGGTGGGAGAAGTGTTTGGCTTTGATGGCGAATTTTGAAATTTTATTATAACAACTTTCCATTTTTGAGGAGATGGAGGCAGATAAGTTGGTTAATAGAGGGGCACCATATAATAGTGATGGAAGAAGATAGGTAGTGGTGAGGGTTTGAGTAGAAGAAGGAGAGAGATAGTGGATGTTTCTATATAACAGGCCTAATTTTTTATGTGTTTTCTTGATGTTGAAATGAATATGTGTGTCAAAGTTTAGGTTTTCATCTATGGTGACCCCAAGGAGTTTGGCATAGGGAACAATTTCTATGGTTGAGTTATTGTGGCTTCTAATTTGGAAGGACTGTTTGTCAAGAGGGAAGGATTTTGAAGGGAGGAAGAGTAGTATTTTGGATTTGTTAGCATTTAGGGCTAGGTGGTTTTGGAGCATCTAGTTCTCAGTGGTGGATAAGGCAGTTTGGGTGTGTGCTAGAAGTTCAGGGAGGTTGGTGGCACAGCAGATTAAATGACCACTTTTCAGTGCATAAAGTCACAGGCCTGTAGGTAGGGACGCACTTCACATATCCGTATAGCAGTTATGTCATCTAGTACTCTGTCATTGACACAGTTTATTTATTTTATTTATTTATTTGACATTTATTTACTGGGGTGGTCTGACTGGGTCTACAGAACCCATTTTCAGCAGAGGCCTGAGGGAGAAAAGCTCCACATACAGTACAATACAAACACAGTATAATCCAATACAATAAAAATTACATTAGAAGCACTATACAAAAAATAAGTTGAAAGAACAAACTGCTACAAGATGTTGAAATATATTACTACACATCTAGAAAATTCTATACAGTTAAAACACTACAGACAATAATAGTCACTTTCACCATACATGATGTAGACATTGTCCAAAAAAGTAGTAAGGAGGTAGTGCATTGTGTGACATTGACTGTAATAGTACAAGCAAAATAGAATGTTAGTTTCAGTTAGAAAAATAGCAGCCAGTCAGTTAATGATGCAGATAGATATTGAGAGAGAATGTTAAGAAGAATAGAAGCAATAAAGCCTGAGCAGTAGTTTAACGATATGGTATAGAAGCAAAGAAGAAGTTAGGACAGCCTTAGGATCTTGCAGTCTGGGAGGGATTGAAATGTGACAGAAAGAGTAAGACATGAGCATTAGGCAGGATTTATGCAAGAGCAGAGTCATGTATTTTTGACATGATTTTTTTAAAGAGGCTTTGAAATAGGTTAGTGTAGGCATAGACCTGGTAGCCAGAGGTAATGAATTCCAAATTATAGAGACAGAAACAATAAGTGAGAAAATCACTGAAAAACCAATCAGTAAAAACAAATTGAAAACTCCAGCAAAGCTAGAACTTCCACTGAGTGACCTCCCAAATCTCTTGTATCAGAGGCACATGGAATATATGTAAATTACCGTTATGAACAACAGGTGTTTCAGCTAATTAGCAATTCTGAATGCCTATGACTTGTTTCATCAGTTTAATAGACAATTTCAGGCCAATAAAGACAAATCCCACTAACAGCAAATATGCATATTTCAGCCTTATCATAACCTCTACAGCAATAGCAGAATGTTTAAATAAGCATAAGAAACACAGGGCTGTTATACCCAGCTGATGTCCATTATCATTAAGGTCACTGCAAAAAATATCCCAAACAACAAACTAAAACAATAAGTGAGAAGGTCACTGAAAAAACAATCAGTAAAAACAAACTGAAAAACTCCAGCAAAGCTAGAACTTCCAACGAGTGACCTCCCAAACCTCTCGTATCAGAGACACATGGGATAGATGCAAACAACACTCATGAACATCAGGTGTTTTAGCTAATTGGTAATTCTAAATGCCTATGATTTGTTTCATCATTTTGCTGGACAATTTCAGACCAATAAAAACTAACCATGACCACAACACAAACACAAGCAACACAGGGCTGTTATACCCAGCTGATGTCCATTATCATTAGGGTCACTGCAAAAATATCCCTAACAACAAACTAAAACAATAAGTGAGAAGGTCACTGAAAAACCAATCAGTAAAAACATATTGAAAACTCCAGCAAAGCTAGAACTGCCACTTAGTAACCTCCAGAACTTCTTGTATCCGAGGCACATGGGATATATGCATCTGACCCTTATCAACATCAGGTGTTTCAGCTATTTGGAGAGTCGCCAATTATCTAAAACACCTGAAGTTCATAAGGGTCATTTGAAAATATTCCATGTGCCTATGATACAAGAGGTTTGGGAGATCACTCAGTGGAAGTTCTAGCTTTGCTGGAGTTTTCAATTTGTTTTTACTGATTGGTTTTCAGTGACCTTCTCACTTATTGTTTTAGTTTGTTGTTTGGGCTATTTTTGCAGTGACCATAATGATAATGTACATCAGCTGGATATAATATCCCTGTGTTTGTTATGCTTTGTCAAGCACTTTACTTGGCAGATGAGGTCATAACAAGGCCAAAATAGGCATATCTCCAGTTAGTCGGGTTGGCTTTATTGGCCTGGAATTGTCCATTAACACGATGAAAAAAGTCATGGGCATTCTGAATTGCCAGTTAGTTGAAGCACCTGATGTTCATAAGGGCCATTTGCATATACCAATGTATCTCAGATACAAGAGGTTTGGGATATTACTCAGTGGAAGTTATAGCTTTGCTGGAGTTTTCAATTTGTTTTTACTATTTGGTTTTTCAGAGACCTTCTCACTTATTGTTTTAATTTGTTGTTTGGGATATTTTTGCAGTGACCCTAATGATAATGGACATCAGCTGGGTATAACAGTCCTGTGTTCTTATGCTTAGTCAAACACTCTGCTTGCTCTGGGCTTATGGTGTCATGACAAGGTTGAAATATGTATATTAACAGCTGGTGGGGTTTGGCTTTATTAGCCTGAATATGTCTATTTAAATGATGAAACAAGTCATGTGCATTCAGAATTGTCAATTAGCTAAAACGCCTGATATTCATAAGGGGTATTTGTATATATCCAATGTGCTTCTGATACAAGAGGTTTGAGAGGTCACTCAGTGGAAGTTGTAGTTTTGCTGGAGTTTTCAATTTGTTTTTACTGATTGTTTTTTCAGTGACCTTCTCACATTGTTTTAGTTTGTTGTTTGGGATATTTTTGCAGTCACCCTAATGATAGTGGGCATCAGCTGGATATAACAGCCCTGTGTTTCTTATGCTTAGATAAACACTCTGCTTGTGCTGATGAGGTCATAACAAGGCTGATCTAGGCATATTTACTGTTAGTGGGGTTTGACTTTATTGGCCTGAAGTTGTCCATTAAAACAATGAAACAAGTCATGGTTATTCAGAATCATCAATTAGCTGAAATGCTTGATGCTCATAAGGGTCAGTTGCATATATCCCATATGCTTCTGATACAAGAGTTTTAGGAGGTTATTCAGTGGAAGTTGTAGCTTTGCTGGAGTTTTCAATTTGTTTTTATTGATTGGTTTTTCAGTGACCTTCTCACTTATTGTTTTAGTTTGTTGTTTGGGATATTTTTGCTGTGATCCTAATCATAATGGACATCAGCTGGGTATAATAGCCCCGTATGTCTTATGCTTAGTAAAATACTTTGCTTGTGCTGTGTTGATGAGGTCATAACAAGGCCAAAATATGCATATCCACAGCTAGTGGGGTTTGGCTTTATTTGCCTGAAATTGTCCATTAAAATGAAGAAACAAGTTGTGGGCATTCAGAATCAGCAATTAGCTGAAACGTCTGATGTTCATAAAGGTAATTTGCATATATCCCATGTGCCTCTGATACAAGTGGTTTGGGAGGTTACTCAGTGGAAGTTATAGCTTTGCTGGAGTTTTCAATTGGTTTTTACTGATTGGTTTTTCAGTGACCTTCTCACTTATTGTTTTAGTTTGTTGTTTGGGATATTTTTGCAGTGACCCTAATGATAATGGACATCAGCTGGGTATAACAGCCCTGTGTTTCTTACTCTTGGTCAAATGCTCTTTTTTTTCTGGCTTGATGGTGTTATGGAAAGGCTAAAATATGCATATTTACAGCTAGTTGGCTTTTGCTTTATTTGCCTGAATATGTCTATTTAAATTATGAAGCAAATCATGTGTATTCAGAATTGCCCATTGGCTGAAGCACCTAATGTTCCTAAGGGTATTTGCATACGTCTGATGTGCTTCTGATGCAAGAAGTTTGGGGGGTTACTCAGTGGACATTGTAGTTTTCTTGGAATTTTCAATTTGTTTTACTGATTGTTTTTTCAGTGACCATCTCACTTATTGTTTTAGTTTGTTGTTTGGGATATTTTTGCAGTCACCCTAATGGTAGTGGGCATCAGCTGGATATAACAGCCCTGTGTTTCTTATGATTAGTTAACCACTCTGCTTGTGCTGGGCTGATACCAAGGCTGACATATGCATACCCACATTTAGTGGGGTTTGGCTTTATTGGCCTGAAATTTTCCGTTTAAATTATTAAACAAGTCATCAGAGTTCAGAATCTTCAATTAGTTGAAACACCTGATATTCATAAGGGTCATTTGCATATATCTCATGTGCCTCTGATACAAGTAGTTTAGTAGGTCACTCAATGGAAGTTCTAGCTTTGCTGGAGTTTTTAATTGTTTTTTATTGAATGTTTTTTTCAGTGACCTTCTCACTTATTGTTTTAGTTTGTTGTTTGTGATATTTTTGCAGTGACCCTGATGATATTGGACATCAGCTAGGTATAAGAGCCCTGTATTTCTTATACTTAATCAAGCACTCTGTTTGTGGGTGAGGTCATAAAAAGGCCCAAATATACATATCCATAGCTAGTGGGGTTTGGCTTGAAATTGTCCGTTAAAATGACTTTAGCACTCTGTTTGTGGATGAGGTCATAAAAAGGCTCAAACATACATATCCACTGCTAGTGGGGTTTGGCTTCATTAGCTTGAAATTGTCCGTTAAAATGACAAAATAAGTCATGGGCATTCAGAATTGCCAATTAGTGAAATGCCTGATGTTCATAAGGGCCATTTGGTTATATCCCAAGTGCCTCTAATACAAGAGGTTTGAGAGGTCACTCAGTAAAAGTTCTAGCTTTGCTGGAGTTTTCAATTTGCTTTCACTGATTGTTTTTTCAGTGATCTTCTCACTTATTATTCTAGTTTGTTGGTTGGCATATTTTTGCAGTGACCCTAATGATAACGGACATCAGCTGGGTATAACAGCTCTGTGTTTTTTATGCTTAGTGAAACATTCTGCTTGTGCTATGTTGATGGGGTCATAGCAAGGTCAAAATCAGCATATCCACAGCTAGTCGGGTTTGGCTTTATTGTCCATTAAAATGATGAAACAAGTCATGGACATTCAGAGTTGCCAATTAGCTGAAACACCTCATGTTCATAAGGGTCATTTGCATATATCCCATGTGCCTCTGATACAAGAGGTTTGGGAGGCCACTCAGAAAAAGTTCTAGCTTTGTTGGAGTTTTCAATTTTTTTTACTGATTGTTTTTTCAGTGACCTTCTCACTTATTGTTTTAGTTTGGTTGAGATATTTTTGCTGTGACCCTAATGATAATGGACATCAGCTGGGTATAACAGCTCTTTGTTTCTTTTGCTTAGTGAAGCACTTTGTTTGTGTGGTGCTGAGGAGGGCATGATAAGGCTTGAAACTGCCCGCTAAAATGATGAAGCAAGTCTTGGGTGCTCAGAATTGCCAATTAGCTAAACACTTGATGTTCATTAGGATCATTTGCATATATCCCATGTACCTTTGATGCAAGAGGTTTGGAAGGTCACTCAGTGGAAGTTATAGCTTTGCTGGAGTTTTCCATTTGTTTTTACTGATTGGTTTTCAATGACCTTTTCACTTATTGTTTTAGTTTGTTGTTTGGGATATTTTTTGCAGTGATCCTTAATGATAATGGACATCAGCTGGGTATAACAGCCCTGTGTTTCTTATACTTAGTCAAATACGCTGCTTGTGCTGTGTTGGTGAGGACATAACAAGGCTGAAATATGTATATCCACAGCTAAATGGGGTTTGTCTTTATTGGCCTGAAATTGTCTATTCAAATGACGAAACAAGTCGGGGGCATTCAGAATCACCAAATAGCTGAAGCACCTGATGTTTATAAGGGTCATTTGCATATATCCCATGTACCTCTGATACAAGTGGTTTTAGAGGTGACTCAGTGTAAGCTCAAGCTTTGCTGGCGTTTTCAATTTGTTTTTACTGATTGGTTTTCAGTGACCTTCTCATTTATTGTTTACGATTGTTGTTTGGGATATTTTTGCAGTGCCCCTAATGATAATGGACATCAGCTGGGTATAAAAGCCCTGTGTTTCTTATGCTTAGTCAAACAATCTGCTTGTGCACTCCTGATGAGGTGCTAACAATGATGAAATATGCATATCCACAGTTAGTGGGGTTTGTTTTTATTGGCATGAAATTGTCCTTGAAAATGCCGAAACAAGTCATGGACAGTCAGAATCACCAATTAGCTGAAACACTTGATGTTCATAAGGGTCATTTGAAAATATCCCATGTGCCTCTGATACAAGAGGTTTGGGAGATCATTCAATGGAAGTTTTAGCTTTGCTGGAGTTTTCAATTTGTTTTTACTGATTGGTTTTCAGTGACCTTCTCACTTATTTTTTTATTTTGTTGTTTGGGAAATTTTTGCAGTGACCTTATTAATAATGGATATCAGCTGGATATAACAGCTAGTGGGGTTTGTCTTTATTGGTATGAAATTGTCTTTGAAAATGATGAAACAAGTCATGGACAGTCAGAATCACCAATTAGCTGAAACACCTGATGTTCATAAGGGTCATTTGGATATATCCCACGTCCCTCTGATACAAGAGGTTTGAGAGATCACTCAATGGAAATTCTAGCTTTGCTGGAGTTTTCAATTTGTTTTTACTGATTGGTTTTTGAGTGACCTTCTCACTTATTGTTTTAGTTTGTTGTCTGGGATATTTTTGCAGTGACCCTAATGATAATAGACATCAGCTGGGTATAACAGCCCTGTGGTTGTTATACTTTGTCAAGTACTTTGCTTGTACTGGGCTGATGAGGTCATAACAAGGCTGAAATATGCATACCCCCAGCTGGTGAGCTTTGGTTTTTATTTGCTTGGAATTGTCCATTAACGTGATGAAAAAAGTCGTAGGCATTCAGAATTGCCTGTTAGCTGAAGTACCTGATGTTTGTAAGGGTCATTTGCATATATCCCATGTGCCTCAGATACAAGATGTTTGGGAGTTCACTTAGTGGAGGTTATAGCTTTGCTGGAGTTTTCAATTTGTTTTTACTGATTGGTTTTTCAGTGACCCTCTCACTTATTGTTTTAATTTGTTGTTTGGGATATTTTTGCAGTGACCCTAATGATAATGGACATCAGCTGGGTATAACAGCCCTGTGTTTCTTATGCTTAGTTAAACACTCTGCTTGTTCTTGGTTTATGAAGTCATAATAATGCTGAATTATGCATATCCACAGCTAGTGAGGTTTGATTTTATTGGCATGAGATTGCCTAAACAAGTCATGGGTGTTCAGAATTGCTAATTAGCTGATACACTTGATGTTCATAAGGGTCATTTCCATATATCCCATGTAGTACTGATGCAAGAGGCTTGAGAGGTCACTAAGTGGAAGTTCTAGCTTTGCTGGAGTTTTGGATTCGTTTTCACTGATTGGTTTTTCAGTGACCTTTTCACTTATTGTTTTAGTTTGTTGTTTGGCATATTTTTGCAGTGACCCTAATAATGGGCATCAGCTGCGTATAACAGCTCTGTGTTTCTTATGCTTAGTGAAACACTCTTCCTGTGCTATGCTGATGAGGTAATAACAAGATCAAAATCAGCATATCCACAGCTAGTCGGGTTTGGCTTTATTAGCCTGAAATTGTCCATTAAAACAACAAAACAAGTCATGGGCATTCAGAGTTGCCAATTAGCTGAAACACCTGATTGTCATAAGGGTCATTTGCATATATCCCATGTGCCTCTGATACAAGAGGTTTGGGAGGTCACTCAGTGAACATTCTAGCTTTGCTGCAGTTTTCAATCTGTTTTTAGTGATTGGTTTTTCAGTGACCTGCTCACTTATTGTTTTAGTTTGTTGTTTGGGAAATTTTTCCAATGACCCTAATGATAATGGACATCAGCTGGGTATAAAAGCCCTGTGTTTCTTATGCTTAATCAAGTATGTATTTTGTTGATGAGATTATATCAAGCCTGAAATGTGCATATCTGCTGTTCGTGATGTTTGGCTTTATTTTCCTGTATTTGTCTGTTAAAACAACTAAAAAAGTCATGGGCATTCAGAATCACCAATTAGCTGAAACACCTGATTTTTCATTTGGGTTATTTGCAAATTTCCCATGTGCCTCTGATACAAGATGTTTGGGAGGTAACTCACTGGAAATTCTAGCTTTGCTGGAGTTTTCAATTTGTTTTTACTGATTGGCTTTTCAGTGATCTTCTCACTTATTGTTTTAGTTTGTTGTTTGGGATATTTTTGCAGTGACCCTAATGATAATGGACAGCAGCAGGGTACTACAGCCCTGTGTTTCTTATGCTTAGTCAAACACGTTGCTTATGTTGTGCTGATGAGGTTTTCACAAGGCTGAAATATGCATATCCACAACTAGTGGGGTTTCACTTTATTGGCCTGAAATTGTCCATTAAAATAACGAAAAAAGTCATTGGTATTCAGAATCGCCAATTAGCTAAAACACCTGATGTTCATAAAGGTCATTTGTATATATCCCATGTGCCTCTGATACAAGAGGGTAGGGATGTCCCTCAGTAGAAGTTTTAGCTTTGCTGAAGTTTTCATTCTGTTTTTACTGATTGTTTTCTCAGTGACCTTCTCACTTATTGTTTTAGTTTGTTTGGGATATTTTTGCAGTGACCCTAATGATAATGGACATCAGCTGGGTATAACAGCCCAGACACTCTGTTTGTGCTGATGAGGTCATGACAAGGCTATAATATGCATATCTACAACTAGTGGCATTTGACTTTATTAGCCTAAAATTGCCATTAAAATGACAAAACAAGTCAGGGGTGTTCCTAATCGCCAGTTAATATAAAACACTTGATGTTCATAAGGGTCATTTGTATATATCATATGTCCTTCTGATGCAACAGGTTTGGGAGGTCACTCAGTGGAAGTTCTAGCTCTGCTGTAGCTTTCAATTTGTTTTTACGGATTGGTTTTCAGTGACCTTCTCATTTATTGTTTAAGAGTGTTGTTTGGGATATTGTTGCAGTGCCCCTAATGATAATGGACAGCAGCTGGGTATAAAAGCCCTGTGTTTCTTATGCTTAGTCAAACAATCTGCTTGCGCACTCCTGATGAGGTGCTAACAATGATGAAATATGCATATCCACAGCTAGTGGGGTTTGTCTTTATTGGCATGAAATTGTTCCTGAAAATGACAAAACAAGTCATGGACACTCAGAATCACCAATTAGCTGAAACACTTGATGTTCATAAAGGTCATTTGCAAATATCCCATGTGCCTCTGATACAAGAGGTTTGGGAGATCATTCAATGGAAGTTCTAGCTTTGCTGGAGTTTTCAATTTGTTTTTACTGATTGGTTTTCAGTGACCTTCTCACTTATTATTTTATTTTGTTGTTTGGGAAATTTTTGCAGTGACCTTATTAATAATGGACATCAGATGGATATAACAGCTAGTGAGGTTTGGCGTTATTGGCTTGGAATTGTCCTTGAAAATGACGAAACAAGTCATGGACAGTCAGAATCACCAATTAGCTGAAACACTTGATGTTCATAAGGGTCATTTGGATATATCCCATGTCCCTCAGATACAAGAGGTTTGAGAGATCATTCAATGGAGGTTCTAGCTTTGCTGGAGTTTTCAATTTGTTTTTACTGATTGGTTTTTGAGTGACCTTCTCACTTATTGTTTTAGTTTGTTGTTTGGGATATTTTTGCAGTGATCCTAATGATAATGAACATCAGCTGGGTATAACAGCCCTGTGTTTCTTATGCTTAATCAAACACTCTGTTTATGTGGTGCTGATGAGGTCACAACAAGGCTGAAATATACATATCAACAGCTAGTGGGGTATGGCTCTGTTGGCCTGAAATTGTCCATTAAAATTATGAAACGAGTCTTGGGTATTCAGAATCACCAATTTGCTGAAACACCTGATGTTCATTTGGGTCATTTGCATATATCCCATGTACCTTTGATGCAAGAGGTTTGGGAGGTCACTCAGTGGAAGTTCTAGCTTTGCTGGAGTTTTCAATTTATTTTTACTGATTGGTTTTCAGTGATCTTCTCACTTATTGTTTTAGTTTGTTGTTTGGGATATTTTTGCAGTGACCCTAATGATAATGGATATCAGCTGGGTATAACAGCCCTGTGTTTGTTATACTTTATCAAATGCAGTGCTGGGTTAATGAGGTCATAGAAAGGCTAAAATATACATATCCACAGCTAGTGGGGTTTGGCTTTATTAGCCTGAGTATGTCGAAACACCTGATTTTCAAAAGGAGCATTTGCATATATCCCACGTGCTTCTGATACAAGAGATTTGGGAGATCACTCCGTGGAAATTCTAGCTTTGCTGGAGTTTTCAATTAGTTTTTACTGATTGTTTTTTCAGTGACCTTCTCACTTATCGTTTTAGTTTGTTTGGGATATTTTTGCAGTGACCCTAATGATAGCGGATATCAGCTGGATATAACAGCCCTATGTTTCTTATGCATAGTTAAATACTCTGCTTGTGCTGTGCTGATGAGGTCATAACAAGGCCGAACTATGCATATCCACAGCTAGTGGGGTTTGGTGTTATTGGCCTGAAATTGCCCATTAAAATGACAAAACAAGTCATTTGCATTCAGAATCACCAATTAGAAGAAACACCTGATGGTCATAAGGGTCATTTCCATATATCCCATGTGGCTCTGATACAAGAGGTTTGGGAGGTCACTCATTGGAAGTTCTAGCTTTGCAGAGTTTTCAATTTGTTTTTACTGATTGGTTTTTCAGTGACCTTCTCACTTATTGTTTTAGTTTGTTGTTTGGGATATTTTTGCAATGACCCTAATGATAATGGACATCAGCTGGGTATAACAGCCCTGTGTTTCGTATGCTTAATCAAAGATGTGCTGTGGAGATCATACCAAGGCTGAAATATGCATATTTTGCAGCTAGTGGGATTTGTTTTTATTGGCCTGAAGTTGTCTGTTAAAATGATTAGCCTGCAATTGTCTGTTAAAATGATTAGCCTGGGTATTCAGTGTTACTAATTAGCTGCAGTACCTGATTTTCATACATTTCATTTGCATATATACCATGTGCCTCTCATACAAGAGGTTTGGGAGGCAACTCAGTGAAAGTTCAAACTTTGCTGGAGTTTTCAATTTGTTTTTACTGATTGGTTTTTCAGTGACCTTCTCACTTATTGTTTTAGTTTGTTGCTTGGGATATTTTTGCAGTTATCCTATTGATAATAGGTATCGGCTGGGTATAACAGCCCTGTGTTTCTGAAACTTAGTCAAACACTCTTCTTGTGATAAGGTCATAACAAGGCTGAAATATGCATATCCGCAGCTAATAGGGTTTGGCTTTATTGGCCTGAAATTGGCTGTTAAAATGACTAAACACATCATGGGATCTCAGAATCGACAATTAGCTGAAACACCTAATTTTCTTAAGGGTCATTTAGATATATACCATGTGCCTCTGATACAAGAGGTTTGGGAGGTCACTCAGTGGAAGTTCCAGCTTTGCTTGAGTTTTCAATTTGTTTTTACTGATTGGTTTTTCAGTGACCTTCTCACTTATTGTTTTAGTTTGTTTTTTGACATATTTTTGCAGTGACCCTATTGATAATAGACAGCTGGGTATAACAGCCCTGTGTTTCTTATGCTTAGTAAAATATTCTGCTTGTGCTGTGCTGATGAAGTCATAACAAGGCCGAAGTATGCATATCTACAGCTAGTGGGGTTTGGCTTTGTTGGCCTGAAATTGTCCATTAAACAATGAAACAAGTCATGGGAATTCAGAATCGCCAATTAGCAACACGTGATGTTCTTAAGGGTCATTTGGATATATACCATGTGCCTCTGATACAAGAGGTTTGGGAGGTCACTCAGTGGAAGTACTAGCTTTGCTGGAGTTTTCAATTTGTTTTTGCTGATTGGTTTTTCAGTGACCATCTCACTTATTCTTTTAGTTTGTTGTTTGGGATATTTTTGCAGTGACCCTAATGATGATGGACATCAGCTGGGTATAACAGCCCTGTGTTTCTTATGCTTAGTCAAATACTCTGCTTGTGTTTTACTGATGATGAGGTCATAACAAGGCTTAAATATACATATCCACGGCTTGTGGAGTTTGGCTTTATTGGCCTGAAATTGACAATTAAAATGACAAAACAAATCATTGGCATTCAGAATTGCCAATTAGTTGAAACAGCTGATATTCATAAAGTTCATTTGCATATATCCCATGTGCCTCTGGTAAAAAAGGTTTTGGACGTCCCTCAGTGGAAGTTTTAGCTTTGCTGGAGTTTTCAATTTGTTTTTAAAAATGTAGAAACAGAGTATGACTAAAGAGAGAGACCAGGTTTTCTCGTGGGTTTTGAGATATCTAAGAGATTTTTGTTTTCTGATCTTAGTGATCAATTTGGTGTATACGGTGTGATTAGACTGGTTAGTGCAAGGCAGGCAGTAGGCTTGAAAATAAGGTTGTGCAAGGTGGATAGCCGTTTTTTGGGGAGTTCAAACTTTAATTTACAGTGATGTGTGTGTGATATTTAGAGTTTGTGGCAAGCTTTGCAACTTTGTTGTAGCACTGTTCCAACTTGCTTAGGGTAGAATTTTGTAAGTTAGTTAAGATAAGGGCACCATAAAGAAGGAAGGGAAGTAAAAATGTTTTTGCAAGGGTAGTTTTGGTTGCTTCAGTAAAGAAATGTTTGTTTCTATATAACAGTCCCAGTTTTTGATGAGTTTTCTTTATATTTTGCTGTATCCAGGGGTCAAATGAAAGATTATTGTCAATGATAACACCTAGAAGTTTGGTTTCCTGCACTATTTAAATGACAGTTTTGTCAGATGCAAGGATGTTGAAATGATTAGTGAGGGGGTATTTTTGGGATGAAAGAATACTAGTTTTATCTTCTTTGGATTAAGAAAGAGTTGGGCATTTCTTAGCCAGGATTCGACTGCATTAAAGGACTGTTGAGTTTTTGAAAGTAGTTCTGGTAGTGATTGAGCAGTGCAGATTATGGTGGAATCATCAGCGTACCGAATGAGGGTCCCAGGATGAGAGGCAGTGTGAAGGTTGTTTGTGAAAATGTTGAATAGTAGGGGTCCTAGGATGGAGCCTTTGGGAACTCCCGTTGGGTTGTGGAGGAATGGTGAGAGTTCATTGGACCATTTCACTGCTTGTTTACAATCCTTGAGGCAGCTCTGAAACCATTTAGCTGTGTTATGTGAGAAGCCTAGATTAGACAGTGTGTTCAAAAGTAAGGGGTGAGACACTGTGTCAAAGGCCTTGAAGAGATCAAGGAATACCGAGGGTGTATAGCATCCTGAATCTCTGGGCTTTTTTACAGTGTCTGTAAAAGATAATAGGGCTGTTGCTGTGCTGTGTCTAGGTCAGAAGCCATGTTGGGTTTTGGTTAACAGGTTGTTTTGCAATAGATATTGCATTACCTGCAGATGGATACCTCTCTCAAGAATTTTGGATATGGGTGACAAGATGGATATAGAACAGAAATTGTATGGATTAAAAGATCTGCCTCCTTTATGGATGGGAGTGATGTGAGATTGTTTCCATATGGTAGGTACTTCTGATTTGGATAAAGACCTATTTATAAGGATAATGATTGGGTAGGTGACTGAGTTAGCAGCCAGTTTGAGGTAGTATGGGGGAGATTATCAGCTGAGGTAGAGCAGGGTTTTAGTTTTTGTAGCAGTTTCTTAATGCTGTCAGTGGGTTTGGGCTGAAATGAGAATGGGGTTTGTATGACATTTATCTAACATCCATACCTTAAACACATGCCTTAATTGAAGTGTAAAGGGTACCCTCACCCTGGCACTGCCTCTACAACAAAGCTGACACAGATGACACAAATACACCTCCAGTTTGTTGTCCTCCAAAGTATTCACACTCTGCCTATGTCTACTACCTGCAGCAGCAGCTGCAGCGTGTGGTACACAGAGCTCTATGTAAAGGTTTCTGCTACAGACGTACTCTCTGTGATGATGTAATCTCCTCACCCCAGTAGTGTCCATCTCTAAAGCTAAAAAAGGGGCCCAGGTCTACATGAAGGCCTTATAATTAGCACAGTGGCTGCATGTCATTGGCTAATGATACTGCAACTCAGCTGTTTTGGTTTCAATTAGCATTTCAGAATTGCAGATTGGTTTAGAGATAATCACTTGCTGATCAGGAACATGTTTAAAAGACAGGCAGCTGGCTATGGGGAACCATTCTGTATGAAACCTTACTCACACAGAGTACACCTTTGTGAAACTTTATCAGCCAGAGAGTTCAACAGAAGAGTACTGCACTCTTATCAGGTATGTAACTGTTTTTTGTGTATAACAGAATTTAGATGGGAGGATAGAGGTATGGGGAATAGGGATTACAGCAGTAAGCCAGTCATAGACCTGTGGTAATGACATGTTAGTGATACCCTGCTGACTTACACCTACAGGGGACGTACAATACATCATGGTGGCATTGTCTTTTGTCAGTGTGGCACACTGGTGTTGTCACACTGTCCCTATATAGTGGTTGTTATAACACACTGCTACTTTTCTGGCTCTGCCGCTATTACATATTATTGTGTGGTTGGCCTTAGAGGACACACCACAGTGGATTGGAGTGTTGGGTGTATAATCATACAGCAAAAGCTGTCATGGCACACAGGGACATACCTCGGTAGTGGTACTGTCTCGGTTGTATCCACAGACATAGTATGATGTCACACTGAGGGTTATGCCATGTATGAGCAAGCAGTGGATAGTGCCAGCCAATTTGCCCTTGCTGTATCTGTACATAGTGTACATCCATATAGCTGCTCCTATAATGTGTTCTCCTTGTGTTGTCTTTCAGGAATAATGTACCACAGAAAACATCCACCCTTCTCAGATGCAGAGAAGGAGATAATCTTGCAAGGGCTAAGGCAGCATCATGACATCCTGTTATCCACAGGGAGACATAATAGGGAACAGTGGGCTGCATTGTGGTCAGACCTTGTCCGTGACATTAATGCCATGGGCCAGCAGCACAAGGCATATGAGCTGGTTCAACACCATGCAACCGATATGATTAATGCTGCACGTCGACAGGCAGCAGATATAGCTAGGGATCATGCTGTCACTGGTAGATCATGCTGTCACTCATGTCTTTAATTGTGCTTAATTGATCGATTACTTATTACATATATGGGAGTGTGTTTTCATTAAATTTTTGTACTCGTTGAAGGCTGCTGTGGCCGAGGCGCTAAGACTGTTTTTTTCTATTACATTTTATCAGTGTGGAATTCCTGTTGTTTTCTGAGTTATTTATAGTCTCTTCTAGACTATTTCTTGGTCATTTTTGGTGTCACTGGTGGAAGGCCTGCAGCAAAACAACAACTCTTGGCCACTGAGGAATTCCTGCTCTACCTAGGCACATGTGAGAGCTCCCAGGAATCCATCACACCGTATATCTTGGAGCTGGGTGCCACAGTTTCCACAGCTGAGGAGCATGCAGGTAAGCTTACTGTGACCAGCACTGTAATACTGTAACAGTCAGTGTGTCAGGCTGTAGATACTTTTATGTGAGGGTCAGGTCTTTGTTATTTGGGCAGGGTGTAATCGCAGGTATGCACTCATATGCAGATTGGGAACAATACGAGTAACACAGTAGCTACTTTAAATATGAGATATATGGACGTATTACCTTGTGCTGCAACATGCAGTGGTACTGATATTACCCCACCATTAACTTTTCACAGGTCCATTGAGTATTGCCCAAGGCCATGGTCCTGCCCCTGGTAAGTATGACACTTGTTTTGTTAAGGAACAGTAATAGGCTAGTGTGGTTAAGGGCCAGAATAATGCCTTATGTACATGTAATTATGTGTGTAAACAGCATAGGATGTTTTTAAATGCCATTCTGGAAGAGGTATCTAAGGTCTCGAAAAGGGGTAGTCACAGGACTGTCATTCAACAAATGGATACATTTTGGTAGTTACAGGTAAAAGCAGATAAGGCTCCTGGTTTAAATGAGGCAAGGAATCTAAAATACTATTTAAAATACAACAGGTTGAAGGCAAATACATTAGGCAGTGAAATGTGTATTTCCATATCATTGTGAAGAGAGTTGTACTGGGTTTTATGTGTTATTTTTTCAATTATAGTGCCATTCTGAATAAGTAATAGGTAAATATTACATGTCATGTTTGACTTGATTTATTTCAACTGATGGTTATAAAGGTCCTGAGTTGAATTTGAATTGTGTTCTGAGGTAGTGCTTTTTGGAAGAAGGCAAAGAAGGAAATTGTTTGATCACTAATCCGGTTGTGGGTCTTCATTGTTATGAGTCTTGGATGAATTTCATACACATTAGGGAAGGTATTAATGAACTGATTTTTTAATTCTTATTGTAGGTGAACATGGGTATTGAAGTCTATCCCCTATGCAAAGTGATGTCAGTGTTTCCTCGGACTCTGATGATGATGGTCGCCACAGTGAACCACAGGTGGGGGTGTCAGGGCTGAATCTGTCCCAGAGATAGACATCACTCTTCTGCCCCCATTGTCACTGCACACGGTCTGTATGCCCACCCCATCCATGGAGGCTACAGATATTGGACAGTCAGAGGGTGGAGACATTAAACATGTAAGTGTGGCAGCTATGGCTCCAGTGAGTGTAGACACTTTCCTTAGCCAGAGACCTGATGAGGTCCCACACAGGCAGATTGACAGGGGTGCTTGTAGGAGGCCTGCTGTCCATCCACCCCCTGTTGCAGGTGTCACATCACATAGGTTCCTAGGTTCCTAGGATGATACTAGGCTATTGGTCCGGAGGCCCTTATAAGCCTAGCCAAAGTTCATGCTCCCTCAATGTCAGCACCTTTTTTCCCTGTCCAGCAGGGTCACAGGTGGGATCCCAGGGGTGTATTTTCTGTTTCCCATCCAGTCATCACAGATCACCCGGTACATATTTTGGGCCATCATGGAGGTACAGGCACATTCTGAATGGAACACCAGGCATATGCTTAGGGTTATGGATGTTGCACAGTCTGACATTTGTGACTGCCTCCACTGCATTGGGGGCACCCTGGATTGGTTCATTGATGCAGTGGAGAGAAGGTGGGCTGAGACAGTGTCTGTCTTAGACTGCACGTTGTGCTGGAATGTCTGGTTGTAGTTGACTGTCAAACCCATAGACATAGGTCAGCAACACTATCTGCTGAGAATCCACATGGCCATGTACACACACTCCCATAGTGGCAGTACATCCACCACTAGAGAGGGGAGTGTGCTGTCCACACCATGACTTGGCAAGCCATGGGCTCGTGGTCCTGGGCAGTCTCATGGGGGTTACAGTCCCAGCAAACAGCAGTCACCATCAGGTACTAGCACCACTTCTGACCTTGGGCATGGAGGTGCCAGTGCAACTCCTGGCAGACCCAGTTCCCATGTTCGGCCCGAAGACAGTGAACTGTCATGTCTACCATGCACAGTCTAAAGCTGTCCAACATACACATATGTAGGGCTAGCTCTGAGCTTGACTATGTACATGCACACACTCACACAGTCCTGTCAAATTCAGGTCACCTACAGACACAAACATCACCTCTCCAATGTCCATCTTACATGCTCCCTCCTGACTCACACACATGCTGTCTACCATTTGGGCCAGCCTAGGCCTCCTGCATCCCCAGACAACACCCTGTGCAAGTGATGATACTTGTGCCACATCCCTGTCTTCCTTGATAACACTGCAGGGAAATGAAGCTATGGGTCTGATGCACAGGGTGACTATATTACTTAACATGTACTTGTGTAATGCAGTGTTGATTCACCATGCCACTTGTAGTGGTTAACAAGAGATAATGTATGCTAATATTTGTGATGTGTACACCACATACACTTGTGTACCTTATGTGGTACTTATATTGTAATGTTGTTGAACTGGCTGTATAGGTACACAATGACAAGTATATCATGGGCCTGTTTTTATTTCTGTAACAAGAGTCATCACAGTGGACATATGTCATCAGCAAGATACAGCACTATAACTGCATGGCTACATAGGTACTTATATGTACAACAGGCTAACATGGACAATGTTGACATCCAGCATACTCACACATCCCTAATCTGTGAAAAGGTCTGCTAATCTTCATAAGTGCCATCAGGGTTTTGATGGAAATGATGTATCTACATATATGCCACATCCAGTACCAACAGTTGCCCAACAACAGTTATGATTGTTGTGTTCTGCATCCCAGTGGGTAACCTGCACATGATGTGTCACTGCAGATGTGTGTGTGACATGCATGGGCAAGCCTTTTTCATGTAGGGTGTACTACTTGTGTTACATACCTGCCTCACCAGCATCTACTATGCATACCACATTGATGTCATTGGTGTGTAGCACAGGAGACATGTGTTTGCCCTGTCATGGATATATGGGAGGTACACAGTGGAAACTGACACCTCTCTGTATGGAGCCATACACATCCCCTCCAAAGCATTTCAGAGACACACTGACATGTATGGTCCTGACATGGACTCCATAGGACATGTTCTCTACAGTGTGTACTGGTGTACCTTAGAATGTGTGTGGCTGCTGCAGTTGTACAATATGCCTGTGTAGTGACATGGCAAGGGAGCCATTGTACACAATGATAGCTGTGATGACTGCCACATTCAGTATACCAGTGCTAGTCTGAGATGTACATCCTAAACCTGTCGGCATTGTTTGCACAACAGTGAACGCATCCACATCTTTCTGACCAGTGAAAGTCAAAGGTCATAGTACTCTCTGTGTTTAATCTGTATGTCCCATGGTTTTATAACATGTTGTAGAATGCTCTAACAGGCTCACACAAGCACTTGGCTGCATTAAGGCTAGCACTGATTCCAATCAGTGCATACAGGACATGCCAAAGCACACACATAGTGCAGGTTGGCTGTATGTAGGTCTGCACACTTACCTATGTAATGATACATAAAACAGATCACAGTATGTGGTGCACACAACACACCTCATGTCTGCTAGTACTATCATTTTAGGACATATGCTTGATGACATGTGCAATTCTTGTTGTGGTCAGTCCTTTGGGGGGGCACATCACCTGCTAAAATACTAGAAAACCCTACATACATCTAGGCTACTAAGGTCATGCCATATGGATATATATACACACTGACCAAGTGGGCTGGAGTGAGATTAGAGCTCCTACCTATCTAGTTTTGTATACTATAGATCATGGTACTTATTGCATGTGCCACAGCTTACATTTGCTATTAGCCTGTCAGCTGGTAGTCTTAAGTTGGCTGACATGATCAGGCCTTCTGAAAGAGGGCAGTGTGGAAGCTAGCAGCAAGTTACAGGGCCAGAAAGTGTATAACCATTGCAGGTGGATAGCCCATGAGGGATGTCTGTTCATTTGCAGGAAGATACACACACGCACACACACACACACACACACACACACACACACACACACACACACACACACACACACACACACACACACACTGATGCAGTCACACACCAAGTGGGCCTGTATGAGATTAGAACTCCTACCTATCTAGTCTCATATACTATAGATGACAATAGTTATCACATGCACCATGGCTTACATCTGCAATTACACTGTCAGCTGGTAATCTTAAGGTGGCTGACATGATTGTAGAAGAGGGCAGTGTGGAAGCTACCATATTTCCCCGAAAATAAGACAGGATCTTATACTTTTTCCCCTGCCGAAATACGCATTAGGGCTTATTATCAGGGGATGTCTTATTTACCCCCCCCCGTACAACAATCTACATTTATTCATGTACAAAAATTGACATTTATTCATGTACACAGATTGATATTTATTCATGTACAAAACAACATTTATTCATGTACACAAATCGACATTTATTCATGTACATAAATTGACATCTATTTGGTAAGTTTCAGTTTATTGCGCAACAGTTCTAGGTAACGCATTAACAGTTTTGTGAGATTTCTACATAAACAGTGCAACAAACATTTCAACTTCAGAATATCTACACCTTGGCTTTCACAGTGCAATATTTCATGCTTAACAGAAAGTGCAGAAAAATCTCAATACATGTGTATTGGAGGAGGGGAATAAAACAGGTGAATAACTGCCACTTTTTGAGTGATGATGCTTTCATTATTAATTACCCAAACTGTAAGAGAAGAATGATGGAAAGTCATAAAAATGAAGTCTGGAAACTAGTGGCCTTACTTTGTAATTACCCCTTGATAATGAAATGTTACCTTAATACAATAAAGTAAAAAAACTGACAAGAGCTTGCTGGCAGCTGAAAGCAGAAGCAATCCATTCTGTTGCTCTGATAATGGAGAGTTATTCAAATACAGTCATGTTATCTTCTTCTGAAACATTGTCATATATCTCCAACCCCCGAATTCCGGCCTGAATTTCTTGCAACTCCATTTCCTGTAGAACCATTGGCCGCAATCTGTCACGCCTAGCAATAGAGCTCTCCTTGTCCATTTAGTGCATTGGTAACACAGCTGTCAGTGATTTGATCCCATGAATTCTTCACCCAAGTCATGACGTTTTTCAGGCTAGGCTTCACAAAGTTTCCACTCTGATTTCTCTCCATTCTTTTTTCAATGTAGTCATTGAGTTCTATGCACAAATGGTTCTTGAATGGCTTGTTTATTGCAATATCAAGAGTCTGGAGATAGGCAGTCATTCCTGCATGAATCATTAGTTGATCTATTCTTCTTTGTGCAAGGAAGTTCTTCATGTCTTTAGTGCGGTGAGTGCTGGATTAATCCCAGACTAGCAGACCTCTTTCACCACCTTGCAAAACAAGTGGCAGCATTACATCGACCCACTTCCTTATAACTGCTTGTGTGCACCAGGCTTTTTCAGTTTCAAGAATGTAAATGCCTGAAACACGTTTAATCTTATCTTTCTTGCCCTTACTAATGATTAGAGGTGGGGTTTTCTTTCCATCTAGATGAATTGCCAAAATGCAGGTAACACGTGCACTTTTTTAACTAGTGGAGGGAATGTAGATTGACAAGACACCCCTCTGATCAATTGTTGTTTGAGATCCTTGGCCCATAAACAGTTCAGTTTCATCCATAGCAATCATGTTGGAGAGTTGGTATTTAGAAAAGTCGATGCCATCAACAAAGGACTTGAATGCAAATGCACGTTTAATAACTTCAGTATCTTCCAGCTTGAACAGTGTTGTCGATCTTCTTAGAGACAGTTCATATCACTGAAGAAAGCCATCCAGCCAATGTTGTGATGCTTTGAATTCTTCTGGGGATATTTCTAACTGTGGTGCCATTGCAAGGGCAAATGCATAAATATCACCCCTGTGCATAACCAAAGACTTTTCTCTCCTGTTAGCGATCCACTCACAGATGATGTCTTCCAGCTCAGGAAATAATGGTTGCTGACCTGATCCACACTTGCACTTCTTAGCATTTCCCTCGTTGGCCTGTTGACTGAGGTTATTGTATGCTGGTTGCCATTTTTAGACCATTCAGAGATCCAACTTCTTGTGTTTGCAGAAAACCATCAGATTCTTTCCCCGGGAGTCCTCCACAATTCCTTTCTTGTACTCAATGGAGTAGCTCTTTCTTTTTGCACTCATCTTGTCTGGGGAGAGGATTAATTGAGGACATACAAGACAGGAGTAATAACACAAAATGGCGATGGTAAAGAAGACACAACCACACCCATTACTTATCAAGTGCGTATGTTTTACATGCGTTGTCTGTACTTTGACCAATTAAAGTAAATTTGCTAGTGTTTATGGGCCAATTATCTCAACCATCAAGTGTGAGTGAGGATTAGGGTTACAGTAAGAATCATGGAGGACTCCCTGGGAAAGAATCTTATGACTTTCTGCAAAGAGAAGAAGTCAGGTGTCCGAATGTTCCAGAAATGTTGAGTAGAGTACGATAACCTCAGTCAACAGGTGTCAATAATATTATTATTGTATAATTCAACACATCCGTCATGTATTGTTGATGATCTTAACTGGGGCGATTTTTGGGGTAGGGCTTATATCATGAACAGAATTGAAAACCATGATAGGCCTTATTCTCTGGTTAGGTCTTATTTAGGGAGAAATATGGTAGCAGCAAGTGACAGGGTCAAAATGTGTATAACCATCAAAGGTGGTTAGCCCATGAGGCCATGTCTGTTCATATGAAGGAAGATACACACACTCTGATACAGTCATGCACCAAGTGGGCTGGAGTGAGATTAGAACCCCTACCTATCTTGTCGTATACACTACAGATTATAGTACTTATTACACATACCATATATTAAGTCTGTTGTAAGCATTTTTGCAGGAACACTATTTGTGCATTACACAAACTAGGCCTGTGTTGAACAGCATCTGTGGCCTGCAGTGTGATATTGCTTCATACTGTTATCTGCATCTAGTATCCTAGCAGTGGGATAACTGTAATTATCATAGTTATGTGTGTACAGTTACCAGTATGGCCATATTTGGCTGTTTGCAGTTACATAGGCATACCTGTGGGCAGGGACAATTTGCTTTGTCCATACATTCATTGACAATGTTATACATTACAGCACCTGCTCACCTGTGTCTGTCAATGTGGTGACATCCAGGAGGCACAGGGGTCTGTGGGTAAATGGAATTTGTACTGTTGCACCCTTAGCTTGGATCCTTTGAGCAACAATATGGCTGTGTGATAGTGAAGATTTACTCACACTTATATTTGTTGTTGTACAACACACCAGACATCCAATTTACATTTTTCTTTAATTAACAGGGAAATATAAAATGTAGCTGTGTGTGTCTATGATATATATATGTTATATATATAATATATATTTGACACTAAATATAGATATATATACTATGACAGAAAGAGTGGATATGGATATATGTATATATGTATGTAGTATGTATAATATATATAATACAGTTTATACATAACATTAATGTCTACTAAAAATATGCTTTAATTATTTTTTTTTTTTTTTTTTAGTGTGACTGTTACACAGTAGTACTTATACACCACACATATTTTTGTATATAATATATATATATATATATATATATATATATATATATAATATATATATATATATATATATATATATAATATATATATATATAATGTGTATATGATATGTATATGTGTTATGATATATGATATGTATTATGTATGTATTATTATATGTATTATACATACATGGATATATACATACATGGATTATGGTATATGGTAGGACATATATAAATCAACATTCAATATAAAATATATGTTAAAAAAAAATACCATAGAATATACTTCATCAATAAAATATGCTTTGCCCTTCATGCCACTATGCCCATTAAATATAAATCTGAGAACAACAAATTGCAGAAGATGGATCCTGTTCCATTGGAGATGGTTCGAGAATGAAATGTTTGCATGATTTTCAAAATGCGACAAAATGTTTCACATGATGTGTGATATAATGTCATGTCAAATGTAATAATGTCATGTCAACCAAACCATGTAATAATATGTATATATGTGTGTGTGTGTTGTGTGTGTGTGTGTGTGTGTGTATGTGTGTGTGTGTGTGTGTGTGTGTGTGTGTGTGTGTGTGTAGATATATTGTGTATGTATGATAGGATATGTATAGATATGATGATATATGATATACCATATTATTTATATATATATATGTATATATTACATTCATTTTGATGAGAGGGCAGCAGGATCTATGCTCAGGTTTTGAGATGGCATGCCCAGGTGACTGTCAGTAGTCAGAAGAAGATGACCCAGTACACACCACCTCCCAAAGTAGATTCCTACAGTACACACATTAACATTTTGTTTGTACTTCACTTATGTTACAACTTCTCCACTGCATTCCTACACTTCCCAGCTATGTGCTGTGTGACTGTGGTGTGTAATGTTGTCACATCAACAGACTGAACACAGGCATACTACTCAACTGACCCTGATTTCCCACAGTTCTTTGTTGTCTTGTCACATTTTTTTGTCTGTTTTCCTCATCATGTTGTGGTCTTCTTGGTCTTCTTTTGATATTAATATTGACATCATACATTGTTTATGCCTTCAAATATTAAAAATGCATTGAAAAAAAATACCACAGAAACCCATTTGTTAGTAGTTTCATTGTCTTCTTTCTGTTATCCCTTCTTGTTGTCTTCACCTCCTTCCCTTTTAACCTATTATTTCTTTTTCTTTCCTTTCTGCATTTCTATTTACAATTACTTTATAAATCATGCATTTTTTAATAAATGAGAAATACATTGACACTACATTAGTTGACAAAAATTAAAAATCACAGATATAATTGAAACAGTTGTAGTTAAAAACATTATACATCACTTTACATCATCATCCATTTTTACATTTATTATTAACTTTTTATTTTAATCATTCTTAAACTATTCAAATTTCTCCATCTCTATTCCTCTGCTCTCTCTTAATCTTCCCTGTTTTTCTTGTTCTTTTTTTCCAAAGATTTTTTCCTTCTTGTTTTTTCTCTCCTATTTTTTCTCTCTTTTTACCATTACTCTCTCTAGTACTTCTGTTGTAGTCCCTCTAATTTCTTTCCTACATTAATTAGACTTTTTTTTTTCTTTCCATTTAATTGCAATTTGGCAGCCACCATAACCAGATTTCAACAGCTCATCTGCTCAGTAAAAATCATTCTCTCTGTAAGAGCATCCAGCATCTCTGACAGAGCTCTCTCACTGATTATCTTCCTTCAATATCAGATTGCACTCCACTTAAAGTCTACCCACTACATTCCAACACTTCACACAACATTCTGGTTTACTTTCTCTATATTCTAAACACCAAACTTCTTTTCAGTCACTCCTCATACAAATTGAAATCTTGATCCAGGCAGATATCCTTAATCCAATATTGATTGTTGTCCTTGATATGTTGCATAATAGAATCCCCATTTTGTTCAGAATTGCTTATTATATCTTTATTTATATATTTATACTTATACTTTTTATATTGATTCTTATATAATTTTTCTTTTTTTATGTATCTATATATAATATTTTATATTATTATATTTTTATTCTTTGTTCTCTTAATATCTTCTACAGTGCTGGTCTTTTATTTAGGACCTCCTATATCTTTCTCTTTGCCTATAATCTGATATCAATCCTTGAAAGGAAAGGCAATCTCTATCTTGAAGTCCAAATATATACTTGGCCTCTTCCCATTCTATTACCTTTCCTTTTCTAATTATTTGCTTCCAATACCTTGGATCTTTTGCCAGTTTTCTCCAATAAATTCCAGCCCCCTCTTGCCTATTATGTGTATCTCTAACCACAGTCATCTCTATCAGCAGAATCTCTTTTCTCCATTCTCATGTTGGCTTAGTTCTTAGAATACTCCCTGCTATTTTCTGAATATAATACTCTGTATGATTTTTGTTGTTCTCTTTAAGAGTCTGCATCCAAAATCCTAATTTCTCCTTATTTCTTGAGCTTCCTCCCCATATCATCATCATTCCATTCCACAATAATTTCCAGTTTTCTGCTTGTACTGTGTATTAGAGCCTTAACTGTGTTGCTTTAAAATACCCCCTCAAATTGGGTAATCTTAGTCTGCCTTGTTCTACTGGAATAATCAGCCTATCTTACTTGACCCTTGCTATCTTCCCTTCCCAGATAAAATCCTTCAACTCATTTATAATTGCTATTCACAGTTTCTCCTCTGGTAGATAAAAATATGCTTGACCTGTGTATAAGATTAAAGGGACTGAAAACATTTTAATTGCTTGTATCTTAGTATCCATATCCATATAACAAAGCTTCCAGTTTCTCAATTTTTGTATTATCTTCTGTTTAGCCTCTTGCCATATAACCTTAGCTGCCACAACAGAGTCATTTTTAATTCATACTCCTAAATACTTCCTTTTATCATGTCCCCATAAATATGGATATTGTTGGACCAATTTGTGTATGGGTACATAATTTACCGTTATTGCCTTTATTTTAGCTTCATTAATTTTGTATCCCAAGAAGATTTGAAATTGTCTTAAAATGTTCCACAACACTGTAATGTCCCTTTCTGGTTTTGTCATGTATAAAATAATATAATTTGGAAATGGTGCCAGCTTTTCCTGACTATCATACCAATTATATCCTTGAATTTCTGAGTCCCTTATTTTCTTTGCCAATGGCTCTAAATATAATACAAACAACAAAGGGAAAGTGGACAATCCTGCCTGGTTCCTCTACTCTAGCAGAAGTTATCGGAGACGACCCCACCCACTTTACTTTTCACCTCCGATCCCTCATATATATATTCCTAATCAACCTTATAATTGTATCAAGGAAAGCAAATGCTTCCATTGCCCTTCTCACAAAGTCCCCATCTACTCAGTCAAATGCTTTCTCTGCATCTAGACCCACCAATAACAGTGGCATTTTCTTACATTCTACTTCCCTCTGGATCATCAATGTTCTGTTAATATTGTCAAATCCTTGCCTCTCCTCCACAAAACCACACTGATCCATATCTGTCAGTTTGGTATCCCTTTTGTCATTCTTTTAACCATTATAGACATAAACACTTTATAATCATGGTTTAGTATTGAAATGGGCCTGTATGAAGCTGGATCCAATGGATCTTTAGCCTCTTTAGGTAATTTTTTCCAGTATGTTAATACTTCTGCTTCTCTTAAAACCTTCCAGATGATTATCAGTTTTTTCCCCCTAGCTTCTGTACTTCCACAGGAATACCATCGATTCCTGGGGACTTTCCTGTAGACTGGTTATACATATACATTGTTATCTCATCTCATTCTATCCTAACTGTTAGTAATTGAGTCTCGTCTACCTCAACCTTGGCATATTTAATTATTCCGTAAACATTTCCATTTGTACCTTTTCCTGATTTCCAAATTTCTCTGCTTTATACAAACTTTCATAACATTTCTGAAATATTTCTAATATTTCTACAGGATCTCTTGTTATCTTTCTTGGTATAGGCTCCCTAAGCTTGTTGACAGCCCTTTCCACTTTCTGTTGCCTGAGGTGTTGTGCTAAATGTTTTGTGCTCTAGAATTATTATCAGAAGACAGTTGCTTAACAGCAATCTTTCTAAATGCATGCATATTATTTAGGTAAGCCCTTATTTTCTGTTTAGCATTCTGCAGTTGCTCCTTTTCTTGTTCTGAGAGATTCCCCCTATTTTGCAATACTTTAAAATTGGCCAGTCTCTGCAAATAATTCTTGTTATTTCTTATCCATATCTCCCTTTCCTTTATTTCCACCCTAGTTTTAAACTCCACTTTAATTTTATCCCACTCCATATCTATATTTTCAGAAGAAAATTCTATGTTCTCTAGTAGCTCCTGAATTAATTTCAAAATCCATTCCTTAAATTCATCTCTTTTCAACTGATAGGTGGGAAAGTGACAGTGTCTCATTTTTATTTCATTACCTTGTGTTTTTATTTTAGTTATTATTGGTAGTTATTATTGGCACATGATCTGAAATGGTTATTGGGTGTATTTCAAGACCTTCAATTAAATGCATATGTTGCTGTAGGATATGCATTCTATCCAACCCTTTTGTATCTTGGAGAATAATATGTAAATTCACTCCAGACTCCTAGTACTGAATTCACATCTTCCATGCCAAACATTTTCATAAATATATTCAAAAATCTACCCATCTTTGTTATATTTCCCCTTCTACATATTCACTGTTGCAAACAAAACTCCAGTCTCTACCTATAAGTAACATTCCTTATTGAAAGCTGATTATTTCTCCCAGAATTTTCTTAAGCTCCATTATAGCAGTTTTAGGCATAATGTAAATGCATGTCAGTGTAATCCTCCTCTCTTGCCAGTGACCCTTTAGTACTATATATATTACATTATTATCTTTCTTTTTCTCTTCTATCACTATTGGAACTTCTCTTGCAATTAATAGAAGTCCTCCTCTTTTCCTTTGCCCTAGATATTCTACTGAATAACCATCCTGAAAACCTTTCTTTATCCAATTTGCATGTTCAGTTCTTTCCAGGTATGTCCCCTGTAGCATAGTTATTTGCACTCTACTTTTTAATATAGTTCACTACTCTTTTGTTTTTATATTTATCTGTAAGACCATTCAGATTGAAAGACATTACAGAAATCATCATTTTCTTATATAGTTATTATTACCATATTTTATGTACAACTGCTTTTTTTGTCAAATGTTTAGTTCCAGTGTTTATCTTACATGCTTATACTGTTTGGCAGGTTGGTCTTTTATATAGTTATCTCTTGTCATATCCATTTGAGCCTATGCCACATCTTACATAACGTCTTGTTTTTTGAAAGCTCTCAAACAGAACAAACAACCCCGACCCCCATAAAACCTACTAACTTAATAATAACACACAAAACTATGTACATCTTCAAATATTGAAGTTTTTGCTTCTTAATAAAAACAAAGTTCTAAGTTGATAGGCACACAGACAGGCTAGAATTAACCAAAAGAAAGGTTAGACATTCTAAGATGCATTATACAGCCCGTGCTATTAGTACGTTCTATTTGATTTTTGTCTATCTTTATAGCTCTCCCAGCTGAGAAAACTCTTGAATTCTTTCAGTAAACACTTTCTCTAAGCCATTTCTCTTTATCAAGTCGTCTTCTAATGATAAGCAAACCAGACACAAAACTGCTAAGGGTACCATTTTTACCATAGAAAAAGCCTTATAATATTCAATATTCTTTTTCATTTACATGCTTTGTAATAAACATGTTACTGGATAATGCCTAAGATCTTAACCCAGTCATTTCCCTATGCAAGCATGGGAGAAAGCACACTGATTTTTCTTTTATCATACTCTCTTAAACAGACCTTTCATCTCCCCTTTCTCTCCTCTTTTTTGTTTTCACTGCAGTGTTTACATTTCTTAAAACTGAACAAAAAAAGAGAGAAGAAGGGAGAAAAGGGAAAAAAAACACCTGTTTATATTAGTATCCTCACTGCATTTAAAAACTGAGAAAACTTTACTTCAAGTCTTATTGGTTTTGCCTTATTTTTAAAGCTCTTCCAGCTGGGAAAAACCCTGATTGCTTTCAGAGAACATTATGTCCTAGCCAATTTCTTTTTGTTTCTTTCCTCAGCCAATCTCCTTCCACCAGACTGTGTCCAGTCTCTCTTTATTAGATTTTCTCCATGGAGACATGAGAACCAGACAGCCAGTTTCTCTTTATCAGATTTTTTCCATGGAAACATGAAGACCAGCTGCAGAATTGCTCTTAAGTATAAATATATTTGCTAGAAAAAAGCCCATATATTCAATATTATTTTTCATTTACTTGCTGTCTCTTAATATAATCAATATAAGGTCCTTAATCCAGTCATTTCCCCATGCAAGAATGAGAAAAAGCACACTAATAATCCCCATTATACTTAAAAATAGCACACAGAGTAAACCATACACCACAAATACAGTAGTATAAAGAAAAGAAAATCTTTTCTATACATTTTATATTTTTCTGTATTTACAGTTAGCTTTCTCCCCTCCCCAAAGCATTTTTCTGAACATTAATGACATGAAGTTGGGCATACACTTTACACTCCCCCACATATCCAACAAGTTTTGAAAAAGTGCAATATTTCCAGATTTTCTTGTTCTGTCATATTTCACAAATATAATTATTGCATTCCAATCCCACATTAAGTTACTGGTTTTATTACTGTTATTCTCTATCACACAAATCCTGTCTCTGCTTCATTTACAATGTAGTCTCTATTTTTCTTGTCAGGTTTCATGCTCCCTTCCTTCTCCCCAACATGTTCTGTTGAAATACTGGAAAATGTTTTACAGGTACAGTCTCTCTGTGGTCTTTATTATCAGAAGAACAATAAGCAAACTCTCCTTCTGTTTCACAGCTCACTTTTTGTTGGGCAGATATTTGTATTTCTTCCTTAGCATGCACTTCATCAAAAATGATTTTGTTCCTCCAGGGAAGAATACCTTAAAGACAGTTGGATAGAGCATATTAAATGTCACACCTGTGTCTCAACATTTCCTGAATAGGGGAATTAATTTACTCCTCTTCTGCCTGGTGTACAATGAGTAATTATTTTCCACAAACACTCTGCTGTCTCCCACTTTTAATATTTTGTCCTTGTGTCACAGTTTTGGTAGGGTTGCATCTTTACTATTAAAGGTCTAGGTTGCTTTCTTATAGGTAGGTTTGAAGCATACACATAATGTGCCTGTTCAACTAACTCCTGCTTTGGAATACGCGTCCAGTTGCTTATTTGTCCTTTCATAAACTTAAGGCAGTCTGTTCCTTACAGCCTCTCTTGTATAGCTGAAAATCTCAGGTTTTCCCTATGTACTCTGTCCTCTAATTCTATTATTTTTTTGAAATATCTCTTCCTGAGCAATCTCATATTCAGTCAGCCTTTTCTTCATTTTGACCTCTGATTTTTGTAGCTCTATCATCTCATCTGGATATTTTTTAAAGCTTCTTCCATTTTTTTCAGCCTGTTGTTGTTTTTTGTTGATATACTCCATCAATGTTTTGTTAATTTTAAACAGGTCTGTATGCAGTTGTCTTATATCTTCCTGTAGATTATTGGAAGTCATGTCTGAAGGTTGCATTGTTGTTTTGCTGAACAGCTGCAGAGTTTTCCACAGTCAGTGTTTCTTCCTAGCTTTTTGTAGCTGATTTTTTTCAGGTCTTCTGTATTTCATTATTCCTGGCATCCAGGCAATGCACTTACTAGCCAGTTACTGAAATTTACCCATAAGCACATGTCTACTTGCCTTCTCTGCAGAGTTTCTATCATCACACTGAGAGAGCTAGAAAAAAGCTGTTTACTTATTTATTTATTTGACATTTATTGACTGGGATAGTCTGAATGGGCTACAGCCCTTTTTCAGTAGAGGCCCAGGGAGAAAAGCTCCACAGTACAAATATAAAATACAATTAAAAGATAAAGTAATGTATAATACAATAAGTTTAGCAAAATATCAATTAACAGTATAAGTAAGCCAAAAGAGACATTTGTACATTGTAATAAGTAAGGAAACAGATACTTGCAAAACACAGCAAACACATATTAGAACTATTGGCAGAGAACAACTATACTATTTCAAGCTATTTCTAATTGTAGTATAAAGGAGGTATAGAAACTGGGTGCAGACAGAAGGTAGCAGGAATCCAGAAATGAGAAGTGAAGGAACCTGGAGAGAGTCAGGAAACTGTCTAGTTAAAAAGGGAGGTTAGTAGAATGAGATAACTTAGAGTAAAGTGAGAAAATTGAGACTTGGAAGGAAGTGGAAAAAGGAAAGAAGTATTAATGGAGTAAGGACTGGATTCAGGTGGGGTGGTTACAGTGAGATATCCAGATGATGTTTAAATATTGTTTGAGGGATTTCTTGAATTAATGAACATGCTTACATTTCTGAAGATCATGGGAAGCTTGTTCCATTGAATAGTAGGAGAGTAACTGTAAAGATTCTGTTCAAAAGATTTTTTTAGGTTTGTGAATTTGTAAAAGGAATAGGTCAGAGCTTCTGATGGATCGAAGAGGGCTATAGAGGTAGACAAGTGAGGAGATACTAGGGCATGACAAGGGTTTATTGAGGCTAGAATGGAAGATGAAGAGTTGAGTAAATAAGAGTTGTTAGAAAACTCTAGCCATCTGAGTGACCTCAGGGTGTGACAGTGGTGTGATTTAGAAGGCAGATTAGCATCAAATTTAGCAACTTTGTTATAGGTGGTTTTGAGTTTGGAGAGTAGAGAGGACTATAAGTTTGTTAGGATTTGTGAGCTGTAGAAGAGGTTAGGGAGAAGGTAAGCATGGTTTAGTGAGATTTTGGAGTCAGGGGTGAGGAACAGTGTCCAACCATCTTGGAAGACTCGGTATTAACTTTTAATTTGATCAAAATATATATAACCTAACACACCCCATATGCCCAAATAGAGCTTCTAAACTGAAATTTTTGTTTGTACTCCTACATATTGTGACAGTCACCATAGTGCAATTATGCTGGTTGTTAATCACCACAGGGAAATTATAATTATTCTTCTATGGTAACATGAACAAAGGTTGTTTGCATATGCTAAGTCTTTGCTGTCAGTTGAACTCCTGAGCTGTGTATCAGTGAGACCCATTAAGTAATTCTGACAGAAAGAAAACTAAGATAAGGTGAGGTGATTATTTTATTACTTCTTTCATGGCTCAATGCATTAATTATATGAGAAGTTCATTTGAGTTCACTGGGTGCATGGTTTTAATCCACACGGGTGGGATACTGCTTTACAGTTTGGTGTTCAGTCTGAAACTGTATTCCACATGCATGAATATTTTTATGACTTTACTATGAGATCTTCAATGGCACACCTGACAAATCCTGTTTGGGGGTGTATGGCTGAGATGTGCATGTTTTTCAATTGTATCACTTGTGTTCTTTATTACTTAATGTCCTGTTTAATGACCTTGATTTTTTATTGAGATGTTTCCTGTAAAGGGTTATGTGGAATGCATTGCTAATGCTTTGAATAGGGAAATGTCAATGATATGGGCATGTGTTCAAATCCTTTCTTGTCTAATTTTTTTTAATGTTCTAATGTGACATATTATCATGACATCAAACATTCCTACCATCAATATGTAAATTATGTTTGTGAGTTTTGCACTTTATGACAAAATGTACTTCTGTATTTCTGCATTTCTGTTGCATTCTGTATATAATATGTTAATAATATAATATAAAAATAATATAACAGGTAATGCGATGACTCTACCTCCTTCACAGGCTCAGTATAATTATCACAATCTTTATAGTGGAACAGAGCACTGTTTTTGGGGGAAGGGGTGGTTCATAAATATCAGAGTATTGTGTGTTGTTATAAATGCCTTTGAAGTCTGCAAATGTTCTACATTTCCCTGGTATGAGTGCCTTATAAGCCATGTATAGTCTGACTCCTTCAGTGGCTACCCTAGTTAATAGAATTGTATGAAAAATACCTCAATGGGAATCATGGGTACATAGCCATTGAAGTATTTCCTTGAACAAAACACACCTGTATCTTGTTCATTTTGTATTTACTCACATTTTCATCTTTTAACATGTGCAAAATTAGATTAGCACAATATACACATTCCTGCAAAAGACAAAGGACAAAGGACAAATTTGGGCTCAAACTTTGTATAACAGTTGTCACAGAACAACTGTTGCACAAAGTTTTATCATGAAATGATAAATTATAGTTTTTCTTTTATGTCAAAAGTTGTGAAATATCCTTTGGCCACTCTAATGTTTTGCTGACCGTTACCTGATTGAGCTTGCCCTCAGAGTGTGACAGGAAACAGTGATGATATAAGCATAAGTTGACACTATTAATTTAACCATAACAGCTTCTATGGCTCATTGTACTGCTGCTGTGAGGTTTATCATGTCAGTACAGTAAGGGGAGTGCTTTGATCCCCTGATTACTGAAGTCTTTTTAACATACTCATTTTGCAGTCTTCCTTATTGTTGCAACACTCCCTGCAAATGTTTGCTGTCTGAGAAGTGTGTTATAAACTTTTATGTGGTCTCTGCAGTACTACTAGTAGTAGTAGTAGACAGGTCAGAACAGTATGTGTTATGTAGGCAGGTGTTCAAATCCATTCAGGTGTAAATCATGGCAGTGTGACCACAGGGCATGATGATTTCAAAACTGGAAAAAATATCTGTCTGTGACATAATTTTCCCAACATTTTGTGCAACTCACTTAGTTTATGTAATCACAGAGAAATTACACTTCTTACCATAAGGCAAAACATGAGGAAAATCCTTCAAATGAGCTAAGAACTTAGCTTTTGCTTCAGAACTGAGTTGAATGCCAATGCATAAAAACAGGCACTGCAGATATGAAGTGTCATTAAGAGATGCATTATCATAGCTTCCATGTGGCTTTGTAGTCATAATGATATGTGCTCATTGGCAGTACATTATGGGGAGATTGAATATCTTTGATTATTATATACTCTGTACAATGTTCACTTTTATAATCATCGAAGGTGTTCTACCATTCCCTTGAAATGTATGTTATTGTTCAGTCATATCATAAATTTTTTGTTGTGTCACTTGTTAATGTGCTGGTGTATAGAATATTGGATAGGCGGTTAGACAGTGGTTCCATTACAGTGAAGTCAAAGTTTATTACAAACTGACAAATAATCAGTACATTGAATTAAGTACTTACAATGTATATAAGTAATAATGGTAAGCATAGTGCATATGAGTAACAGCTGGAAATTGCTGTGTAAACTGTTAATACAGTGGGGGGGGGGTGTCCTGATCTCTAAGTGTAGTATACTGTTCACTAGAGGAAATTTCTTAGTCTTCCATGGGGTTATCACTTTTCCTTAAAATGCGTGGCGTCTGGCCCCTTTAGTATAATTTCTGCTGTGGCTTCAGTGGATAATGCAGTGACAGTGAATAAGAAAGTAGGGGTCAAAATCAAAGACGGCCTACCATATACCATGCTATAAAAATAATTATCATGTTCTAATAATGTGACATACCAGTATAAAATAAGTTAAACATGATACATGTATTTCAGAGCTCCATGCCTCATTCTACTCATGCTGTGATATGTACAGTAGCTGAAAGTTTTATACCCCTCCCCTGTTGGCTGTATGTTTTTTTCAATCTTAAACATCATTCAAACATATTCCTAAAATGTGTGTATGCTGAAAGTGTTCATACATGTGATCCCGTGACTTCACTTGCTACTGCTCCCATCTATAGAAAGTCCACAATAAAAAGCAGGGTTTTGAATCCATATGTTTATAATTTTGTTGTTCTATCATGTGTTGCATTCCCCTGAAATGTGTTTTACAGTCACATTTTCTATGGGTGCTTCCATGGCATGTATTGCTGCTAAACTGCTCTTGAGAATATATTCTTGAAAAAATTGCAAGCATTAAAACCCAATTAGGTTGAGTGTATTTTGTATCCTGCTATCATGTGTTCCATTCCCCTGAAATTTGTTTTGCAATCATTTGTGCCACTGATTCTATGGCATGTGTTGCTAATATACTGCTGTACAGCATATCAGTAACATGCACAGGGATTCAGTTCTATTCATATGCCTTATCTTTTTTTACCATCATGTGTTCAAGTCCTCTGATACAAAACATCATGTATGTGTGCATTATGCAGGGGAGCTTGGCACGTTCTAATATAATATATTTCTGGATTCTTCTGCTTTTGCTGTGCTAGGATGTTGAGAGATATGGGCTATTATCCCATCACCAACCTGCTCTTTCCATATTTTCTCTCCCTGTGTTATACATTCTGCTTTCTTTGCCTTTTCATCTCAGTTGGTCATATACTCCAGTTTCTAAACTATGCTACAGTTAAAAAAAACAGACACATCACACACAAGCCAAGAATGAGCATATAATTCAAAGTCATCTGTCTGTCTTGACTTTATTTTACCTTCTTTAATGGATCAGTGAACTTATGTAATGATTTTAACTGGATCATTACAACTGCTTGTTTTTTTTAATACCCTAACGTCTGTATGTTTTTTACAACTTTTCTATGTTGCAGGCTGTCATATATTCCCATTTCCAAAACTATGCTATCATCGAAAAGTAGATAGACATATCACACACATCCCAAGTATTAACATATAATTCAAAGCCATTTCTCTTTCTGTCATTATTTTACCTTCAATGTACTTCTGTAATGATTTTACTGGGTCATTACAGCTGCTTGCAGTTTTTTAAAACATTGGAGTTTGTAGATATTTTCACAACTTTGTTCCATGAAGCTTGCATTCCTGACTGCTACAGTAGGTCCCTGTGATATTGCAGTATTCTAAAGCTTTCATGTGAGGGACTTTTTGGATCTATTTCCTTGAAGACTTAAAAGACTTTGTTTTTTACCTCACATTATTTTATTATTTTGTACCTCTCCTGTTTATACTTCACATTCTTCAAAACTGATGTATTTTCATTGCATTTCATTGTTCCATCAATTGCTTTGTTCCATGATCCATTAACACTTTTATGTTGTCCATCTCTTTTGATTCTGTAATTATATTGTAACCCAGCTCCATCCTTGATATCTGTGGTACACTCCATTCCGTGTACATTTTTGTATGTATGCATTTGTTGCTGTTGATTGCATCAACATTATATAACCATGCATGTGCACTCCCTTCACTGCTGGGTTGCGCATTCCCTTCACTGCTGGGTTGCACACTCCTTTCACTACTGGGTTGTGCACTCCCTTCACTGCTGAGTTGCACACTCCTTTCACTACTGGGTTGTGCACTCCTTTCACTACTGGGTTGTGCTTGTGTATCAGCATTGTTTACCTCCGCTGTTTTATTTTGATCTGGCCAGAAGATAGTTTACCATGATCTAGCAGTGGGTTTGTGCAGTACTTAGATGACACTCTCCTTATGGTGCAGACTAACCTGACCATATTCATATTTGATTAGCATCGCTGCTTGTTGCACTAGGATTTTAAATAATGTTTAAATAATGTTGATGCAATTGCCTTGTTAAGGAATCCCTGGGAATGTGCCAATGTTGTTGAAGTAAGTTAATTATCTTCCTTTTTGTATGCAATATGTTAAATTTAATAGAAATTCAATGCAAACAGAAAAAAAACAGAAAAAAGAAAATGTATTACCAAACATGGAAATGGCCTGCCACACCTAGATGAAAATGAGATTTTGCAAAACCTCATGTTAAAATATTACATAACTTAGCTTACATATGTACTATGCATGGACTATTGCATGACAGTTGTTTTTACTTCTCATTTTCCAGATATTTTTTCTTTAATTGTTAGATCTGTATGCAGTAAACATTTTCCAAATAAGAAAGATACATGCATAATGGAACACAAATACATGGAATGCCAAAATGATGAATATTTGTATGTAGTTGTTTGAAACTGAATTGCAGGAAAAAGGTGACTAGTCAATTTAAGAGAATGGCAGCCAAAACAGATCCTGAAGGGTTGTGTTGTTGACTGTGCTGGTGTTATGGAAGGATATAAAAGTGCTGAAGATGGGAAAAGATATGCAGGACAGGAGCTATTGAAAATAGATATTATAGATACTTGAATGCCATTTGTAGCTGAAAGGTAGAGGATGGAACAGTGGAGAAGATGGAAGAACAGTAGGATAACTGCAGGTAGAACTGCAGTGAATGTGTATTGGTATTACATATCTGAAGCTCTTTTTCTTAGCACTCTGTATTCAGCATATCAGCATAATGATTTTGTTGCAAATATACACCTGACCTGCACCACTGGAAAAGAAACGTGGGAATCTACCTTCATGGTGTATATGAAACTTGTTTCTGGCCTTTAAAACAGTGTACAGCATGTAATGCTATAGCTAAGGGAAACATTTTCTCTTTGCTGTGGTTATTTCTACATTACTTATAAAGATTTAGAAGATTTTTGCTAAGTTAGATTTTAAAATATATTCCCCACAGACTTTTATTTTTATTCTAGCTGTGCATGCTCTTTGTGGTTTAGAGGCCATGACTAATTTGCTCAAGACATATACTTAAGCATTAATCTGGATGGCTTTCCTTTTCTGATTTTCTTTCAAGCTAATATGACCAAGTGATTTTAAAACTAAGTGAAATATTGAATAATGACACTTTTCACCTTAGGCTGACAGCTAATTTTACAAACAAAAAAAGGGTGGCAGTGGGTACCTATTAGATAGTCGAAGATGCATAATTTCGAATGCGCCTTCACTGAACTTAAAATAACGAAAACTGAAAACAGCGAAGGGGCATATGAGCGATTTCTTTCCCTGGGAAATAAATCGCTTGCCCCCCTCCAATAGTTTGCTGTTTTGTAAACTGTAGTGTGATCTCGGGGTTGGTATATTTAGTTAGGGGGTGTGGGTGAATCCCCCCACTTTGTTTTGTGTGTAATGATATATATATTTTTTGGACAAGCGATTTCTTTCCCAAGGAAAGAAATCGCTCATATGTAGTTTCGCTGTTTTCAGTTTTTGTTTTTATGGGTTCGATGAAGACGCATTCAAAGTAATGCATCTTTGATGTTGTGATATAGACCCAGTGACAGTCTATCATTCAATAATATAAATGTTATTTGTCACTGGGCAAGGTGGATTCAGGAGTCATGGCACACAGATTAACTGTAAAACCTGAGCATAACTTCTTCAGCATTGTGCAGGTCAAGCAGTTTTTGTAAGTAATTTTAATTAAATGTTAACATTGTACAATAGATAATACCTTCACCTCTGTAAATTCTAGTCCTATGTGTGAAATGAATCAATACTTGAAAACTGGTAGCACTGAAATGAGGCCTGTATTTGAAGGATGCACTGTCCTTCACCTGAAAAGTTACTGAGTGGATGTATATATATTATTATGGCATGATCATGCTTCTTGAAGCAATTTAATAGACTGAAAAGGAGACTCTTTAATTAAAGTCAGGCTAAATGAATATGAATTAGAAAAATCAAACCTAATTCTGTACAATTATCTTTGAAAGAAATCAAATTGGACCCTTCATAGGTTCATAGGTGAGTACTAGGCTATCGGCCCTAGGGCCCATACAAGCCTAGCCAAATGAGATTCCCTGGCTTTTGCCACCCAAGAAAACTAATTCCCTGTGCCCTTGTCGAGTAGAGAAACAGGAGGGATCCCTGGGGTAAATTTCCTATTTCCCATCCAATCGTCAAGATTTTTCTTAAAGAGGGCTTTGTTATAAAATGATAAAATAATAAAATAATAAAATTAGCACATTTTTCCAGAAATGAAATAACACCACATACTTTATTTATTTATTATATATGTATGCATTTATTTATGTAAACGCCTTTATTGAATTATTACTTGTGACACTGGCAAACTTAAATTTATATAAAAGCAATCAAAATGTATTGACAAGTTCACATTTATAAACATCATACTTCACATATATTGCTATATATCATATAAACTAAGCAACATTACACACATTATTCAATTCCTGCCCCCTTTTTTAAACAAGAAACATCTTTATTAAACCATCACTTACAATGTAAGCAATCATACATTTATATAAATGAAAACAAACTACACTGACACAATCCTAGTTGCAAGCATTTTATATCACAAACCATAATAACACACTCCCAGCTGCAAGCATTATACATCACTTGTTATCCACCCAATCATTTTCAGTCAAACATTACATAGCTCATTTAAGTCCTGCCACCTTTTAAACCTAATTCTTCCTCTGTATGTATTGTTCCTACAAGTCAAATTTTTCCTATGTAGTTTACTCCAACCCTTTTCTAAAGATCACAATTCCAGTTGTTTTATCTCTGTATTAGAGATTTCTGTATTAATACTGTGTTTCCTAAACTTCCACTACCCTTCTAGTGTGCTAAACTAGTATGAACCTATCTTGCATTTTGTTCAAATTTATTTCCTTATTTTAGTAATTTTAGTAATGCTATGCATTTTCCTCCATTAACTCTTCAATACACCTTTGTTTTTATAACTAGCAGATATATCTTAAATTTTAAATGCTCCAATTAACACCATGAACCTTCTTCCAGCAGCAACCATCTACTTCTTGGACCTGAGCCAAAATATGTGTCCAAACATTGCTACATTCCCCGGGATTCATGAAGCTTGCGCCAGGCGCCGGAGTAGCATCGGCGATCTAGTGCCAATATGGCCGCCGAGCGATTCAGGTACGAGCTGTTTCCACGTGCACTACCAGCGTATGCCAGAGCTGTGCAGCTCAAGACACATGTATGCTAATTACCCCATGTGCAGCAGTGCAGCATGCAAATGAAGGTATATAGCGATTCATGAAGTGGTGCAGGCATAGCGTAAGCATGAACAAATGTAAACCAAAAAAATGGTTTACATTTTTTCAAACATAAAATCGGAGCCATGAAAGCAGATCAGACTTATGTATTATAATGTTAATATATGCCAATGGCTAAATATATAGCCAAAAGCATAAAATAACATGCACAACACATAAAAAATAACATTTAATGTCATGGCCACACTAACGCAAAGTAAATCCGCAGTGCATCGGTGTGCAAACGGGACCACAAGGAAAATATATTTATATGTCATAAAACTGCAATGTAACACAATTCATGAATTCCCCATAATAGTCAATGGTATGCATGCTACACCACAACCATGGCGCAAGGGTTGCTAAGGGTCTGTGGCAGTGTTCTGCGTGGTAACTAGGATATAGTAGTCAATGCCATGCAAATGAATCAAGTAATACTGAATCGCAAATGCCCCGCCAGCGTAAGAATGTACCACACGGCGTAGCGGTATAACACCGAGGAGTGGCCTGGAGGTAAACATGACATCAAGAGAGAGGTGCACCACCATAGCTATAAGCACATTGGAGCATTGCTAATCCAGGCTGCCTGTTGCTAAGCAAAGCTGCACGATAGGGGTGTGGAAGTAGCCATAGCTTTGCTTAGCAGAGAGCATACAAGGTAACCAAAAGTTCATGTGAACGTGGATGAAAACACACTCGAAACCCGGTAAACAGCTGTGCACAGCATGCACCACAGCTGAAACAGGAAGGATATGGGAAGACAATAAGGAAATGCTGCAGCATGGTAATTGGAGTACAACTGAGTAATTAACACCTAGGAACTCACAGTGGGCCATTGACAACAGCTAACAAGGCTGCTAGCAGCTACCTGCAGAACAGGAAAGGGGAGGTGCTGTACAGCAAAGAAAAGAGAACAGTCACAGCAGAACAAAGCAAACTTGCAATAGATCAGCTACATAACACATTTCCCAACAGAGTCCTGGGTTGTGAAAGTACAAAACAAGAAAGCAGGCAGCTGGGTGCATGCCTGACAATGGGAGGGAAATCAGTTTGAAAAGTAAAGTAAAGGGCAATAGATGAATCACGGCAGCCAAGTGTAAGTCAACACCAAAGGCCCCACAGTATCAGTACCTGCTGTAAAATGAATAATTAAGATACCCCACAGCTGGAATTGCACATACACACCCAATTGCACCAGCATCATCCATTGCACAATAGTATAAGGTGTGAAAGTTCCACACACACACTTGTGTATTCCCAGACACTCTGCACCATTGGTGTATACAGACGGGGAACTTTTAATATGTACATGTTAGGGGCTGCCATAGCTTTGATTCACCAGCATGTGTTTGAGACTGACGGTTGTGTGGAGGATGATGCTGAAAACCATCTCAGGCACCGGAGGAGGAGAAGAGTGTTCAGACCCAGTGTAACCTATGAGGGGCTACATGATCTGGAGATAGCAGAGCATTACAAAGTGGACAGGGACACCATACAGCAACTTGTTGAGCTGTGCCGGCAATGCCTCAGAGCCAGAAGTAACAGAGGGGAACCCATCCCAGTGGACATGAAGGTATGTGTAAGCTTGAGAATACTAGCCACAGGTACCTTCCAAAGGCCAACTGGGGATATCATGGGGATCTCACAGGCATCAGCATTCAAGGTATTCCACCAGTTCCTGGATGCCATGTTACCACATGACAGTGTGCACATATACTTTCTCAGAATGCAGGAGGAGTTGGCCAGCAATATGTGTCTCTTCCACCATGTGGCAGACTACCCAGAGGTACTGGATGCAATAGACTGCACCCACATACACATCAAGACACCACCTGGTGAGCAGGGTAGACAGTACATAAACCACAAGGGATATCCCTCCATCAACTGCCATGTTGTATGCAATGCCCAGGGCATTATCATGGATGTGGGTGCTGGCAAACATGGAAGCTATCATGACTCCCACATCTGGCATGCCTCACAGCTGTATCAGGTATTTGCCAAGGGGGACATCCCATATGGCCACCTGGTGGGGGATACTGGCTATGCACTGGAATTGAGGATGGTGACTCCCATCAGAAATGCATACACAGCCACACAAGAATGCCATAATGAAGCACTCGCAGAAACCAGAATCATAATAGAGCGCATGTTTGGGATGCTGAAATCATGGTTCCATTGCTTGGACAAATCTGGTGGAGCCTTACAGTACTCTCCAGGCACGTGTGCCCACATCTTCATAGTATGTGCCATGCTACACAATATAATCCTGTGGAAACGGCTGCAGCAGGGACAGAATGGTGTAGGCCCTCACAGCCCACCACCATTGCCAAGAGATCCACAGGCACAGAGGGACTCAGACCACAAACACCCTGTGAAAGCCCCAGTAGGCAGACAGAGGCGTGCCCAGTATGCCCATGCCTTGGAAAAGAGGGAACGTATAGCACACACACTGACAGTGTAGGCACTTATGGACAGACACCCTTCTCCACCTGCACACACAGCAAACATGGATGGCACACACACACAAACACGACCACCTGTAAATTGTCATGTATAGGTTGTCTACTGTGTGCATCCTACATAGGTAGCCCTCAACTATTGTACACACAACTGCCACTGGCAGAAGGTAAGTCAATACCTGAACAGTAAATTAAGCTATCAGCATGTGCCCATACTGTTTGAATAGGTTCATAGATACATAAGTAGGTACATGCCTAACTGCCCGAGGCCACTCATAAGCATAGCCAAAAAGTGTCTGCTGTCACCTCCCCATTGATTAACTAACTGTCCCTCTGTGGAGCAGAGCCAATTGTGGGATCCCTGGGGTGTATCCACTGTTCCCCACCCACTCTGCAAGGATTCCCTGGAGTGTTAGTGAGGGGTTTTATATAACGTAATCAGGGATGTAGTTCCAAATAATGGCTAGTATCCATGACAGGAATCTTCTCAGATGATTTACATGTTACATAGTATACCTTAGCCACAGCTTCCATATATAGGTAGTATTTCACAGAATAATAAACACGTGGAACACACAACTGCTGAAATGTGCATCAATCACCCTTGCACTACCAGTGCCTGCTCTGAGAGGTAAAATGCCACTGTCAGGATTAGAACACGCAACCATGTACACAATCTTCACAATAACATACCACTAAGCTACCTATATTGTACCGATGGCAGTTGTGTATACTGACAGGATAAAACACAAAAGGTAGAAATGTGTGGAAATAGGACAAATCGGCATGTACCCAATGAAAGGTGTATGTTTTTTATATATATATATATATATATATATATATATATATATATATATATATATATATATATATATATACATATATATATATATATATATATATATATATATATATATATATATATATATATATATATATATATATATATATATATATATATAGATATATATATATATATATATATATATATATATATATATATATATATATATATATAGAGAGAGAGAGAGAGAGAGAGAGATATATATATGGGGATATATATATATATATATATATATATATATATATATATATATATATATATATATATATATATGTAGATATATTGATAGGTTAGAAACATCTACATAACCATGGAGGTACATATAAATGGGATACCTACCACATACCGACTGCTTGACATACCGATGCTCATAATCACGAGGCTTAAAGTCCAAAAGAACACAGTACCAAAACACCAGAAGCGTGAGGTTTAAAATCACAATGTTAAGGGACAGTTAGTCAGTGCTTCTGGTGTTGTGGTTCAGGTAGGTTACTGTGTGTAAGTGTGTTTCTGAGGGCTGTAGTGTGTGTAAGTGTGTGTTCTGAGTGTGGTGTGTGTTCCTGGGGGACTGTAATGTGTGGGTGTGCATTAGCTTTGTGTGTTTGTTTGTGCGATCTAGGAGGTAGAATATTAAAGTAGGGGGTGTGGGGGGTGAAGACACTCACATGGGAGGTGTAGGGGGGCTTTCCCACCTGCTCATACATAGTGTAGGATGGTTTGTTTGGATGTGGTGGGTAACAGTGTGCCTGTGTGTGCGTGTGTGTGTGTGTGTGTGTGTGTGTGTGTGTGTGTGTGTGTGTGTGTGTGTGTGCGTGTGTGTGTTCCATGTTTGTGTTACTTTTGCAAGTTACTGTCACTGTCAGTAATGTGGGGTATGGGAGTCTGGGCCCAGTACTGTTGGCGTCGGAATTGTGTGGTTTCGGGATTCTGTAGGTATCCTGTTTACAACGGTTGAAGTGTTCATATATGAGTATAACATGGACCATAGCAACCACACATTCCGCCACAACCAACCTTTATGAACAAAGGATATGGAGAGTATATGCCTGTACACTATTACAAATATGTGCTATGGACATCAGCCAATGATAGGGTTACCACCTGTCCCACTTTGCGAGGGACAGTCCCTCTTTGGGCGGTTGTGTCCTGACCAAATATATTAAACTTGGCAAATGCCCTGAGATTGTAGGACATAATTATGCCCCATATATAATGTAATAGTTGCATACAATAGTTCTTTCTGTATCTAAAATACCTACATGTTACAAGAAACAGGATAAGCAACTAAACTGCTACAAGAATAAGCTTATATTTTGGCAAAAAGGAAAGTTCTATCCCTTGTACTGACCGTTTGTTTGTGTCAGCCTGTAAAATCTGATATGTGTCCCGAAAATGTCCCACTATGGCCATATGAAAAGGTGGCAACCCTAGCCAAAGAGGGTCAGTCACCAACACAACTCCAATGACTGCAAATACCTATGACAGAAATACACAGCTTTCATGTAGCAGCACTTTATTACATTCCGATGTATTGCCGAAAGGATTCAAGGACTAACATCACCTGCATGCTATACAGGAACCACTTAACAGTGCCTTAATGAATCAGCCTGCAATTACCATAGTATTAGTCCACTAAAGGATAGGTGTTCAAATAGGGAAGGAACCCTCCCGCACATATTGATTATGTATAAAAGCAGTTCCTACACACCTGCATCTGCTATGTACACCCACCATCACCCCCACACCCAAACAAATTACAGTGCAAACTGTAATAACATCACAAATCATTCACTCACTGTACGACATCTGCAGAAGCCTTAACATACCTTGTCAGAGACACACTAACATGGCCCTGTGTGAAATAGTTGCTGTTATACAATGGAACAGCTGCTGATGTTACAGGGTTTGTTTGCACTAATCCCATTTCAGAGGGTTGTGTGTACACCGGGAAGTGTTACCAATTAATGAGTAACAGCACAGTATGATACACATGTACACCAAATCAAGGATGTCTGGTGAGCACACTGCTAACCACATAACAGTTCATGCATAGCCATACAGCCTTGAGCTGCCCAAACATCCTTGCTAGACTGAAACATCTGCAGAAGTATCAGGTACAAACAAACCCTGCATAAGTAGCAATGTTCTGAAATATAAAAGCTGTGATCACATGTAGAACAACATCATCTAGCCATTACACACAATCCACGGGAGTCATGAAGCTAACATATCTCTGTCTGTTTCCATATAGCTGTTGAAATACATCACAAAGAACACATCCAGGCAGTCTTCCTCGAAAGTAAGGCAAACGGACAACGCCCAAGTGGAGTACTCAATTATACACCACTGTTGCCATGGTATCGGCTAATGGAGTAGCTGCACAGCTGATGTGCATCTAATTAACTACTTTGGAACACCAATTGGTGGTCAGGATAGCACATGTTACCGATAGTTAATTAGAAAAAGATGGCTTATCACACATTCAAACCATCCATATATACCAGCAGAACGTTACAATGAAGATTGAAACACAAACTGAAAAGGATTAAATCAACAGTCAACGACACCTCGGTTTACTAATAAGGTATGTGGAACACTCAGTATGTCTGTGTATTTAGTACCTGTTGTGTAATACACTGCATACACCACAAGTGATGCTATATAAGGGCTTTGAACACAAATATTCCTCACCAGCCATTGTCAGTGGCAGGGTTGGTCCAACAAGTATGTGCTATAACAGGGGATAGTATATGTTGATATATTGTAACAGTAGCCATATGTATGGGTGTATTACTGAGAATAACATGTTGAAGGTTGGCCCATTGTGCAATTATGATTTGCATTGTGAGATATTGTGCCAATAACTGTGTAATGTACAGTATTGTAGGCAGATACATATTACAAGTTACATAGCATTACTGTTATGTTAGGCAAACATTAGTTATGTCTATTGGCATTTACAATACACAATAACAGGATACATATGACTTGTAGTCACCCGACAGTTTATCAGCATGATAGCAAAGTAAAATGGAAGAGCTAGTTAACTATCCATGCATATAAGACATGTAATAAGTGCAAATGTAGGTACTAGGCTGTCTTACCAAGGGTATGTATAAGCCTAGCTAGAGTGTGTTGGCTTTCACCACCCCCATAGGTTAGTTCCCTGTGCCTCTGAATGGCAGAGCCATTTGTTCCCTGTGCCTCTGTCCAGCAGAGCCACTGCAGTGATCCCCGGGGTACATGTCTGTCTCCTATCCACATGTCAAGGTTTCCCTTGAAGAGTGCTAGTGAGGGGGCCCTGCCTGATGTACATTGGAATCATTTACCAAAGCAGGGGGAGTCTCCGGGTCAGGAATCTATCCGTCCAGCACGTCCTAATCATTGTTGTGGTTAGCTGTATATCCCTAGAGCATGTGGCTCTCAGGGGCCTCTGTTTAGGGGGAGCATATTCAGCAATACTGGGTTGGACATGGGCCTTATATGTCAAGCAGATATCACCTGTGAGTATGTGGTATGCAACGGAGTACAACTGGAGTTTCTTAGGTTGGGCTGCATAGGTCATCTGTTTGAGGTCAGTAATCCTCTTGGTGTGGTACTGTTGTGGTCTTCCAAGCTGTTGCAGTTGTCTTGTAAGGTATATCCCAAATGGGGTGTTGTATCATTTAATGGGTCTAATAAGTCATGAGTAGAGAGGCACAATGGCCTCCTTTGTTCTGGATGTGAACCCATTAGAGATTAGGGGGGCCACGTAGAAGGATATTCTAACCACCTTGTCATTATGGGTATCGAAGGAGAGATTGCTATCTACTGGGGTTCCCAGATCCCTTATTACCTTTTCTGTATGTAGGGGACTAGCACCTATGTGGTAGTCCGCTGGTAATTAGTTATATCCAAAGGGGATGACTATGCACATTTTGGCATTCAGCTTAAAGCCATGATATTGACACCAGGTATCCGTCTCAGTGTGACCCTTCTGGAGGGTGTCTGTAACAGCTGGGGAAAGAATTATGTCCCCTAGTTTGCAGTTGTCTGCAAACCTTTTCAGCCAAAGCCCTCCTGTGCTTGCCTGTACATCAGAGAATTATATATCGAACATGAGGGGTCCTAGGACTGAGTCCTGGGGTTTGCCACTTGTAACTGGTATAAAGTCAGACCTAGGGTATGCAACTCCCACTGTGTGGGTTCTGTCTCTGAGCCATTTTGCAAACCATCACATGACGTAGGGGTTAATGTTCAGGCGGATGGGTATGTCGATAATACTAGAATGAGGAATGGTGTTGAAAGCCTTTGAGAGATCTTGGTAGGCTGTGTGGACCTCCTTACCCTCATCTAATGCTTGGTAGCTGTCTCTAAGAAGTCCTCCAGGTTTAGGAGGCATGGTCTGCCCTTAACAAAGGCAAACTGGGAGGGGTCAATGGTTTGGAGGTACCCAATGTCTCTGTGACTGAGATCCATGATGATGTGCTCCATAGCCTTGCAGACCAGGCTAGTCAGGCCTATAGGGCAATAGGTCCCACGGTCCATTGTGGCGCCACCTTTGTGGACTGGGATAACTGTTGCTATGTGCCATTCAGGGGGCACAATGCCTGATTCCATGCTATTATTGGACATGGTGCATATGTGGGGAGCCAGTACATTCTGAAGTTCGTGTAAAACACAGCCTGGGATGTTGTCCAATCCCATGGATGCTGTGATATTGGCTTTAGAGTGTGCAGCTTTTACCTGAGTAGTTGTGAGTACAGAGACTCTGCACTCTTCCTGTATAGATATGGGCCCTTTAGGGGGTGAGAGGGGGAAAGGTAGCACTGAACATATCTGCCAGGATGTTGGCAATATCAGTTGGTTCTGTAATGTTCATGCCTTTGTGCTGTAACTCAGAGCAGATTTGGGTGTTGACATAGAGATATTTGACATAGCTATAGAATGCTTTGTGGCTTTTGTTGAATAAGTGGTGGTTTTGTTTGTGTTGCTAGCTTTGGAGGATCTTATAAGGGATCTCACCTTCTTACTGAGGCCGACCAGGGAGCTCCTCCATGCATGGGATTGTACTCTCCTTTGCAACAGTGTCTTCCTCCTGTTGTACGGTTTGTTTATGGCAGGGGTCCACCAGATTGGCTTCCTTAATTAGGAGTATAGCGTCTTGGTTCTGTTTGCGATAGCATGATCCATGCACTCGTGTAAGTGCTTTTAGAGTGCATTTGTGTAGGATTCAGCAGTTGTAACAGTATTGTCCATCTGCATGGGTGTCATGACGTTCAACATGTCTGTCTTAAGAAGCATGAAGTTGGCTTTGTAGACATATTATACTGTGGTTCCCTTAATGGGGGGGGGTGTAGATATCAACGGTGTTCAGCTTATGGTCGGATACGACCAATGAGGAGTTGACTTCAGGTGTGGAACACCGGTCACTCATGCTGGTAATGCCTAGATCTAGGATATTGTTGCCCTTGGTTGGTGTGTGGATATGTTGATCCAGGGCATTGGTGTTTATGAATTCAAGAAAGCATTGAGCTAATGATTTGGTACACGAGTAGTTTTCTCAGTTAATGGTAGGGTAGATTCAGTGAGACTATGTGATGAGTGTGGTGTGTTGTGAATGTTTACCTTCTCCACATGACTGTCAGGGTCAGGCTTGGTTGGAGAGAGCTTTACCTCCAGTTTGGCTAGATAAGTGCATCTCTCGCAGGTTGTAGTGTTGGGTGGTACACAGAGAGGCTTGTCTGTGTACATGAGTAAGTAAGGAAAGTGAGTACAAGAGCTATTTTACTCTAAGCAAGTTAGAAAAGTATGTACAAAGCCTGTTTACCTCTATGTAATGAGTAAGATTGAGTGCTATAGTAATTGGTAGCTTACGTAGTGCTTACAAGTTCTGAACAAGTGCTGAGCATGAATAAGCAATCCAGATAGGGTCTTGGATAACATAAACACACTGTCTCCCCCCAATAGGTACACAATCATATATCCATGTACACCACAGAGCCCCTGTACCCACAACTATAAAGGTACAAGCTGCACTCAGGCTGCATGGGTCCTGTCCACATCACAGGTTGTATCATACACATATGGCAAAACAAGTTACTCCCAACGTACACATCATGTAAAACATAGCTCCATGTCAGGATGTGTATACACTGAATGGTGCATACCAACAGGTATCACAACCCACAAAGGGGGAGACACCACTGATAATGGGAAGTGCTGCACTACTACCCTGCTGAGTCTGGTCTGAAAGGCCATGAAACTTGATCAAATTATTTGATGTCAGAAGTACAGATGTAGATGACAGTAAGGTTGATTTCACACTGCATATCATAACCTTGTCAGGTCATAGTACATCATCACCCATACTGTGTTCCACCTACACTCGGTATACTAGATGGACATTCCTATGTCACAGGAGTGTTTTGCAATGGGCCTGCTGGCAGAACCAACACTATATAAGGTGTCTGAATAATACATGCTCATCATACCAGTGCCAGCTACAGTAAGACAGGGTTAATTAATTGTATTCCCCCTCATTGTAGTCCATACCACACAGACAAACAGAAGGCATCTGCCTATTGAAGTATGTGAATGACTATGACCTAGGAGCAATAGCTGACTCAAGAGTGTTGTGGACAACATACAGAAGGGACTTTGTGGGTGAGGTGTGTGTGACATATGGCCACAATCTGACAGATGCATATTTCATTGTCACCCCATGTTAATAACCATGTACCCATGAACTACCACCAAGGCACCGGTCAACATAATGTACACTATGTGTAAGGGATGCAGCTGGGCAATTGTCTTTCCTGTGATATCTATGTCACCACACCTGTCAGTTAGTCATATGTGACAACCCTAATCATGACAGGGTGCCATCCATGAATATTGAGATCATTGTTCAGCCATACACAACACTCAAGTGACCCATATCAGGTCACATATTTCCTTTAAGGGGTATTGGCCATAGGCAGATGGCCTACACCAGCCTTGCCATTCTCAATCTCCACTATGTAGCATGATGCATACCCTGAATAAATCCATGTCCAACCCAGTGATGTTGGGCATGCTACACTTACACATCCTGATCGCAAACACATACTTCATGGACATTCACCTTCTTAGTAATAGGATCACCACATGCTGGACAGATCCTTGTCCCATACACTTTACATAGTCCTGCCATACTATGCATTCCTGTCCAGCAAAGCTGCACATCTCTCCCCTCTCAGACATGGTGTGATGACCGCATGGTAAATGTATCATTAACCCTGTGGATCAGTAATGTTGCACTGCTCCACCTGGCCCCACAGACCCGTCTGTCGGCTATAGCCAGGTAACCTTTCATCCTAGATTCATACATGGACCATGACATATAGCCTACTAGTTGACTTTGACTGTACATGCTATAGTTGATATCCATCCCTGCAAATACCAACTGGCTAGCCAGTGTCCCATGTGTATCACATGTGCAACACAGGTGATACATGGTAGGATGTTGAATTGCTGTACAGTGCCGTGTAGATGTATATGGCAGAACACATACATGTAAAACCTTATGTGAGCAAGTCTGCAGCATCACAGGTCATGTCTGTTAAGGCAGTGTAAGTCTTTATATGTGACATATACACAGCACCAAGGTCGACTGCATTAATGTGGACACATCCAGCCATGTGCTGATAGGTAGGAACACCAGTACAGGCAAACAGACATGCCCACATCAAGACAGCATCCACATGGAGTATGAGCAATGTAATCAGGTGACACACACACATATATATGGTGATAATATCCACTCATGATTGAGTGTCACAAACATGTCAGTGGTGTCAGTGTCATGTAGATTTGCAAATACAACTATTTAATCGTAATAAATGCGATACACATGTATGTTCAGCTTGCAGCTCTGTATGTCTCTGTGAGTTACTGTGACCTGTCTTCATCATTATGTCTTCCAGGTATGCTGTGTGCAAGGCTACCCCCTTATACCCGCTTGGAGGATGAGGCCCTCATCCCATACCTACATGACAATCATGATATCCTGTTCAGCCATGTGCCACAGGATGCACAGCAGTGGGATGCCCTGTGGATGGAACTTCACAGGAGAGTTAATGATGTGGGTGGCCACAACCGCACATACCAGCAGGTGTGCAGACACTGTACAGACCTCATTAGATTGGCAAAACAGCGTGTGAATGCAATCACCAAGGAACAAGGTGCAACAGGTGGTGGACCACCAACCCAGCCCCCACTCACATGTACCGAGGAGCTACTGGCCAACCTGGGGACACCTGCAGAACAACATCCACAAGCCTTAGCCGATATTGTGGAGGTGGGTGTCTCTCACCCACTGAGTCTGGAGTTGCCTGGTAAGTCAGTACTGCACCTATAATAACTATATTCCATATAGTTGCATGTGTCACTGTACAATATGTAATGTAACATCATATGCAAGGCATGTATACACACATGCCGCATACTATAGTATGCTACTCTGTGTATGCACACATGTGCATACACCATAGTATATCTAATGTACTGGTGTATGTGTTAACATGCGCATTGCATCCTGTAGCCATCATACAGGCGTGGATAATGCTCATACTGCTGTGTTACTCCTATTTAGGTACCTCTGGTATTCCGCTGTGACAGCAGCCTGTTGCAGGTGAGACTGTTATTATTTATCAGGCATCATAATGCACAGATCTATCTGCCATGTGGCCATTTACCACATGTACACATAATGTATGGTCCTGTCACAATATACAGGTCAGACCTGCAATGCATCATAATTCCTACCCATGTGCAAAACTTGCAAACTATGTGAATCACCTCAATGACATGAATCCTCACAAACTGTCATTGCCAGATGTGTGGACAGCTGTGCATACCATGGTGGAGGTGCTGTTCACTGTAGGGAAATGTACTACAGATCAGAACTACATGTGTGGGAAATGCCAACAGTACTACACAGTGGGCTGGAGTATGGCCAGCCCACAGGATTCACTGGTGTGGATCATAGCCCTGCTATGAATGTCACACAATGTGATGTGCTATCTTGACATGTTCATGACATCTAGTGGCCTGGCTGCAACACTGCCTAACTAACCTGAAAACATATCCCACATACCACCCTTTGTCTGCATAACCCTGTCATTAGTAGAGCATATGACATCTATGGGTGTATGTCATATGGGACAACACAGACATGTGAAATAGATGCCCATCACAATAATTTGGCCAAACACATGTAAACACATCACCATGGAGGATGGCCAGAGACATGAAGCAACACACACAGTAGACGTGATGTGCTTGTGTGTACACTCTGTCGTACAATGGCTACACATGGTCCAACTATGGCATTTATGCAATGGTCATATTGTAGATGTGGAACACTAGACATCCTACAGGCCTGTGCACATCTTGTATAGGCATGACATCAATCCACCACATAAGATGTGTTGAACATCTTGAGGGTGTCACAACATGACAGCAGTCACCTGTACAGTATCCACATCAGCCCACAGATACAGTACATTCCCCTTGCTGGTGTCGGATATCAATGTCATACTTACTCCTCGTGTGTGTGTGTGTGTGTGTGTGTGTGTGTGTGTGTGTGTGTGTGGTACACAGATGTCATGTGGGACATGGTGTACTGACGTGTTCGCCATGTCTGGCCATAGTTGCCAGGCAGCAGCAATATGGTTGCTGATGTGCAGGGGTGTCATCCGTATACCCTTCAGTGACCTATGTCACACATTCCACATCATGGTTTAGTGTGTATACACCTCAGTGACATGGGTCACATTCCACAGTATATATGTATTGTATCTGAACACAGTCATGGCTATGAACTCTGTCTGTAACTTACACTGTATAGCAATAGAGACACCTCATGATTCCCTGCAATGGCCATGCACATCAGCAAAATGTGCAGTATATCTGTAGTTAGGACAGACAACAATGCATTGGGACACCATTACCCCACTGTATATTTGACAGGACACCATTGTGTTAAACATGTATGCATGTCATTGCACACGTCAGCAGATCACGTCATACTACATGTGATTGTCAAGGTCATATGCCACACTTTAGGCAGGTGTACTGTTAATCTGTGCTGGTCTACATGGTGTAACACAGGGATGTATGCTAACTACTACTATGATTGTGTAATTTGCATGCTGTCTGCTATGACACATGCATGCGGTAGTGTGCAACCCAGGGATGTATGATAACTACCACTATTATTGTCTGCCGTATTACATGCATGTTGCATGCCTTCTGTCATATCACATGCGTGTGCGTCTGCGTGTGTGTGTGTGTGTGTGTGTGTGTGTGTGTGTGTGTGTGTGTGTGTGTGTGTGTGTGTCTCTGTGTGTGTCTATTGTATAGATTGGTCAGTTCTTGTCTGCCCTCACAGGTGATGTAGGTGTGTTGCCCTCTTGTGGTCCATCTGATGTTAGTGCTCACACAGACTCTAGCAGTGATGATGAACGTATGATTGAGGCACAGTCAGGGTTGTCAGGGGCTGAAACTGTGCCATTGGTTGCCATTCCAGCTATATCCCCCTCATTCCCGCACAAAGATCCCATGCCTGCACATACCCCATCACCAGTGGTCATAGAGGAAGGACAGCTGGCATGTGGTAGCTTGGAACAGGAAAGTGTGGGGGCTATGGAAGGTGTGCCTGCACACCATGGTGTCAGCCAACTTACTGGTGGTGCTCCACACAGGCAAGTGGCCAGTGCTGCTCATAGGAGGACCTCTGGCCAACATGCTCCTGCAAGACAGAGTGCAGCAGCTGGTGTCACCAGATGCATGTTTCAGGCTGTAATGGAGGCACAGGCACGTGCTGAACGGCACAACTGAGAAGATCAGAGGCTTCAGTGGGCTGCTGTCCGTTCTTTAAACAACAACATCTAGGCAATGGTAAATGCTCAACAGCAGATTGCTGAAGCTTTGGATAGACGGTTGGGTGACATGGTTGGAGTCCTTGACCATGGCATGACAATCCACGAGTGTGAGCTGTCTGTGTTGGAACATCTGGTAGGAGTGAGGCATTGGGCATGTGGACGTAGGCCTAAAACATCACCTGTTTCAGGTTTATGTGTACGAGCTACCTCACATGTCCATTCCCATAGTGGCAGTAGCAGCAACAGTGCATCTGGTGCTGTGCTGCCCACAGCACGACACAGCAGGCCACGTGCATGTGGCCCGGGTTGGTCCCAACAGGGACATGGTTCCAGTGGACAAGTGTCATCAGACAGTACACAATCTGCACCTCTGCCTGGTAGTGCCCGTTCAACCCCATGAAGGCACAGGTCACATGTCCATGGCCGGACACCGTGAACTGTAAAACCTGGCCTGTACAGTCCACAGCTGTCAATAATACCCCTGTGTAAGTCAGACACATGCCAGAACTGTGTGCATACATACACGCACACAGTGGAAACATATGTAGGGCACCACAACACACACATGCATAACATCCACACACGCCCAATTAGATCAAAGACCCTAACCCACACACATGATGTCATCCAATGGTGCAGCCTAGGCGTCTGGCAAACATTATCACCCTGTGCATATGATGATGCATGTGCCACATCCCTGACATCCACACCATCGGTGCAGGGACATGCTCATATCGTCTGATGCACAGGGTGAACAGACTGGGAAGATAAGTGTAGTTTACAATTGTTGAGTACTGCTGACAGGCAGCAGACATACCATGTACTACAGGTGTACAATGCATTTCATACTGTTAACAGTATGTGTCTTGTGTAACAACAGTAACTGCACATTGGTTATGATGTTCTGCTGTCCTCCTTCAGGTCTAATTGCATGTGCCGGTGGATGTCAGTGTTTGCAGTTAGTGTCCCATATGTCAATGTGGACTATTCACAGGTATGTATGAATATACCAGCATGCACCGTATAGCTGCCACATAACAGTGAGAATTTCCCACGTTCCAAACATGTCTATTGATCCACGGGCATGATAGCTGTGTATTAAGCTACTGTGGCTACAGATGTGACATCCATACTGGGTGACATCACAGGTACAGTTACATGGAGTGGTGATGTAAGAGAGTGGTCTAGCTGATTACAAGGGTAGAGGCCAGTGGGAAGTGTGATGCCTCATTGGGAAGCAGTAATACACATTCCCATGACAGGATGCCAACACACAACTGCCACCACACACTCAGGTATTGACACACATGTATTCAGTGACACAGTAACACACCCACACACTCACAAATTCACCGACACAGTAACAGACACTCACACACAGTTGCTACTGTTGAGGTGAGGACCCCTGCCTATGTGCAAATCATCAATACAGTACTGTGCACCTACATGACATGCCACAGAGAATACACATTGCATCACCTGGATTGGGGGAGGGGTCTTATCCGTTCAGTATGGTAACATACATCCTGACTCCAGGGACCAGACAGAAATACATACACACACACAAATACACATACTGTGGCATTCAGTATTGAATGCACCTATGTCACTCACATACAGATACCTCACGTGTGTGAGATACACGCCCCTGCCTGTGTCCTGCTTTCTTCATTGCAGTATGTACAGAAATGTACACTAGTGTACAGGAGAGTGAGTAACAACTGAGATGTATTCCCCACCATACGTGACATATATGGACACCCACGCAACCACACATGCCAGTACTGTGAATCAAAGACCTGCCTAGCTCATGATATGTATGACAGACTTACAGCAGTATTGCACATGTTACAAAGTGTACTGACACTTTCTTTGGCAACAGTGCTGATATATGCACATGGGACATTTTAACTGTTAACAGGTGTCAAGTGATTTACCTTCGGTGTCACCCTGACCGCTGTCTAAGTTGTGTGTCATGTCCTTCAATTAATGAAACAGCAACAGCTGTGCATATGCAATAAATTTGAAGGTAGATATGAACCCTTCAACCCCTGAGAGAGGGGTGAGGACAACAAAATATGTTGCAATGCCAATTAAATAACATTTCATGTGTCCAGTGGACATGTGTGCAAAATGGGCAGCTATGTATGGGGCGTAATTTTTTTTTGGGAGCAGATTGCCTTTTTTTTTTTTTCAGGAGAGAGTGGAATGTGGGGTAGGGGAAGTAGGTATATTTGGGGAGGTAGGCTTGGGAGGTAAACAGACAAGACAAACAAGATGCATACAGAGGCAGTATATGACACATGTGGTGGGTGAACACCTTTGATGGGAGGGATGTTTGGAAATCGCAAGCCCATGAGCCCCCAGATGGAAACAGTGGGACTAAGGTCCCCACCCATGGGCAGTCACCACTGCACCTTCACGGCCCAGAAGGTGGTTGTGCTGGGGGCTGTGTAGAGTGGAAGGCTGACCCGAGAGTTGCGCCACTTGGGCCTCAAGCTGGCGTAGAGGTTCTGCAACAGAACATTCAATTTCTCTATGCACCACAGCCTGGACTGTACAAAGGGTGATAGGTGCCTCTCCACCCACGCTTGCACGGGGGTCCGAGCCCCATCCCCTGCAGTGCTTCTACCTCAAGGTGGTACATGGCCAAAGGAGGAGGAGGTCCCAGGCTGGGTACCAGATCTGCTGGTGCCAGGTGTCATGGCCAGCTGAGGTGGGACAGTTGGGTCCGCTGGGACCGGCCTTCCCATACGAACTATGTTTTGGAGAGTTTAATAAAGATATGGGTTAGTAACAGTCAGCGGCATTGCCAATTAGTTATAACAGCATGCAGAAGTATTCCCATTAACCCAACACACCAGATTTTCAACAGTTGAAAAGCAAGCATGACACATGCATATATAGAACAATAGTGGACATTACAACAGCATGCAGGTTTAATTGATGGCAACAGGCCACCAATATTGTGGTATTTTAACAGGGCACATGCATAGAAATAAATGTAAATATTTATAAACCAATAAGACATACGTCCCAACAAATGTTTTGAGATTAGACATATGGATTGAGGTGTGGAATTGCATTTTTTATGCACATACAGTAGGGTGGAAAAAGATTGCTCAATTAACAACTTATATATCCTTCTAGTTTTTACTACATTCCTATTAACTGCAGTTATATGTCCCTTACATGTATTATTACACTACCCAATGTCCTTATATTGTGCAATTGGATTTTGTTAGATCATTATATACATGAACTGTATCTTACATACAAACTGTCCAATATGCAGATGTTAATGCAACATATTTTGAGAGTTGCTCACACACACTACTGCTAAGATGGTACACTGACAGCTCTACTTTCATATAACTATCTAGATATGCTCAGGTGAAAGTATCAGTTATTTGTTAACAACTCCCTACATTTCTGGCAGCACACTGACATTTCATGTGCCAGATTAACCTGTATATGCTGGCCATGAACCAACAGATGAGGGCTGTACATATCCATGCAAGCTACTGGCACTCCCTTCATTCACGTTATATGGGCCTATCCAAGTGTGGGTTGACACTGCTTAATACAACACTACTATTTGTAGAATGCAACAGTACAACAACATATCAAAGAAAATGAAACAGACGCACTCCATGAATCATAAATTTATTAAAGGATTATTACACCTTTATTTATTGGGTTAAAAGACTTTTTGAAGGCTCTCTCATTTATTTTATATAACAGTACATGCAGAATAATTACTAACCTGCCTCATGATGCAGCCTTTGCAGCCTATCTTCATGGGCTTGCAGGTTCATAGCCCGGTCACCTGCAGCTGTGAAGTAAATGCAGTGATATTGAGACATACCTATCCATAGTATAGACAAGCATGGCAATTCTTAACTACTTAATACAATGGCTACTTACTAAGTACTGGGACATTAGGCATTGTATGGGATTCCTGGATCCACCGGTCCAGTTCATCACCCCTACGCCACTTCAGGTCAGAATAATGGTGCTTGACCTGCTCACCAGTCCAAGGAACACCAGTGGTACTGGTAAGGTCATGGACAAGACTGTTCCAGGCCTCCGTTTTATATTGGGTACCCTGGTACTGACCCTGCAGGAGTCTTTCCTCATGTTTGTGGACGAGGAGCCAAACCATAATTTTGGACTCCTGGATGCCCCAGCATTGCTCTCTAAATCAAGTGCCTTCACCAACACCAGCCATGCTGACTGCAGAAGGAAGCTACAACCAGTTATGGCAAGTATTACCCCCTGTAGAGCTTAAATATGCCTCATTTCCTGCACTTATTTGTGATTGGCCAGTTTTGGAAAAGCTCAGCTGTGGGCACGCCTGCTTAGCTGATGTTGGCAATGTTTAAAATTCCTTTGATAGATATGTGTCTATTGAAAGTGCATGTTTGTGAAATGCTGTCATGGCTTGGCGGTTAAGTACTGTGACTATAGTGCACAGTATCTTGAGTTTGAGCCCTGTCACTGCTTTTTATTTTCCTGGCTAGTTAGTTAACTGAAGTCATGGTTCATTTTTCCCGAGAGTTCAACAGTCTAATAGAGAGCAGAAAGAAACTGTTTTTAGTTTGGTGGTCTTACAATGCAGGCTTCAATATCTCCTGCCTGAGAACAGGCGAGTATACAGACCATTGACAGGATGCATTGGATTGCTGTAAATCTTTCTGGCCCTGTTGATGCACCAGCATTTGTGTAGATCATCCATTTGTGTAAGGGAGGTGCCAATTATTCTTTCTGCCACACTTACAACTCTCTTGAGAGCCTTCTGATCCTGATTGCTATAGCACCCATACCAGACTGCAATGCTGTTGGTCAGGACACTTTCAATGGTGCCCCTATAAAAGGTCTGAAGTATGGAGCTTGGTAATTTTGCCTTCCTAACTTTCCTTAGAAATTGCAAGCATTTCTGAGCTTTTTTGACTGTGCTGGCTACATGGACTAACCAGGATACGTTCTCCGTGATATGAACACCCAAGAACTTTGTACTCTTGACCATTTCCATTGTCATCCTTTTCATCACTAGAGGTTTGTGTGGCACTTGAGATCTTCTGAAATCAACAATCTACTCCTTTGTCTTGCTGATGTTCATTGCTAGATTGTTGCTGTCACACCAGACCAGTAGTTGATCAATCTCATTCCAGTAGGCCTCCTCCTCTCCGTCTTTGATCGGGCCTATAATAGTGGTGTCATCTGTGAATTTGATGATCTTGTCTCTTTTCTGGCCATGCAGTCATGTGTTAGCAGAGTGAAAAGGAGAGGGCTTACGACACACCCCTGTGGTACTCATGTGTTCAGAATTATACTTCTGGAGCTGTTGTCTCCCACACAAACCTTTTAAGGCCTTTCAGTAAGGAAGCTCAGAATCCAATTACATAAATGAGACTCTATGCCCAGTTGAAGAAGCTTTGATATCAGATTATGAGGGATCAAAGTGTTGAAGGCAGAACTGAAATCGATGAATAGCAGTCTTGCATAGCAGGTTTTGCCTTCTAAGTGGGTCAGTATTTCATGGAGAGCTAGTGAGATGGCATTCCCTGTACTGTGGTTTGTCCTGTATGTGAATTGCAGTGTGTCCAGTGACACAGGTAAGATTGAGGCTATATAATCTTTGACCAGCCTTTCCAGGCACTTCATTACCATCAAGGTTAAAACAACTGGTCGGTAGCCATTCAGAGTTGTTGGCTGTGGCTTCTTGGGTAGAGGAATGATAGTCATCTCCTTGAAGCATTTTGGAACACTGGCTAGATGGAGTGAGGTGTTGAATATGTCAGTCAGTACTGGAGCCAGTTTCGTCACACATTCCCTTAGTACCCTGCCCATGATGTTGTCAGGGCCTGCTACTTTCCTCGGGTTGACACATTTTAGGGTTTTGGTGACATCGATTGTATTGAAACTCAGCACCACTGCATCCTTGTCTTCAGGTATTCTGCATGCTGTTTTGTTGTCAGCATCAAACCTACTGAAGAATTTGTTCAGTTGGTTCAGAAACTTGATGTTATCATCACATGAAGCTGATGTAGGCTTGTAGTCGGTGATGGTTTATATTCCTTTCCAAAGTTGCCTAGTATCCTTTTGGTCCCTGAAGTGGCTTTGGAGTTTTCTGCCATAGGATCTTTTTGCCTCTTTGATACCTTTGTTCAGTTTGGCTCTGGCCACACTTAAAGTTTCCATACCTTGGCATCTGAAAGCTGCATTTCTTACTTTCAAGAGCTCGTACACCTACCAGTTAGCCAATGCTTTTGATTTGCCCATAGGGTGAAGAGTTTGTTGTTTGTTACATCCTCCACTGTGACTGACTCAGTGTATGTGTCCAAGTCTATATGATTGTTTGTCACAGGTATTGATCTGCATTTGTGGAACTGCATACATACCTGCTGACCTCACTAGACCCAAACATAGTGAATGTTTTGAAACATGAGGAGAATAAGTCTAAGATGACTTCCCTGTTTAGTTTAGCAGAAGCATGTTTTCATCAAGCGGGAATAGAAATCATACAAAAATAGATAAAAATCAGGCAACAACTGAATGAGCCAAAAAAAAACAAAAGAAAGAATATAAAGTAAAGGATCAGTTTAGAAGACAAGAAATGAGGAAAATGTATAAATACAGCTGGAAGTATAGAAAACTCTTAGAACAACCTCATTTTGATCAGGATCAAATGATGAATGGTTAAGGAGAGGTGAATTTAAACCAAAAGATGAAAGGTTAATATTGGTGGCCTAATGTATGTTTTCTAAAACAGAATTGGAAACAGTTGCACATCTTGTTGCTGGTTATGATATACTAATACTGTATACTGAAAGGGGTTTACCACTGAAATTTCACCGTGCAATTGCACGGCTATGAAGTATTCAAACTACAGATGTTTGAATACTTCATATGTGTACAGGTTACATGAGCGGACATTTTATTTGCGAATGGACTGTGCATTCACGAATATAACATTTGATTATGTACAGGGATCGTGGTATAGTGCTGTTAGGGAAATACATCCTTTTCCTCACTGTAGTGCAATCTCAGGGTTGGAGTTGGGGGTGTGTGGGGGGAGCAGACCCCCACAGGGAGGTGCAGGGGGGGCTTGCCCCCCTGCAGAAACTTGATGTTAGCTGTAGGGGTTAAGGAGTTATGGCAAGGGTGGCATTGTTGTTTATGCCGTAAAATGTCATTGTCGACATTTTCGGCATTAACAGCTATTTTTAGACAATAGGGCCATTAGGTTATTTGTACTTTCTGTGAAACACTTCACTGATTAGTAACATTTTTTTATTTAAATTTTGACATTTCAATAGTAAGCCACTGAAAGGCATAATAATGTGGCAATACTGTTGCACTGGGGACTGTCCAAACAATATAATATTGATGTAGCTGAAAAACACTGGAAAGATGAGCCACAAAGTATTATAGAAAATTATGAAGCTTATATCACATGGGATCACCCTTTACCAACAGTTCAAAAAATAGATGCAAGAAAACCTGATATAGAAGTCCATGAAAAGAAGACAAAAGTAGCACTGATCATTGAAATTACTACAGAGTGACTACAGTGTCTTATATACAGAGAGACACTAAACCATAAAATATCAGGATTTGCAGGCAGAAATGAGGGCAATGTGGAAGAATGATACAAAGGCAGTTTCAAAAGTAGTTGGAGTAATGGGTCTTACAAAAAAGAATTTACAATTGTGTTTAGGTATGTTACCAGTACATGTAACTCCATGAGAATTACAGAAGGAGTCATTACTGAGCACTTCTGGCTAACATCAAAGATGGAAACAATACTAATTTCATAAACTTTAATCATACTTTGACTTAGGAATGGGGTCCATTCCTTTCATGGTATTAGAAACATAAAAGTATTGAAGAAATTAAAAAAGAAGAACAACTACAGTAAAAATTTTGGATAGAGAAATAATATGGAATATATGTAACAAAAAGTGTTCGGGAGTAACAATTTTATGTGGAAAGGTAATTACAATTTTTGATGTTATAGTAATAAATATGGGCTAAACAACTATTATAGATTTAAAGTGGCAAGAAGAAGTATAGCTATATATGCATAGATAACCAGTAAAGGGAATAAGAATTTATTTCAGAAAATATTGGATTATGTTTTTGTGAACATGGATATAATAACAGTAGATTTCAATTGTGATTTAGGAGGTAATAGAAAGAAAACAGGAAATTATGTAAAAATGATATGAAAAATATAACATGGAAAATGAGTCATATGGAATAAAAAAGCATGGACTTATAGCAGATGTATTTTAAAAAGTGAAATAGACTATTTTTTGTATCAGGAGGAATATATACAATGGAAGAAGAAATTATTGTGACAGATTTTACAGATCATTTGGCAATTTGGATAGACATATATCATAATGATATATAAAGATGGGAAAGGTATAAAAATAAACAAAAAAGAATGGATTGACAAAGGAAAGAAACACTTCAAGCAATTATGTAATAATCATATTAATATAATAGTATTTTACATCAACTGGTGGGAATGGTGGATTTCTTTCAAAAGAAAATATAAAAATAAATATCTATTGTGAAAAATAGAGAAAGGAAAAAGGAAGATCAGGAATATGCTAAAATTTATAGAGAAGTGCTAAATAATTTGGAAAATAATTTTAGAGATCATTATGAGATGGAAAAAGTGATTTATAGGAAAAACTATGACACAATTAAGTAGCTATTGTATAAACAGAAGTACTTTCTATAAGATAGAAAAGAAGAAGAAGTTTCCCCTTATTTAAGTAAAACATGATAGAAGTATAACGATATAAATGAAAAATAATATAATAAAAAGGAAAGTCAGCAACAAAGTATGGAAATTGTAAGTTACATAGAAGATATGTTTGGCAAAAAAGGAATGGGAAGTTGAAAGATTTTCTGAGGAAAATAATAAAGAACTTTGCAAAGAGATTACCTTATGAATTAGAAAATATATTGAAACATTTCTATGTAGAATCAGTATCAGGTCCAAATGGTATGTGGCTTGAAATGTATAAAAAATTAGAAGAATGGCAGAAAGAATGTTTAATATGTGTATTTAATGAATGTTTGATTGATAGATTGAAATATAAGAAATTATGTGGTGAAATATTAAATTTTTATTTGGAAAAGGGACAAAAATAAGATATAAAAATGAATTGGAGACCAATGTTTTTAAACAATACAGATTATAAAATATTCATTAATATAATACAAACAAGATTTGAAAGTAAGATGCAATATATTACAAAGTAAAGTGCATATGCTATAAAAGGAAAGGGATGTCAAGAATTATTAATTACAGTGAGAAATCATAGATGACATAAAGAGAAAGAAGGGAAAAAGTAAAACTTATGATAGGTGATATTAATAAAGCATGTGATACTATACAGTATGACATTCTGTGGAAAATAATGGGCATGTACAATATCAATAATACAATTTAGCAAGTCTGCATAACAGCTTATAGTAACAAAAAAGAATGGTTTTAATTTATTGATGGATAAGTAAAGGAATTTATATGAATAATGGTTTAAGGAAAGGGTGTCTTATAAGTAGTATTTTATTTGCTTTGATTTTGAATACAGTAGTTAGAGATGTAAATCAGAAAATAAAGAATGCAAGTTGTAAAATCCAAACTGAATTTGAAATTCCAGTTATGATGTCTTATGCAGATGATATTATTATAACAACTAGAAATAATGAGTGGATGAAATAAGTTATTTATTGATTGAAGATTTAAGAGGAAGAGGTATGATACTTAATAAATAAAAAAGTAAAAGATAAGGTGACATAATTAAAATAACAGGTATTCAATTTTCTATGAAGGAAATATTTGTTTTAGGGATAAATTTTGACAAAGAAGATCACAAGAAAGGATGGGATCATATAAAGGAAATAAATGATATCTGTATATTATGGAAGATATATAGATTAATATAAAAGAAAAGAACTGTAGCTTTTTAATTCAGTTTTATCAGGAAAGAGAGCATATTCGACACCGTAAAAATCTACTGCCAATCATTAGTGGACCGGAGTTCCGCTGTGGCAACCCCTAACCAGGAAAATCTGAAAGAAGAAGAAGGAAAGATAGCATATTTGTGTATTTTCATTATGATTCCTCGAACAAATGAAAAAACTTATTAGAATTTTTTTTATTATTTTGTATGAGAATCAAGACTAAATCCTGTTTAAAGGTGTGTTTTATAAAGCATAAGAAAAATAGCAACTTGGGTTTGATAAGTCCAATACTGCATGCTGTGCCATTAAATTTATATAAGATATTTAAATGGTTAAATGAAAATAATGTGAATGTATTGACAATTATACTGGTGTAAGTGCAAGAAATTTCAGGAAAATATTAAGAAATAATAGAAATATTTAAACAAAGAAATATTAGAACTATCAACAAAAGGTAAGAATGCGGAAAATAAAAATTGATAAAGGTGAAGAAGATAGAACAGTACGGTATAATGATATTATAAAGAACTATTATTGTATAAATCCATGTGAAAATGTTTCAGAAGCAAAGATTAAAGCAATTAAAAAAATAAATTGGTGGTGTAAACATGTTGTATTCCAATTTTTTTTTTTTTTTGTGGAGGTTGGGAATAAAAAATGTACCTGTTAAGGCAAATGTACCTTATAAAAAATGAAAGAACATGTTTATATTGTGGGGGAAACGAAAGAAGAGAACATGTTTTTAATGTGAGGCAGCAAAACAAAGTGTGGAATAAATTATGCATATGGATATTTTTGTAAGTGTAAAAAAATGAAGATATAAGGATGGCCATGATTGAATATTAATATGAGAATATAAGCACTGACCTTGAAAACAGATTTATATAAGAAAGTTTTCTGTGCAATTTGGTTCATATGGAATGAAAAAATTACTGAAAGTATGTTTAATGGAAAATTGATATTGCCACTTGTATTAAAGAAGATTAGATTATGGTTATGGAAAAAGGAGTGGGGTTGATATAAAAATGGCAAGTTTGATTTATAAAATATGAAAATGAATCAAAATTATTGTATAGAAATGTAAATATGTGTGTATACGTAAATATAAATAAAGCACCTTTTTTTCAGTAGGTGCTGTGGGAACACTTCCATCCACCAGAGCTACCACCAGCTCAAGCAGATGGGGCCTCAGTTTAATATGTTATCCAAAGGACAGTAAAAGCACACTCAGGATAGGGCTTTGGCTTATACTCTCATCTGAAGGACATTACACTCAGTATAGGGCCTTGTTTTAATGTCTTATCCAAAAGGCAGTAGCGCCGTTTTGCTGCACTGCAGTGTCAGTAATCAGTCTATCTGATGTGGGAATAGAACCCACCTCCTACTACACCACCAACAGTGCATACTTCTAACTGACTTGTTTGCCTAAGGTACATGACTGACTTATCTCCTGAAGGTATATTCCAATACAACATATGTGTCATTTAAACATATTTAGCAGACATTATGGCCCATAATGTGTGCATATACTTTCTATAATATAAATAATTGAGAGTAGCAGGTGTATGATCAGGATCATACAACATTCCCAGTGTCCTGTTATCAATGTGTATGGGTGATATCAATAGAAATCCATGTGTGGGACACTATGTCTATCATATAAAGTTCTTAATTTACTCCAGTGTATTGCATTTCATGCAATACAAAGTTTATCTCTGAAAATGCTATTACTTGCAAGTATTAAACAGTTAGTCTGCCTGAGAAACAAACATGTACAAAAGCATGATATATCTCTTTATCTGTATACATATATATTTTTGTATATGTATATATATATATATATATATATATATATATATATATATATATATATATATATATATATATATATATATATACATATACACATAGATGGAGCTACATTCAAATCCTGACTCACATATGAAGTGTTAAAATCCCAATATGAAAATCACAAAACTACAGAAACCTAAACATCGAATTTTTACTAGGGTAAGTAAACACTTGCCCAACATGCCCTCTTCTCCACTGTAGTGCGATCCTGGAGTTGATATATATAGGTTGGAGGATGTGGGGAGCACAGACTACCACATTGGGGGGTATGGTAGGAGTAGCCCCCCCACCTTGATGGGTTTTACTTACCTCTGTGTAAGTTCCATTTACATTTGGCCAAGGGATTACTTACCCTAGTAAAGATTTGACGTCTGGGTTCCTGTAGTTTCATGATTTTCATCTCGGGACTCTAACACTAGATCATATGGGAGTTGGGATTTGAAAGTAGACCCAAATATATGCATATATATCTATAAATATATAAATATATATATATATATATATATATATATATATATATATATATATATATATACATGGTATTACAGTGTGTTAGGAAATGATAACATGTCTACAGTCAAAAGAATTGCTACATTGTAAGTTGATAGGGATACCAACATCATAACATTTTGAATAGAATCTATGACATAGAACCCTAATATATGCCTCACAACATAGTGATATAGTCTATCAGAAAAATCACACTTTCTATGGTCCATTATTTGTATGTGTGCCTGATATGATTGAGTTGAGGTGTCTACTGCAGAGGTAAGCTCAAGTGGAACTGAGGATTATATGCTATTAAGGAGTCATTTTGACATGCCATGAATAACAGATGTTTTTTAACAATATTTATTACGATAAATAAGTAGTAGAAATATCAATAGTTATATGCAAATTACATGAGCAATGCAACATGGTTAATGGATGACCTGACATTAGAGAATTAGACAGTACAACACCACAGAACAATGTGGCAATCATGAACACAGTGACAACATGTAATATCTACCAATGTAATTTATTCCACACAATATCCATCAGGAACTCATATCCCCTCACCTGTACTCCACAATTATCAGACCAATCATAGAGTACAATGATCCTTGAGGTATGTACCTATCCTGGCATATGCAGCAACTTGAGCACCATCAGAGGCTCCTTACAAAAAGAATACAAAGTGCAACAAACTTACCTTATTCAGAGCACCTTAAAGCCCTTTCCCTCCACTCAGTCTCCTATAGATTGCGAAGGTTTGATCTATGCCTGTCTTACTGGCTTTCAAGGCATCCACAAACTTCTCACTTATAAATCTACTACATATTTGTAAGTCAAAGAGTACCAGAAATACAATGTCTAGAGACCTGAATTTTGTCAGTGACTTAAACAGAACATGCTGGAGAGACAGATATGTGTCCCAGAGACTACTTCTCTTATGAACCAGGTTCCCCATCCTTGTAAAGTTAAGTTCATATATTACCCAGATTAAGTGCAACCTATACAGGTGGATGGGAAATAGGAAATTTACACTGAGCCTGGTACCCATGTTCCCTTATGGACAGAGCTAACTTATAAATGCCTGGCCCTTAATGTCTTATTTGGATACAGGGCACCATTAGTCTTTCAGTAAAACTTGGTTAGGCTTAGAAAGGCCCCCTGGGACATTAGTCTAGTAACAATCTTTGAATCTATGAATAATCCATCTTAGCTGTGATTGCATGAATTTATGTAGCATAAGTAACAGAAATGTATGAGTATGCAGGGAAGAGACACAGGCAGGATTCAGTAATGTTGAAAGAAAAATGTTGAACATGCTGTGAATTTGAAATAGAACACCATGCAGTCCTGACCAACTGTCACCACATTGGTCACAGCACTTAACAATATCTGTAACTTTGCAGAGTTCACATTTTCAAACAGTGGAATAGAACCTGTGCATGCTCTTGACAGACATATAGACAGAAAAATATGTACATTACTGTTGAAACATATATAAGCATTTCATTTATGCAGGGGGTCATTCAGTGCTAAAATACAACTGCATACATTGTGCAATAGCGATATATACCTAAGATACACACACATACAGATATACAATTATATCTGTATGTATGTATATATATATATATATATATATATATATAAGAACGAGCTAGTATCTGTCATATCTGTTTGTATATAGTTTATACTGAAATAGACATAACCTGAATGATTCTTGCCCACATTTTTCACTGAGACATTCAAATTGGAATGTTTCTTAGTGGGTTAAGCTAGGTGACAGATAAATCATTCGATCTTAAAGGATTACTGAGTAATATTTGCAGAAAATAGTGGATAATGGGAAAATGCATAGTCATCTCAGGTCTAAGGACTAATGGTGTCAATGCACCATGTAATTACTAGATACATATATATATATATATATATATATATATATATATATATAAAGCTATACTCATATTTGAACGGGTTTACTTTGATTCACTGAAACCTCATTTCGCTGAATCACATTTCACTGAATGTAAGTATTGTTGGGCAAATAAAATGTATATGCCCTTTTCCCCACTGTAGTGTGATCCTGGAGTTAGTATATATAGTTAGGGGGTGTGGGGGGGCACAGCCCCCCACATTGGGTGGTGTGTAGGGCATAGCATAGTTTTACTATTCTATTTAGTCCCAATTGTCACCATGATCAATATGGAGCCTACATGAAATCTCTGTTTTATACAGAGTCCATGAAAGTTTCCCACACACAATGTCCTGGTAAGTCCATATCCCCATTAACGCTGTAGTCATATAGTTGGCCCATTTATCACTACTAAGCTGCATCATATATTGTCTATGCATGTAATTAACCTGTGTCATCTGTCTCTTTTTATATTCCTTGCACTGCTTTCCTCATCCAGTAGCCCATCTACTGATCGTGGGTTGGGACGTGATATGGGTGACTGTAACAGTACAGCCAATGACACACAGGTCACAGATTTGAGCTTACTGTCTGTCTGAGAAGTGGACAGCAGTATCTTCTAAACAGACTAAAACATGAACTAGCATCACCACTAAGCACTCTTTTCAATCATAGCCTAACCACAGGCATTGTTTCTGCAGAATCAAGAACAGCAACAGTTATTCCTCTCCAGAAAGGTGGCCTAGCAACAGACCCAGGGAATTGCAGACCCATAAGCCTGACCAGCCTCATCTGTAAAGCCATGGAACAGAAACTACAACTCTCAGTCTTAATACTCTGCTCCAGCTGTCAGAAAAGTATAATATTCCTCTTATGGATTCAAACTCTGTGCCTATAGCTTTCAATGGTACAGATTTTTGCAGACTGTCCAGATTTTTGCCTTATATTTTTGGTCAGTTCCTTATAAAATTGTGGCTTTCTGGCAAACAATGGCAAATCATTGAGGGTTGAAGTCAGAAAAAAAAGACAGACATTTGAATTTCAGAATTCATACCCTTGGAAAATGCATGCTAATGCAATACATGTTATTCTATCAAATTTCTAAGTTTGCAAGAGCAATATTTAAAATGAGTCTCTATTTTTGGGTCTTTGTCCCTCATTATTTATGGCTTTGTCCATATTTATTGCTCTAGGAGGTTGAGAAGTATGCTGTACCTATTGTGCTGTCATTCAGGATACCCTTCATTAACATATGGAGGTTTTCAAACAGATCCCTTACATCTGGAAATTTTGCTGCTCCAAAAGTTTGGTAAAACTGCAAGATTGCTACAATTTATTTCAGTTTTGTACTTTTAGATTTATTTTTGTGACTTTCCCTAATGTTGTTACCTACATTTGGTGCCCATTTCATATAATCAAAGGTTCAACTCTGTGAACCTCCACTCATCAGGCTGACAAGAGCAAACATTCACTTAAGTGAATGTTCACATCAGTGAATTACTACAACAAGGAATGGAATTGCTTAGCCAATATCAGGAAATTTTCCTTTTCCCCACTGTAGTGCAATTTTGGAGTTGGTATATATAGGTGGGGGTGTGTGGGAGGCACAGCTCTCCACCTTGATGGGTTTGACATACTGTGGTGCGTATGGCAGTCGATATGTTGGCCAAGTAATTCCATTCCCTCCTGAAGTAATTTGCTGATATGAACATTCACTTAAGTGAATGTTCACTCATCAGCACTATGAACAGAGGTTCACGAAGCTGAACCTTTGATTATATGAAATAAACCCCACATTTGTTTTTGTGTGATCTTGTCAAAGTGGTTCCTGCTGAAGACAGACTTTTGGACTTAATTTTGAGATTTGCCTTATGGTTGTCCCTAACTTTTCTCCTGTGTGATACTCTCGGAATAATCATTGCTGAAGATACACCTAGTCTTCAGTAACAAGTGTTTTTGTGCCTGCCACAGGACTGACATTGACTCTGGATTTCTTTAGATTTTAATACGATTACTGCTCAGAAATGACTTCATCTGTGCTTGCTGTTATTTGAATATCTGCAGTACCAGTGCTGTTGAGGAACTTCTCATTATGGACGACACTCTTTTGGTTTGCCGCCGGTTTATCTCCATCAATTAAGTTTAGGCTGACGAAAGATGGCCTGCTGTTGCTATTTATTTAGTTAGTTAATTTTTTTTCTTTAGTTTTCCAGACAATACTTTATTGTTAAGTGCTGAGTTACACTACTGTGTTGTCGCTTTTTCATTAGGAATAATTCTCTTAATCACAGCATGGACAGGATTTGCTATTTTTGGTTTAAAAAGAATTATGCGTTGCTTATTCAAAGACTTTAGTTATAGTTTCCATAGACTTTAATTGTTGGTTTATCTTAGCATTTGCTTCACTATTTCCTCAAAGTGTACTGGCAACATATCATATTTATATGATGCTTATTTATGTTTCCACTGTCACTAATATAGCTGCTGTAGCTATTATTATGACAATTACTGGAAATAATGCTATGTCAGAATGACAGTGGAAACTATGCCTTGTATTCTGTGAAGTGCATTTTTAATGTTTGTTATAGTAATCATGGCTACTTTACATGCTTTCTTGCAAACTGTATTCAGTAATAAATATGGTGTCCCTTTCTAAAAGTTAAAAAAGTCTTCCTCTTCAGATTTCCATGCTTTTTTATTTGTACCAACTCTATGTACCTTTCTGCAAAAACACACCTATTGTCAGTTGGTAAGTTATATTTAAATTCAGATTTGGCTGATGTCATTGTTATATCTTATGGTTTTGTGTATAAAAGAGATAAAAACTTGAAAAATGTATTAGGGAAAAGGAAGACATACCCTCATACTTTATTTCTAACAAACCAACAGGGACATTTTCTTGTGGCTTTTGTACAGGTTTTGTTACATAGTTCTTGGTTGAATGTAGAATATCATTTACCTTCAGAGAATACTTGGTATTAAGATTGTTACTTTTAGATTTGATCAATGAATGAAATCCATATCATCTCGGTTATATGGGTTTTGAAAATTTGTATGGGTTTCGACAATTTGTTTAGTCGATCAAATGAACTAGATCCATTAAGAACCACTATACATTATGCCATCAGGTGTGATTTATCTAGCTAGGTGAGCCATCTAGAACAGTTTTTGTCCGACACCCCACAGACTCCTTCACAATATAATTATGAGTATACCTATGCCATTAATTTTAAGACTCCAAATGATGCTTTATGCAATCACAGTGCAGAGTGCATTTACACTACTAAGTTTCTGATTTTATAGTAAAAAAAATACTTTAATATTATCTTGGAAGTGAAGGAGTCATACTGGCAGATTTTATTGTCAGCTGATAAATATCTAGAATTTAATTACACTATTAACAGTCAGTGCTCATTAAGATTACTGCCAGCACTTTAATTTTGCTTTTATTAAGTATAACAGAGTGTGCGTGTGTGCGTGTGTGTGTGCGTGTGTGTGTGTGTGTGTGTGTGTGTGTGTGCGTGTGTGTGTGTGTGTGTGTGTGTGTGTGTGTGTGTGTGTGTGTGTGTGTGTGTGTGTGTGTGTGTGTGTGTGTGTGTGTGTGTGTGTGTATGTGTGCGTGTGCTGTTGCCATTGTTGTTAATGTGCTTTTCAGATATTTTTACCAATCATGCTTACTTTGCTGCTAGTCAGTTTTGATTGCTCCTTAGAAATTATGTGGCTGTTGACAACATATTTAAACACGTGTTTTTTAGTGAAATGATAGTTCTAATATATTCTGGTAAATAAAAGCACTCAACAGTCTTTATCAAACATATATTTAATTTCTAAAAATGTATTGTTTGTTTTAATTTGAGTTAGAGGTTTATGTGCTGTTTATGGATTCTGATTGTGGTTCTTTGAGTTAAGCAGATGAAAAAAGAATACAACTAACACAACTTGAATATGGGCTCCCAATCATTTGTTCTGCTTCACAGGAAAGACATGTTCTAGTCAGATAAAGTCTAACAATAAATAATGCTTCATTATTTTTGGTCCTCATTACAAGCACCTTTGCCTGGCTTTAACAAAAGCAAAATGGTTTCTAGTGCAGTGAGAACATGTATTGGTCTCCTTTTTCATAAACTGTTTGGCTCTAACAGTACAACCTTAGTTCTGTCCATGCAAACATTTCATCCCCGCATACCACATATAATCAGCTTGCCTGCAATGATTATAGTATTTCTCTTCAAGTTGGTAAACTTTGGAAATCACTTCCTACCCCCATAAAAGCTAAAAATAGTAACTAAATCACGATTTGGTGAAAAATGCAACCTTTTTAGTTCAATAACATATCCAAAAATAATACTTATACATAAAATAGAAATTACATTTTTCTTCATATAGTTTCATCAATAATAATATGCATGGTATTGTAAACTTGTTCATTTGTATTTTATTGCTGTTTTCACTGTTTACAAGCTCTTTTTGCTATTTTCACTGTTTGCTAAGTATTTGCTGATACTTATCTCTGTTGCAAAGCAGTCAGCTCTGCTTGATCTGGTTTTCCAGCCAAGCAATGATAAAATAACTAATTTGTTAGCTGTTTTAAGACATTCTTTAGAGTCTCCCTGCTGATTTTCTGCTGTTTAAATGTTCTTTTAGTATGTCACTGCTATTTTTCTCCTGTGTTAACATTCTGTAGTGTTTCGTGGTGAAACATGCGTAGCTAATAGCTGTAGCATAGTCCAGATACAGGTTTGCTGCATCTAGGCCTGTTTGTAGTGGCTGTTTGTTCTCAGTATGTTTTCAAGGCCATCTTGGAGTAGAAGGGGTCTTTCTGTACTCTAAGTAGAGGATTGAGATGACTGGAACCTGTCTGGTGAAGGGTGGCTGTTCTAGGGCTTGGAGTAAGCATCCTCATTAGTTATCCAAAAAATGCCCAGCACAGGTGATTCCAAAACAATTCAAACCAAGGTTAATAGCAGGAAACACAGTTAAATCATGCCATAAAATGCTAACATACACTTTCAAGCATTTTTTGTCAATCAATAAATTACTTCATCAGATGCGGAACTGGAATGAATTCACATCCTCATTGGTTGTTTTGTACCTTTTTAAAGTTTTTTTTTCAAGTTTTTAGCTTCTGGTATTTAAGCCCTGCATTTGCATAGGGGCAAATGCATCCTATCCAATTCGGCTTTGTCAGAGGCAGATCCTGCCTGTTAAATCAGAAGGATTTTTTTGAAAATGTGACCAGGGCTATTGATGAGGGAAAATCAGTGCACACAGCATACCTCAACTTGGCAAAGGCTTTCAACACAATGCCACACTCAGGCATTACTGATAAACTTAGCAAACTGAATGTAAACCCGTTTTTTGTAAGATGGGTTGCCAACCTGCTCACAAACCAGACATACACTATCAAAGTGTGTGACTCCACATCAACCAGCAGACTTGTAACCAGTGGGGTGTGAGAGGAATCAGTGCAGGGCCCCATAATCTTTGGCATATACTTCACAGAAGTTCAGGTCAAAACTAAGGGGTTGTGGTTTCCAGACGACTGCAAACTGGGCTCAGTTACTGAATTCCTAAATGATTTCATACCAACAACTGCTATCTTAATTGATTTCCCATGCAATGGTCAAGGTTTCACATTAGTTGGGAGAGTATAAATATCATAGGATCATAGGATCATAGGAGATTGCTAGGCTATTGACCCGGAGGTCAACTCAAGCCTACCCATTTTGTAATGCCATATACATGTTAATCAATACCCAAGATTGCATTTAGTGATGACTGCTCATTTCCAGGAGGGTTGTGGGTGCTCTTCCAGGTAAGAATTTAAGGTGCCCCATCCACTCGCCCAAGCTCCTCTTGAACAGCATCACAGAGGTGCTCTGTTTCACATGAATTGGTAGCCTGTTCCAAAGATGCAGCAGCAGTCACTGGGAGATAAATCTGTCCCTCCAACATGTCCTATTTAAGTTGCAGGCCATACTTAGGTCCCTGGAATGGGTAACAATAGTCCCATTTGATTTATAAATATACAGTAAATTCATTAGGTTTGAGTCTGAGATTTCTCTGTAAGTCAGGCATAAATCCCGCCTAAGAAGTCTATACGATATAGAGTATAGTGACAGGGACATTAGTTAGTCTGTGTAAGGCATGTGCTGGAGTCGCTTGGTCTTCTTTGTTAGAAAAACCTCTGACATCTCTCCAATTGCTCCAGATGCTTTGTACTGTACATGCCGAATGGGGCATTGTACTCAATTATTGACAAGATTAGTGCCGAGCATAGAGGGGTTATGACCACATTTGTTCTTGAGAGGACGCCTTTACTAATCAAGTGTGCTACATAGAAATCCTTCCTTACTACAGTAGACACATGGTGGTCAAAGTTAAGGTTGCAGCCAACTTGTGATCCCAAGTCACTTACCACTTCATCGGTACTTAGGGTACTGTTGGTGATTTGATAGTGTGAAGGGAAATTACTTGGGCTGAAGGGAATCATGATGCATTTCTTTGCATTCAGTTTGAGACCGTGACTAACACACCAGTCATTGGTCTGTGCGAGACCATCCTGGGTTATAATTTAGGGATTCAATGATTGCACCTAGTTTGCAGTCGTCTGCAAACTTGGTCAGCCATGACCCTTTAGTTTTGACCTGAACTTCTGAGAAGTATATATCAAACAATAAGGGGCCTGACACTGAACCCTGTGGCACACCACTGGTAACAGGTCTCCTGGTTGATATGGAGTCCCCCACGTTGATAGTGTATGTCTGGTGTGTGAACCAGTTGGCAACCCACAAAATGATTTATATTCAGTTTGCTGAGTTTATCCATAATGTCTAAATGTGAGATTGTGTTGAAAGACTTTACAAAGTCAATGTATGCTGTGCGCACAAATTTGCCATCATCAATGGTCTTGGTCACATTTTCAAAGAAATCCACCGGATTTAACAGGTAGGATCTGCCCTTCATGAAGCCGAATTGGGCAGGATCCAGGGTTTAGAGATCAACTATCCCCGGGATTCATGAAGCTTGCACCATGCGCTGGAATAGCGGCGGCGATCTAGTGCCAAATATGGCCACCGAGCGATTCAGGTAAGAGCTGTTTCCACGTGCATTACCAGCGTATGCCAGAGCTGCACAGCTCCCAGTGCATGTATGCAAATTACCCCATGTTCAGCAGTGTAGCATGCAAATGAAGGTATATAGCGATTCATGAAGTTGTGCAGGCATAGCGTAAGCATGTAGAAATGTAAACCAAAAAAAAACAGTTTACATGTTGTCAAACATAAAATTGGAGCCATGAAAGTGGACCAAACTTGCATATTATAATGTTAATATATGCCAATGGCTAAATATATAGCCAATGGCATAAAACAACATGCACAACATATAAAAAATAACATTTAATTTCATGGCCACACCAACACAAAGTAAAACTGCAGTGCATCGGTGCGCAAACAGGATCATAAGGAAAATATATTTAGATGTCATAAAACTGTAATGTAATGCAATTCATGATATCCCCATAATAGTCAATGGCATGCATGCGACATCACAACCATAGTGCAAGGGTTGCTAAGGGTCTGTGACAGTGTTCCGTGTGGTAACTGGGAATTAGTAGTCAAAGCCATGCAAAAGAGACAAGTAATACTGAATCGCAAATGTCCTGCTGGTGTAAGGATGTACCACATGGCGTAGCATTACAACACCGAGGAGTGGCCTGGAGGTAAACATGACATCAAGAGAGGGGCATGCCACTGTAGCTGTAAGCACATTGGATCATTGCTAATCCATGTTGCGTGTTGCTAAGCAAAGCTGCAGGATAGGGGTGTGGAAGTAGCCATAGCTTTGCTTAGCTGATAGCACACAAGGTAACCAAAAGTTCATGTGAATATGGATGAAAACACGCACAGAACCCGGTAAACGGATGTGAGTGGCGCACACCACAGCCAAAACAGGAAGGATATGGGAAGACAATAAGGAAATGCTGCAGCATGGTAATTGGAGTACAAATGAGTAAATAACACATAGAAACTCAAAGTGGTCCATAGACAACAGCTAACAAGGCTGCTAGCAGCTACCTGCAGAAGAGGAAAGGGGAGGTGCTGTACAGCAAAGAAAAGAGAACTGCCACAGCAGAGCAAAGCAAACTTGCTGTAGATCAGCTACATAACACATTTCCCAACACAATCCTGGGTTGTGGAAGCACAAAACAAGAAAGGCGTCAGCTGGATGCATGCCTGACAATGGGAGGTAAATCGGGTTGAAAATATGAGTAAAGGGCAATAGATGAATCACGGCAGACAAGCAGTCAACACCAAAGGCCCCACAGTAGCAGTACCTGCTATAAAACCAATAATTAAGATACCCTGCAGCTGGAATAGCACAACCACACCCAATTACACCAGCATCATCCATTGCACAATAGTATAGGTTCATAGGTTCATAGGTTGGTACTAGGCTATTGGCCCTAAGGCCTATGCAAGCCTAGCCATAACAATTCCCTGGAAATTTCTTCCCATAATATTTACTTCTCTGTGAAAGCCCCCCACACACACTTGTATTCCCAGACAATCTGCAAAACTGGTGTATACGGATGGGGAACTTTTAATATGTATATGTTAGGGGCTGCCATAGCTTTCATTCACCAGCATGTGTTGGAGACTGACAGTGGTGTGGATGATGATGCTGACAACCATCTCAGGCACCGGAGGAGGAGACGAGTGTTCAGATCCAGGGTAACCTACCAGAGGCTACATGATCTGGAGATAGTAGAGCATTACAGGGTGGACAGGGACATCATACAGCAACTTGTTGAGCTGTACCAGCCACACCTCAGAGCCAGAAGTAACAGAGGGGATCCCATCCCAGTGGACACGAAGGTATGTGTAAGCTTGAGAATACTAGCCACAGGTACCTTCCAAAGGCCAACTGGGGATATCATGGGGATCTCACAGGCATCAACATCCAGGGTACTCCACCAGTTCCTGGATGCCATGTTACCACATGCCAATGAGCATATATACTTCCCCTGAATGCAGGAGGAGTTGGCCAGCAATATGCGTCTCTTCCACCATGTGGCGGACTATCTAGAGGTACTGGGTGCAATAGACTGCATGCACATACACATCAAGTTACCACCTGGTGAGCAGGGTAGGCACTATATAAACCTCAAGGGATTCCCCTCCATCAACTGCCAGGTTGTGTGCAAAGCCCAGGGCATTATCATGGATGTGTGTGCTGGCAGTCCTAGAAGCTATAATGACTCCCACATCTGGCATGCCTCACAGCTGTACCAGGTGTTTGCCAAGGGGGACATCCCATATGGCCACCTGGTGGGGGGTGCTGGCTATGCATTGGAACCGTGGATGATGACACCCATCGGAAATGCACACACAGTCATGCAAGAACGCCATAATGGGGCACACGCAGAAACCAGAATCATCACAAAGTGTGTGTTTGGGATGCTGAAATCACAGTTCCATTGCTTGGACATATCTGGTCAAGCCTTGCAGTACTCTCCAGGAATGTCTGCCCACATCTTCATAGTATGTGCCATGCTACACAATATGATCTTGTGGAAATAGTTGCAGCAGGGACAGAATGGTGAAGGCCCTCCCAGCCCACCACCATTTCCAAGGGATCCACAGGCACAGGGGGACTCAGACCACGAACACCCTGTGCTAGCCCCAGTAGGCAGATGGAGGCGTGCCCAGTATGACCATGCCTTGTCAAAGAGGGAACGTATAGCACACACACACTGACAGTGTAGGCACTCATGGACTGACACCCTTCTTCACCTGCAGACACAGCAAACATGGATGGCACACACACACGACCACCTGTAAATTGTCATGTATAGGTGGTCTACTGCGTGCATCCTACATAGGTAGCCCTCAACTATTGTACACACAACCACCATTGGCACAAGGTAAGTCAATACCTGAACAGTATATTAAGCTATCAGCATGTGGCCATACTGTATGTACAGGTTCATAGATACATAGGTAGGTACATGCCCAGCCGCCAAGGCCACTCATAAGCATAGGCAAAACATGTCTGCTGTCGCCACCCCATCGATCAGCTAGCTGTTCCTCTGTGGAGCAGAGCCACTTGTGGGATCCCTGGGGTGTAGCTACTGTTCACCACCCACTCTGCAAGGATTCCCCGGAGTGTCAGTGAGGGGTTTTGCATAATGTAATCAGGGATGTAGTTCCAAATAATGGGGAGTATCCCTGACAGGAATCTTCACAGATGTGTGCATGTTACATAGCATACATTAAACACAGCTTGCATATATAGGTAGTTCTCCACAGAATAATAAACATGTGGAACACACAACCGCTGAAATGTGCGTAAATCACCCTTGCACTACCAGTGCCTGCTCTGAGAGGTAAGATATCACTGCCAGGATATGAACACGCAACCATGTACACATTCATCACAATAACATACCACTAAGCTACCTGAGATGTACCAATGGCAGTTGTGTATACTGACAGGATAAAACACAAAAGATAGGAATGTGATGAACTAGGACAAACCGGTATGTACACAAAGAAAGGTGTATGTTTTATATATATATATATATATATATATATATATATATATATATATATATATATATATATATATATATATATAGAGAGAGAGAGAGATAAATATATATATATATATATATATATATATATATATATATATATATATATAAATATATATAGAGAGAGAGATATGTCGATATATGGGGATATACATATATATATATATATATATATATATATATATATATATGTAGATATATAGATAGGTTAACAACATCTACATAACCATGGAGGTACATATAAATGGGATGCCTACCACATACTGACTGATTTACATATTGACGCACGTAATCCCGAGGCTTAAGGTCCGAAAGAACACAGTATCGAAATACCAGATGCACGAGGTGTAATCTCATGATGATAATGGACAGTTAGTCAGTGCTTCTGGTATTGCGGTTTGGGTAGATAACTGTGTATATGTGTGTTTCTTAGGGCTGTAGTGTGTGTAAGTGTGTATTCTGTGTATGGTGTGTGTTCTTGAGGGACTGTAATGTGTGGTTGTGGGTTAACTTTGTGCATCTGTTTGCGTGACCTAGGATGTAGAATATTAAAGTAGGGGGTGGTGTGGGGGGTGCAAACTACATGGGGGGTGTAGGGGGGCATGGCCACCTGCTCATATGTAGTGTAGGATGGTTTGTTTGGATGTGTTGGGTAGCAGTGTGTCTGTGTGTGCATGTGTGTGTTCCATGTTCATGTTACCCTCGCGAGTTACTGTCGATGTTGGTAATGTTGGGTATGGGAGTCTGTTCCCGGGACTGTGTGCATCGGAAAACTGTGGTTTCGGGATTCCATAGGTCTCCCGTATACAGTGGTTGAAGTGTTCACATATGTATATAACATAGACCATAGCAATCACACATTCCACCACTACCAACCTTTATGAACAAAGGATATGGAGAGTATATGCCTATACACCATTACAAATATGTGCTATGGACATGAGCCAATGATACGCTTTAGCAGAAAGGATCATCCAGACTCTGCTACACTTTGCTGTGAAGGAAAGGTTAGTTTGCTTTTATTTTTTGTATTTTGTGTATTTTAAATACTGTAGTTTGTTTTCTTGACCTTGTGTTTTACTTGCATTCTGCTTTAACACATATTAAAACTTCAAAAGAGACCACAGCTCTCTCTCTCTTCTGAGTCAGGCAGAAATTAGAACTGAGTCAGGCAGAAATTAGAACTGATCAATTAAGGACTCATTCATAAGATAGAAGAGGTCACTTAAGGTTAATCAGTTGTTAACTGAGGGGTGGAGTTTGGTACTAAACTTTCTATTTAAGGGGTAAAATAAAACATTTCTGAGCTTTACCAGAAAGGCTCATCCAGACTCTGCTACACTTTGCTGTGAAGGAAAGGTTAGTTTGCTTTCATTTTTTGTATTTTGCATATTTTAAATCCTGTAGTTTGTTTTCTTTACCTTGTGTTTTACTTGCATTCTGCTTTAACAACATATTAAAACTTCAAAAAAGACCACAGCTCTCTCTCTTCTGAGTCAGGCAGAAATTATAACTGAGTCAGGCAGAAATTAGAACTGATCAATTAAGGACTCATTCATAAGATAGAAGAGGTCACTTAAGGTTAATCATTTGTTAACTGAGGGGTGGAGCTAGGAACTAAACCTTCTATTTAAGGGGTAAAATAAAACATTTCTGAGCTTTACCAGAAAGGCTCATCCAGACTCTGCTACACTTTGCTGTGAAGGAAAGGTTAGTTTGCTTTTATTTTTTGTATTTTGTATATTTTAAATACTGTAGTTTGCTTTCTTTACCTTGTGTTTTACTTGCATTCTGCTTTAACAGCATATTAAAACTTGAAAAGAGACCACAGCTCTCTCTCTCTCTTCTGAGTAAGGCAGAAATTAGAACTGATCAATTAAGGACTCATTCATAAGATAGAAGAGGTCACTTAAGGTTAATCATTTGTTAACTGAGGGGTGGAGCTAGGAACTAAACCTTCTATTTAAGGGGTAAAATAAAACATTTCTGAGCTTTACCAGAAAGTCTCATCCAGACTCTGCTACACTTTGCTGTGAAGGAAAGGATAGTTTGCTTTTATTGTTTGTATTTTGTATATTTTAAATACTGTAGTTTGTTTTCTTTACCTTGTGTTTTACTTGCATTCTGCTTTAACAGCATATTAAAACTTCAAAAGAGACCACAGCTCTCTCTCTCTTCTGAGTCAGGCAGAAATTAGAACTGAGTCAGGCAGAAATTAGAACTGATCAATTAAGGACTCATTCATAAGATAGAAGAGGTCACTTAAGGTTAATCATTTGTTAACTGAGGGGTGGAGCTAGGAACTAAACCTTCTATTTAAGGGGTAAAATAAAACATTTCATAGCTTTACCAGAAAGGCTCATCCAGACTCTGCTACACTTTGCTGTGAAGGAAAGGTTATTTTGCTTTTAATTTTTGTATTTTGTATATTTTAAATACTGTAATTTGTTTCTTTACCTTGTGTTTTACTTGCATTCTGCTTTAACAGCATATTAAAACTTCAAAAGTGACCACAGCTCTCTCTCTTCTGAGTCAGGTAAAAATTAGAACTGAGTTAGGCAGAAATTAGAACTGATCAATTAAGGACTCATTCATAAGATAGAAGAGGTCACTTAAGGTTAATCATTTGTTAACTGAGGGGTGGAGCTAGGAACTAAACCTTCTATTTAAGGGGTAAAAAAAACATTTCTGAGCTTTACCAGAAAGGCTCATCCAGACTCTGCTACACTTTGCTGTGAAGGAAAGGTTAGTTTGCTTTTATTTTTGTATTTTGTATATTTTAAATACTGTAGTTTGTTTTCTTTACCTTGTGTTTTACTTGCATTCTGCTTTAACAGCATATTAAAACTTCAAAAGAGACCACAGCTCTCTCTCTCTTCTGAGTCAGGCAGAAATTAGAACTGAGTCAGGCAGAAATTAGAACTGATCAATTAAGGACTCATTCATAAGATAGAAGAGGTCACTTAAGGTTAATCATTTGTTAACTGAGGGTGGAGCTAGGAACTAAACCTTCTAATTAAGGGGTAAAATAAAACATTTCTGAGCTTTACCAGAAAGGCTCATCCAGACTCTGCTACACTTTGCTGTGAAGGAAAGGTTAGTTTGCTTTTATTTTTTGTATTTTGTATATTTTAAATACTGTAGTTTGTTTTCTTTACCTTGTGTTTTACTTGCATTCTGCTTTAACAGCATATTAAAACTTCAAAAGAGACCACAGCTCTCTCTCTCATCTGAGTCAGGCAGAAATTAGAACTGATCAATTAAGGACTCATTCATAAGATAGAAGAGGTCACTTAAGGTTAATCATTTGTTAACTGAGGGGTGGAGCTAGGAACTAAACCTTCTATTTAAGGGGTAAAAAAAACATTTCTGAGCTTTACCAGAAAGGCTCATCCAGACTCTGCTACACTTTGCTGTGAAGGAAAGGTTAGTTTGCTTTTATTTTTTGTATTTTGTATATTTTAAATACTGTAGTTTGTTTTCTTTACCTTGTGTTTTACTTGCATTCTGCTTTAACAGCATATTAAAACTTCAAAAGAGACCACAGCTCTCTCTCTTCTGAGTCAGGCAGAAATTAGAACTGAGTCAGGCAGAAATTAGAACTGATCAATTAAGGACTCATTCATAAGATAGAAGAGGTCACTTAAGGTTAATCATTTGTTAACTGAGGGGTGGAGCTAGGAACTAAACCTTCTATTTAAGGGGTAAAATAAAACATTTCAGAGCTTTACCAGAAAGGCTCATCCAGACTCTGCTACACTTTGCTGTGAAGGAAAGGTTAGTTTGCTTTTATTTTTTGTATTTTGTATATTTTAAATACTGTAGTTTGTTTTCTTTACCTTGTGTTTTACTTGCATTCTGCTTTAACAGCATATTAAAACTTCAAAAGAGACCACAGCTCTCTCTCTCTCTTCTGAGTCAGGCAGAAATTAGAACTGAGTCAGGCAGAAATTAGAACTGATCAATTAAGGACTCATTCATAAGATAGAAGAGGTCACTTAAGGTTAATCATTTGTTAACTGAGGGGTGGAGCTAGGAACTAAACCTTCTATTTAAGGGGTAAAATAAAACATTTCTGAGCTTTACCAGAAAGGCTCATCCAGACTCTGCTACACTTTGCTGTGAAGGAAAGGTTAGTTTGCTTTTATTTTTTGTATTTTGTATATTTTAAATACTGTAGTTTGTTTTCTTTACCTTGTGTTTTACTTGCATTCTGCTTTAACAGCATATTAAAACTTCAAAAGAGACCACAGCTCTCTCTCTCTTCTGAGTCAGGCAGAAATTAGAACTGAGTCAGGCAGAAATTAGAACTGATCAATTAAGGACTCATTCATAAGATAGAAGAGGTCACTTAAGGTTAATCATTTGTTAACTGAGGGGTGGAGCTAGGAACTAAACCTTCTATTTAAGGGGTAAAATAAAACATTTCTGAGCTTTACCAGAAAGGCTCATCCAGACTCTGCTACACTTTGCTGTGAAGGAAAGGTTAGTTTGCTTTTATTTTTTGTATTTTGTATATTTTAAATACTGTAGTTTGTTTTCTTTACCTTGTGTTTTACTTGCATTCTGCTTTAACAGCATATTAAAACTTCAAAAGAGACCGCAGCTCTCTCTCTTGTCTGAGTAAGGCAGAAATTAGAACTGATCAATTAAGGACTCATTCATAAGATAGAAGAGGTCACTTAAGGTTAATCATTTGTTAACTGAGGGGTGGAGCTAGGAACTAAACCTTCTATTTAAGGGGTAAAATAAAACATTTCTGAGCTTTACCAGAAAGGCTCATCCAGACTCTGCTACACTTTGCTGTGAAGGAAAGGTTAGTTTGCTTTTATTTTTTGTATTTTGTATATTTTAAATACTGTAGTTTGTTTTCTTTACCTTGTGTTTTACTTGCATTCTGCTTTAACAGCATATTAAAACTTCAAAAGAGACCACAGCTCTCTCTCTTCTGAGAGTTAGAACTGAGTCAGGCAGAAATTAGAACTGATCAATTAAGGACTCATTCATAAGATAGAAGAGGTCACTTAAGGTTAATCATTTGTTAACTGAGGGGTGGAGCTAGGAACTAAACCTTCTATTTAAGGGGTAAAATAAAACATTTCTGAGCTTTACCAGAAAGGCTCATCCAGACTCTGCTACACTTTGCTGTGAAGGAAAGGTTAGTTTGCTTTTATTTTTTGTATTTTGTATATTTTAAATACTGTAGTTTGTTTTCTTTACCTTGTGTTTTACTTGCATTCTGCTTTAACAGCATATTAAAACTTCAAAAGAGACCACAGCTCTCTCTCTCTTCTGAGTCAGGCAGAAATTAGAACTGATCAATTAAGGACTCATTCATAAGATAGAAGATGTCACTTAAGGTTAATCATTTGTTAACTGAGGGGTGGAGCTAGGAACTAAACCTTCTATTTAAGGGGTAAAATAAAACATTTCAGAGCTTTACCAGAAAGTCTCATCCAGACTCTGCTACACTTTGCTGTGAAGGAAAGGATAGTTTGCTTTTATTGTTTGTATTTTGTATATTTTAAATACTGTAGTTTGTTTTCTTTACCTTGTGTTTTACTTGCATTCTGCTTTAACAGCATATTAAAACTTCAAAAGAGACCACAGCTCTCTCTCTCTCTCTCTCTCTTCTGAGTCAGGCAGAAATTAGAACTGAGTCAGGCAGAAATTAGAACTGATCAATTAAGGACTCATTCATAAGATAGAAGAGGTCACTTAAGGTTAATCATTTGTTAACTGAGGGGTGGAGCTAGGAACTAAACCTTCTATTTAAGGGGTAAAAAAACATTTCTGAGCTTTACCAGAAAGGCTCATCCAGACTCTGCTACACTTTGCTGTGAAGGAAAGGTTATTTTGCTTTTATTTTTTGTATTTTGTATATTTTAAATACTGTAATTTGTTTTCTTTACCTTGTGTTTTACTTGCATTCTGCTTTAACAGCATATTAAAACTTCAAAAGAGACCACAGCTCTCTCTCTCTCTTCTGAGTCAGGCAGAAATTAGAACTGAGTCAGGCAGAAATTAGAACTGATCAATTAAGGACTCATTCATAAGATAGAAGAGGTCACTTAAGGTTAATCATTTGTTAACTGAGGGGTGGAGCTAGGAACTAAACCTTCTATTTAAGGTGTAAAATAAAACATTTCTGAGCTTTACCAGAAAGGCTCATCCAGACTCTGCTACACTTTGCTGTGAAGGAAAGGTTAGTTTGCTTTTATTTTTTGTATTTTGCATATTTTAAATACTGTAGTTTGTTTTCTTTACCTTGTGTTTTACTTGCATTCTGCTTTAACAGCATATTAAAACTTCAAAAGAGACCACAGCTCTCTCTCTTCTGAGTCAGGCAGAAATTAGAACTGATCAATTAAGGACTCATTCATAAGATAGAAGAGGTCACTTAAGGTTAATCATTTGTTAACTGAGGGGTGGAGCTAGGAACTAAACCTTCTAATTAAGGGGTAAAATAAAACATTTCTGAGCTTTACCAGAAAGGCTCATCCAGACTCTGCTACACTTTGCTGTGAAGGAAAGGTTAGTTTGCTTTTATTTTTGTATTTTGTATATTTTAAATACTGTAGTTTGTTTTCTTTACCTTGTGTTTTACTTGCATTCTGCTTTAACAGCATATTAAAACTTCAAAAGAGACTACAGCTCTCTCTCTTCTGAGTTAGGCAGAAATTAGAACTGAGTCAGGCAGAAATTAGAACTGATCAATTAAGGACTCATTCATAAGATAGAAGAGGTCACTTAAGGTTAATCATTTGTTAACTGAGGGGTGGAGCTAGGAACTAAACCTTCTATTTAAGGGGTAAAAAAAACATTTCTGAGCTTTACCAGAAAGGCTCATCCAGACTCTGCTACACTTTGCTGTGAAGGAAAGGTTAGTTTGCTTTTATTTTTTGTATTTTGCATATTTTAAATACTGTAGTTTGTTTTCTTTACCTTGTGTTTTACTTGCATTCTGCTTTAACAGCATATTAAAACTTCAAAAGAGAACACAGCTCTCTCTCTCTCTTCTGAGTCAGGCTGAAATTAGAACTGAGTCAGGCAGAAATTAGAACTGATCAATTAAGGACTCATTCATAAGATAGAAGAGGTCACTTAAGGTTAATCATTTGTTAACTGAAGGGTGGAGCTAGGAACTAAACCTTCTATTTAAGGGGTAAAAAAACATTTCTGAGCTTTACCAGAAAGGCTCATCCAGACTGTGCTACACTTTGCTGTGAAGGAAATGTTATTTTGCTTTTATTTTTTGTATTTTGTATATTTTAAATACTGTAATTTGTTTTCTTTACCTTGTGTTTTACTTGCATTCTGCTTTAACAACATATTAAAACTTCAAAAGAGACCACAGCTCTCTCTCTTCTGAGTCAGGCAGAAATTAGAACTGAGTCAGGCAGAAATTAGAACTGATCAATTAAGGACTCATTCATAAGATGGAAGAGGTCACTTAAGGTTAATCATTTGTTAACTGAGGGGTGGAGCTAGGAACTAAACCTTCTATTTAAGGGGTAAAAAAAACATTTCTGAGCTTTACCAGAAAGGCTCATCCAGACTCTGCTACACTTTGCTGTGAAGAAAGGTTATTTTGCTTTTAGTTTTTGTATTTTATATTTTTTAAATACTGTAATTTGTTTTCTTTACCTTGTGTTTTACTTGTGTTCTGCTTTAACAGCATATTAAAACTTCAAGAGAGACCACAGCTCTCTCTCTCTCTCTTCTGAGTCAGGCAAAGTTTTTTCCCTGCCCTGCCACCCAGTCACAGTTGTCTTGTTAAATACCACTGTCTTTCTCCCCTTCAACTATTTAAATTTATTGGCAATCCTACTGTATTCCATAGTACCAGAATACAAAAGTGACGACCCCTTTCAACCCATCTTGCTGTTTTAAAAATAGTAACTCTCCCCTAAACCTTAACTTTTTAAACAGGTAAAACTTAAGTTACATACTTTCACATCTAACTTCTCTAGTGCAAACTGCAGTGTGCATTTTCTTTCATCTTACCTTTAAGCATCTCTTTGACTAGCACTTTCTCTAATACCTGCTGGAAAGCATTAGGAAGCCTTAAACTGATACAAGCACTCAACTCTCCTTGTTAATAAGGAGAAATTAATAGTAGGCAGTAAACAGCCTATAATTGCAAAGTACCTTGCTAAGGTAAGGTAAAACAGCTCCTGTACTTTACAAAAAAAAAAGCACCAAACCAGGCATGTCCAAGGGTCAGCTTCCAGTGATTTCTCCTGTCCACCTGGTGAATCTGGGCATACTGGGGCAATGCAGCAATTGCCTCATGTACACAGACAACCCTCTCCTCCTACCTCCCAACACTACAACCTGTGAGAGATGTACTTACATAGCCAAAATGGAAGCAAAGCTCTCTCCACCCAAGATTGTGCTAGACAGTCAAGAGGAGAAGGTTAACACCCACACTACACCACAAGCAACACATAGCCCTTCTAAACCCACACCACCAACACCCACATATAGCAACACTAAATCCACATATGCAGAGGCCCTTAACTGTAACCTGCCCAAGCAACAAGGACCTCTGAAGCTGAAACGCAAACAAACACCAATCACAACCAAAGTGTCACATAGTTCACAACACCTGTGTGCCACCCAGCAACAGCCCCTAACACCTAACACTTTAGTCATAGGTGACTCTATAGTCTGGCACACTGATGTCCCTCTCACCAGGTTGAACAAGGAGAAAATTACATTCAGCTGCCTGTCGAGTGCCAGGATCTGCCACATAATGCATGCACTCAAGTCACTCCACAACAAGTACAAATATGACTCTGTCATTGTCCATGTTGGAGTAAATGACTTGAGACGTACCTCCTTGGACTACATGAAAAGAGACATGGAAGAGCTCTCGGATCATGTGGCCCAGGCAGGTATGACCATAGCCCTGAGTAGCATCCTGCCTTCACCCAGAATGATGCCACAATATAAGGACAAAATGATTGACTTCAACAATTGGCTAAGCTTCTGGTGTCATTCAAAGGGGATCCAGTATCTGTCTGCCTGGGACGACATGATTGACAGACCACGATGCTTTGCCAGAGATGGTCTGCACCTGTCGCCCCTGGGATTCAGGTTAGTGGCTAAGGCTCTTGCCACCCCTATAGTGCCTTTTTTAGGCAAAGTTCAAAGGACAAAACCACCACCGTAACAGGTACAAGCATGCAAAATCTGAAGGTAATGCTACTCAATGCTAGAAGTCTAAACCTCAAAATGCACTCTCTCGAGGCACTCCTAAAAATGGAGAACATCAATATCTGTGCAGTAACTGAGACCTGGTTTAAGGCTCCAGAGAGCACCCCTGCAATACCAGGCTACAACTCTTACCACACTTTTTGGCCACCAAAGCAGGACCAAAACACTAAAGGTGGAGGATTGTCAATATTCACCAAGGATATTCACACCACCAGGCTAGTTGCCCAACACAATGCGTCTGAAATTCTCCAGGTGCAACTAACACTAGGTAAGACTGCAATCCAAATTGTAGCTTGCTACAGATCCCCCACCATACCCCAAGATTCTCACTACACCTTTCTAAACATACTGGAAAATATTAAGATAGAACCAAACACCCTTATACTGGGTGATTTTAACTACCCTACCATTAACTGGGAAAACTACTCATGTACCAACACCTTTGCCCAATGTTTCTTGGAATTCATAAATTCCAGCGCTCTGGAACAACTAATCCATAGTCCCACCAGGGGCTCCAATATCCTAAACCTGGTCATTACCAACATGGGAAATTGATGCTCCACACCTATGGTCACCCCCTCGTTAATCAGGTCTGACCATAAGCTAATCACCCTTAACATCCACATCCCACCCCCCAGTACGGAAACCTCCATAAAAAACTTCTCCAAAGCCAAATTCATGATACTCAAGTCAGAAGTGACAAACTTCATGACACGCATGCAGATGGGAGCTGAAAGTTCAACTGCTGAATCCTACACTAAGGCACTGTACGAGCACATCCACTCATGCATAAATCGTGCCATCCCAAATAGAACCAAGATGCTCTCATCCAAAAAAAAGAAGCCAATCTGGTGGTCCCCTGCCATAAACAAACTTTACAACAAAAGGAAGAAACTGTTGCAGAAAAGAGGAAAATCCCAGGATGCAAAAAACTTCCTTACCAGCCTCAGTAAGAAACTGAGATCCCTCATAAAATCCTCCAAAGCTACTTACGAAAATAAAATTGCCAAAGATTCCAAAGACAACCACAAGGCATTCTATAACTATGTCAAGAATCTAAATGGCAATGCTCAGATCTGCTCTGAGCTAAAACAGAATGGCATTAAATATACTGATCCCAAGGATATTGCCAATATCCTGGCAGATCGATTCAGTGCCAACTTCACCCCCCTCTCACCCCCTAAATGGCCCATCTCAATACCAGAAGATTGCCAAATTCTGGTAATAACGGCCACACAGGTAACAAACGCACTCTCCAAAGCTAAGAATACAGCATCCATGGGACCAGATGACATCCTGGGCTGTGTACTACATGAACTACAATATGAACTGGCACCTCACCTAAGTGTCATGTTTAATCATAGCCTCACCACAGGTTTCGTGCCCACTGAGTGGCGCAGAGCTACAGTTATCCCACTCCAGAAGGGGGGATCCACCTTGGATCCCAGAAACTACCATCCCATCAGTCTGACAAGCCTTATCTGCAAGGCCATGGAGCGTATTACCATGGAATTTATAAACAAAGACATTGGCAAACTTCAAACACTGGACCCCACCCAGTTTGGGTTCAGGAAGGGCTGATCTTGTCTCCTGAACCTGATTGACTTCTTTGAATCAGTCTCCAGAGCCATGGACAAGGGTAAGGTGGTCAACACACCCTATCTAGTCCTTGCCAAGGCCTTTGACACCATCCCCCACTCTGGAATCATAGATAAACTTACTGAGCTGGGCATTAATCCCTACGTCACCCAATGGGTTGCTAACTGGCTTACTGATAGAACCCACACTGTAAAAGTAGCCGACTCCAAATCCAGCTCCAGACAAGTGACAAGTGGAGTACCTCAGGGTTCAGTCCTGGGACTGCTCTTGTTTGGCATCTACTTCTCTGAAGTACAGGCCAACACTAAGGGACTCTGGATAACAAAGTTCGCAGATGACTGCAAACTGGGAACCATTATTGAATCCCAAAATTATGTGGATACTCTACAAAAGAACCTTACAGAAACAGATGCTTGGTGCCAGAGCCATGGGCTCAAGCTCAATGCCAAGAAATGTATAGTTATCCCCTTTGGGAAAAAACATGTATCCGTGAATTACCATATAGGTGGCAGTACACTAAACACCGAAAGTGTGATAAGAGACTTAGGGAAACAGGTGGACAGTGGTCTCACCTTCGATAAACACATCGCCACAACAGTCAGGAAATCCTTCTATGTGGCACACCTCATCACTAATGGCTTTTCATCCAGAAAAAAGGAGGTCATTGCCCCACTGTACTCATCCCTCATTAGACCCATTATAGAATACAATGCCCCATTTGATATGTACCTCTCCAGACATCTGCAACAACTGGAAAGGCCACAGAAATACCTCACTAAAAGAATCACAGGCCTAAAGTAGATGCCCTACGCTGACCACCTTAAAAAACTCAAGCTATACTCTGTCGCATATTGTCTACTCAGAGGCGATCTTTGCTTAACATACAAGGCCATGTCAAACCCAGAGCTGTTGGACATGCTACACTTAAAGAAATCCCAATCCCTCAGAGCCACACACTCCAGGGATCTAAACCTTGTCATCACAATAAACAAAACATGCTGGAGGGATAGGTTCCTGACCCAGAGACTCCCCAGACTCTGGAATAGATTTCCCATACATGTCAAGCAGAGTGCCACTTTGGTCCTCTTCAAAAGGAACCTTGACGATTGGATGGGAGAAAGGAAATTCACCCCAGGGATCACATCAGTCGCCCTGCTAGACAGGGGTCCAGGGAAGTAAATAGTGTGGGAAGAAATAGCCAGGGAATTGTTATGGCTAGGCTTGTATAGGCCCTAGGGCTGAAAGCCAAGTACCAACCTATGAACCTATGAACCTATAGTGTTACCACCTGTTCCACTTTGTGAGGGACACTCCCTCTTTGGGTGGGTGTGTCCTGACCAAATATATTAAACATGGCAAATGTCCTGGGATTGTAGGACATAATTATGCCCCATATGTACTGTAATAGTTGCATACAATAGTTATTTCTGTATCTAAAATACCTACATGGTACAGGAAATAGGATAAGCTACTAAACTGCTGCAAGAATAAGCTTATAATTAGGCAAGAAAGGAAAGTTCTATCCCTTGTACTGACCATGGGTTTGTGTCAGCCTGTAAAATCAGATATGTGTCTCGAAAAGGACCCCCTATGGACATATGAAAAGGTGGCAACCCTAGCCAAAGAGGGTCAGTCACCAACACAACTACGATGACTGCAAATACCTATGACAGAAATACACAGCTATCATGTAGCAACATGTTATTACATTCAGATGTATTACCGAAGTGATTCAAGGACTAACATCACCTGCATGCTTTACAGGAACCACATAATAGTGCCTTAATGAATAACCCTGCAAATACCATTGTATTAGTCCACAAAAGGATAGGTGTTCAAATAGTGAAAGAACCCTCACACACATAGCGGTTATGTATAAAAGCAGTTCCTACATTCCTGCATTTGCTAAGCACACCCACCATCACCCCACAACCAAACATATTACAATACAAACTGTAATAACATCACAAATCATTGACACACTGTATGACATCTACAAAAGCCTTAACATACCTTGTCAAGAGACACACTAACATGGCGCTATGTGAAATAGCTGCTGTTATACAACGGAACAGCTGCTGATGTAATAGGGTTTGTTTGCACTAATCCCATTTCAGAGGGTTGTGCATACACCGGGATATGTTAGCAATTAGTGAGTAACAGCAGAGTATGTTACACTTGTACACCAAATCAAAGATGTCTGGTGAGCACACTGTACACCACATAACAGTTCATGCATAGCCATACGGCCTTGAGCTGGCCAAACATCCTTGCCAGACTTAAACATCTGCAGAAATATCAGGTACAAACAAACCCTGCATAAGTAGCTCTGTTCCAAAATATAACAGCTATACTCACATGTAGAACTAAATCATCTAGCCATTACACACAGTCCACGAGAGTCATGAAGCTAATATATCTCTGTGTGTCTCCATATAGCTGTTGAAATATATTGCAATAACACATCTAGGCTGTCTCCCTCGAAAGTAAGGCAAACGGACAATGTCCAAAAGAAGTACTCACTTATACACCACTGTTGCCATGGTATTGGCTAATGGAGTAGCTGCACAGCAGATATGTATTACAAGCTACATAGCATTACTGTAATGGTAGGCAAACATTAGTTATGTCAATTTTCATTTACAATACACAATAACAGGTTACATATGTCTTTTAGTGAGCTGACAGTTTATCAGCATGACAGCAAAGTAAAATGGAAGAGCTATTTAACTATCCATGCACATAAGACATGTAATAAGTGCAAAGGTAGGTACTAGGCTGTCTTACCAAGGGTATGTATAAGCCTAGCTAGAGTGTGTTGGCTTTCACCACCCCCATAGGTTAGTTCCCTGTGCCTCCGAACGGCAGAGCCATTAGTTCCCTGTGCCTCTGTCCAGCAGAGCCACTGCAATGATCCTCAGGGTACATGCTTGTCTCCCATCCACACGTCAAGGTTTCCCTTGAAGAGTGCTCATGAGGGGCCCTGCCTGATGTACATTGGAATCACGCTCCAAAGCATAGGGAGTATCTGTGTCAGGAATCTATCTGTCCAGCATGCCCTACTCATCATTATGGTTAGGTGTATATCTCTAGAGCATGTAGGTCTCACGGGCTTCTATTTAGGTGGAGCATATCCAGCAATACAGGGTTCGACATGGGCCTTGTATGTCAAGCAGAGATCACCTTTGAGTATGCGGTATGCAGCTGAGTACAACTGGAGTTTTGTAGGTTGGGCTGCATAGGTCATCTGCTTGAGGTCAGTAATCCTCTTGGTGTGGTACTGGTGTGGTCTTCCAAGTTGTTGCAGTTGTCTTGTAAGGTATATCCCAAATGGGGTGTTGTATCCTTTAATGGGTCTGATATGACATGTGTAGAGTCATAATGGCCCCTCTGATCTGGATGCAAACCCATTAGAGATTAGGGGGGGTCATGTAGAAGGATATTCTAACCACCTTGTCATTATGGGTATCGAAGGAGATATTGCTATCTACTGGTATTTCTGGATCCTGTATTACCTTTTCCTGTATGTAGGGGACTAGCACCTATGTGGTAGTCTGCAGGTAATTAGTTATATCCAAAGGGGATGACTATGCACTTTTAGTCATTCAGCTTGACGCCATGATATTAACACCAGGTATCCATCTCAGTGTGACCCTTCCAGAGGGTGTCTGTAACAGCTGGGGAAACAATTATGTCCCCTAGTTTGCAGTTGTCTGCAAACATTTTCAGCCAAAGCCCTCCTGTGCTTGTCTGTATGTGAGAGAAGTATATACCGAACATGAGGGTTCTTAGGACTGAGCCCTGGGGAACGGCAGTTGTAACTGGTATACAGCTGGACCAAGGGTATGCAACTCCCACTGTGTGGGTTCTGTCTGTGAGCCACTTTTCAAACCATCACATGACGTAGGGGTTAATGTTCAGGCGGATGGTTATGTTGATAATACCAGAAGGAGGAATGGTGTTGAAAGCTTATGAGAGATCTAGGTAGGCTGTGTGGACCTCCTTACCCTCATCTAATGTTTTGGTAACTGTCTCTAAGAAGTCCACCAGGTTTAGGAGGCATGGTCTGGCCTTAACAATGCCAATCAGGGAGGGGTCAAAGGTTGGGAGGTACCCAATGTCTCTGTGACAGTGAGCCATGATGTGCACCATAGCGTTGCAGACCAAGCTAGTCAGGCCTATAAGGAAATAGGTCCCGGGGTCCACTGTGGTACACATTTGTAGAGTGGGATAACTGTTGCTGTGCGCCATTCAGGGGGCACTATGCCTGATGTGAGGCTATTATTGAACATGGTGCGTAGGTGAAGAGACAGTATGATCTGAAGTTCATGTAAAATGCAGCCTGGGATGTTGTCCGGTCCCATGGATGCTGTGATATTGCCTTTAGAGTTTGCAGCTTTGAGAGGGATCTGCCAGGATGTTGCCAATATCAATTGTTTCTGTAATGTTCATGCCTTTGTGCTGTAACTCAGAGCAGATCTGGTTGTTGACATTGGGGCTTTGTGGTTGTTGTTGGTATTAGTTGCGTTATAGTTTTCGTAGCTAGCTTTGGAGGATCTTATAAGGGATCTCACTTTCTTATTGAGGCTGGCCAGTGATCTCCTCCATGCATGGTATTGTACTCTCATTTGCAACAGTGTCTTCCTCCTGTAGTACAATATGTTTATGGCAGGGGACCACCAGTTTGGTGTAGTGAATTATGAGTATAGAGTCCTGGCTCTGTTTGGGATAGCACAAGCCATGCACTCCTGTAAGTGCTTATAGAGTGCATTTGTGTAGGATTCAGCAGTTGTAACAGTACTGTCCATCTGCATGGGTGTCATGACGTCCACCACGTCTGTCCTAAGAAGCAAGTAGTTGGCCTTGTAGACATATTATACTGTAGTTCCCTTAATGGGGGGTAGGTGCGGGATATGGATAACAATGGTGTTCAGCACATGGTCTGATCGGACCAACGAGGAGTTGGCTTCATGTGTGTAGCATCAGTCACTAATGTTGGTAATGACTCGGTCTAGGATATTGTTGCTCCTGGTGGGTATGTGGATATGTTGAGTCAGGGCATTGGTGTTTATGAATTCCAGAAACCATTGAGCTAATGTGTTGGTACATGAGTAGTTTTTCCAGTTAATGGTGGGGTAGATTCAGTGAGGCTTATGTGATGAGTGTGCTGTTGTGCGAATGTGTACCTTCTCCACATGACAGTCAGGGTCAGGCTTGGTTGGAGAGACCTTTACATCCAGTTTGGCTAGATGAGTGCATCTCTCACAGGTTGTAGTGTTGGGTGGTAGGTGGAGAGGCTTGTCTGTGTACATGAGTCAATGTGTACATTGCCTCAAGATGTCCAGATTCATCAGATAGACAGGTGAGAACACTGGCAGTTGATTCTTGGACATGCCTGAATATAGAACTACATTCACCTAGATAAGTGAGTAAAGTGAGTACAAGAGCTACATTACTCTACGCATGTGAGAAAAGTATGTACAAAACCTGTTCACCCTTACCTGTAGGTGATGTGGAAGACTGAGTGCTATAGTAATTATTAGCTTACATAGTGTTTACAAGTTCTGAACAAGTGCTTAGCATGAATAAGCAATCCAGATAGGGTCTTGGATAATATAAACACACGGCCCCCTCTCCCCAACAGGTACACAAGCATATATCCATGTACACCACAGGGCCCCTGTACCCAGAACTATGCAGGTACAAGCTGCATTCAGTCTGCATGGGACCTGCCCACATCACAGGTTGCATCATCTGGAGCATTTCTCCCCGGGCCTCCACTGAAAACAGGCTCTGTGGAACCTAGTCTGACTTTCCCGGTCAACAAATATTAAATAAATAAAAAAATAAATAAATAAAAAATCATACACATATGACAAAACAAGATGCTCTCCAGGTACACATCATGCAAAACATAGCTCCATGTCAGGTTGTGTACACTCTGAATGGTGCACACCAACAGGTATCACAACCCACAAAGGGGGAGACACCACTGATAATGGGAAATACTGCACTATTACCCTGCTGAGTCTGGTCTGGAAGGCCATGAGCCTTGATCACTTAAGTGATGTCAGCAGTACAGATGTAGATGACAGTATGGTTGATGTCACACTGCATATCATATCCTTGCCAGGTCATAGGACATCATTACCCATACTTTGTACCACCTACACTCGGTCTACTAGATGTACATTCCTATGTCACAGGAGTGTTTTGCAGCAGGACTGCTGGCAGAACAAACACTACAGAAGGTGCCTGAATAATACGTGATTATCACATCAGTGGCAGCTACAGTATGTCAGGGTTAATGAATTCTATTCCCCCACATTGTAGTCCATACCTCACAGACAAACAGAAGGCATCTGCCTATTGATGTATGCGAATGACTATGACCTAGTAGCAATAGCTGACTCACATTGTCACCCCTATGTTAATAACCCTGTACCCATGAACTACCACTTAGGCAGCAGTCATCATAATGGACACTTGTGTGTGAGGGACACAGCTGGGCAGTTGTCTTTCCTGTGAGAGCTACGACACCACACCTGTCAGGGAGTCATATTTGGCAACCCTAATAATGATAGGGTGCCATTCATGAATATAGAGATCATTGTCCAGCCATAGAGAACACTCAAGTGACCCATATCAGATCACATATTTCCTTTAAGGGGTATTGGCCATGTGCAGATGGCCTACACCAGACTTCCCATTCCCCATCTCCACTATGTAGCATGATGCATACACTGAATAAATCCATGTCCAACCCAGTGATGTCAGACATGCTACACATACTCATCCTAATCCACCTACCACATGCCGGACAGATCCTTGTCCCATACACTTGACATAGTCCTGCCATACTATGCATTCCTGTCCATCAAAGCTACACATCGCTCCCCTCTTAGACATGGTGTGATGACTGCATGGTAAAGCATGGTATATGTATCATTAACCCTGTGGATCAGGAATGTGGCACTGCTCCACCTGGCCCCACAGACCTGCCTGTCGGCTACTGCCAGGTAACCTTTCATCCTAGATGCATACATGGCCCATGGCATATAGCCCACTAGTTGACTTTGACTGTACATGCTATAATTGATATCCATCCCTGCAAATACCATCTGGCTAGCCAGTGTCCCATGTGTATCACATGTGCAACACATGTGTTACATGGCAGGATGTTGAATCACTGTACAGTGCCATGTAGATGTATATGGCAGAGCACATACATGTAAAACCTTAGGTGAGCATGTCTGCAGGGTCACAGGCCATGTCTGTTAAGGCAGTATAAGTCCTTATATGTGACATATACACTGCATCAAGGTCGACTGCATTAATGCGGACACATCCAGCCATGTGCAGATAGGTAGTTACACCAGTACAGGCAAACAGACATTCCCACATCAAGACAGCAACCACATGGAGTATGAGTAATGTAATCAGGTGACATGCACACACACATATATGGTGATAATATCCACTCAGCATTGAGTGTCACATGTGTGTGACACAAACACATCAACATCATGTAGGTTTGCAAATACAACTATTTAAACTGAATTAATGCGATACACATGTATGTTCAGCTGTAGCTCTGTATGTCTCTGAGGTACTGTGACCTGTCTCCATCATTATGTCTTCCAGGTATGCCACGTGCAAGGCTTCCCCCTTTTACACACTTGGAGGATGAGGCCCTCATCCCATACCTACTTGACAATCACGACATCCTGTTCAGCCATGTGCCACAGGATGCACAGCAGTGGGATACCCTGTGGATGGAACTTCGCAGGAGGGTTAATGATGTGGGTGGCCACAACCACACATACCAGCAGGTGAGCAGACACTGTACAGACCTCATTAGATGGGAGAAATAGCATACAAAAGCAATCGCCAGGGAACAAGGTGCAACAGGTGGTGGACCACCAACCCAGCCCCCACTCACATGTACCGAGCAGCTACTGGCCAACCTGGGGACACCTGCAGAACCACATCCACAAGCCTTAGCCGATATTGTTGAGGTGGGTGTCTCTCAACCACTGAGCCTGGAGTTGCCTGGTAAGTCAGTACTGCACCTATAACAACTATGTTCCATATAGCTGCATGTGTCACTGTACAATATGTAATGTAACATCATATGCAAGGCATGTATACACACATGCCGCATACTATAGTATGCTACTGTGTGTATGCACACATGTGCATACACCATAGTATAGTCAAATGTACTGGTGTATGTGTTATGCACATTGCTCCCTGTAGCCTTTATACAGGGGTGGATTATGCTCATACTGCTGTGTTACTCCTATTTAGTTACCTCTGGTGTTGCTCTGTAACAGCAGCCCGTTGCAGGTGAGAGTGTTATTATTTATCAAGAACTGTAATGCACAAATCTGTCTGCCATGTGGCCATTCACAACATGTACACATAATGTATGGTCCTGTCACAATATACAGGTCGGATCTGCAATGCATCACAATGACTATCCATGTGCAACACTTGCAAACTATGTGAATCATCTCACTGACAAGAATCCTCACAAAATTTGTTGCCGAATGTGTTGACAGCTGTGCATACAATGGTGGAGGTGCTGCTCACTTTAGGAATGCAAAATAGATCTGATCTACACATGTGGTGAATACAAACAGTACTACACAGTGGGCTGGAGTATGGCCAGCATACAGGTTTCACCAGTGTGGATCATAGCCCTGCTATGAATGTCACACAATGTGATTTGCTATCTTGTCATGTCCATGACATCTATTGGCCTGGCTGCTACACTGCCTACCTAACTTGAAAACATATCCCACATACCACCCTTTATCTGCATAACCCTGTTGTCAGTGGAGATTATATGTCATATGGGACAACACAGACATGTGAAATAGATGCCCATGACAATAATTTGGACAACACATGTACTTACATGGCCATGGATGATGGCCAGAGACATGGAGCAATACACACAGTAGACGTGTTGAGCTTGGGTGTATACCCTGTCATACAATGGCTACACATGGTTCGGCCATGGCCTTTGTATAATGGTCATAATGTAGATGTGGAACACTAGACATCCTACAGGCATGTGCACATATTGTGCAGATGTAACATCAATCCACCACATAAGATGTGTTGAACATCTTGAGGGTGTTGCAACATGACAGCAGTCACCTGTACAGTATCCACATCAGGCCACAGATACAGTACATTCCCGTTGCTGGTGATGGACATAAATGCCATACTAGCTCCTCGTGTGTGTGTGTGTGTGTGTGTGTGTGTGTGTGTGTGTGTGTGTGTGTGTGTGTGTGTGGTACACAGATGTTATGTGGGACATTATGTACTGACGTGTTTGCCATGTCTGCCCATAGTTGCCAGGCTGCAGCAATATGGTTGCAGATGTGCAGGGGTGTCATCCGTATACCCATCAGTGGCCTATGTCACACCTTCCACATCATGGTTTAGTGTGTATACACATCAGTGACATGGGTCACATTCCACAGTATATATGTATTGTATCTGAACACAGTCATGGCTATGAACCCTGTCTGTAACTCACACTATATAGGATTAGAGACGCCTCATGATTCCCTGCAATGGCCATGCACATCAGCTAAATTTGCAGTATATCTATAGGGTGGACAGACAACACTGAAATGGTACACCATTGCCCCACTGTATATTTGACAGGACACCATTGTGTTAAACATGTATGCATGTCATTGCACACGTCAGCAGATCACATGTCATACTACATGTGATTATCAAGGTCATATGCCGCACATCAGGCAGGTGCACTGTTAACCTGTGCTGGTCCACATGGTGTAACACAGGGATGTATGCTAACCACTACTATGATTGTATAATTTGCATGCCATCTGCTATGACACATGCATGCTATTGTGTTCAACCTAGGGATGTATGATAACTACCACTATTACTGTCTGCGCTGCATGTCATCTGCCGTATCACATGCATGTTACATGCCTTCTGTCATATCACATGCGTGTGTGTGTGTGTGCCTATTATATAGATTGTAAGGTACAGTTCTTGTCTGCCCTCACAGGTGATGTAGGTGCATAGCCCTCCTATGGTACATCAGATGTTAGTGTCCCCACAGACTCTAGCAGTGATGATGAACGTATGATTGGGACACAGGCAGAGTTGTCAGGGGCTGAAACTGTGCCATTGGTTGCCATTCCATCTATATCCACCTCATCTCCGCACACAGATCCCATACCTGCATATACCCCATCACCAGTGGCCATAGAGGAAGGACAGTTGGCGTGTGGTAGCTTGGAACAGGAAAGTGTGGGGGCTATGGAAGGTGTGCCTGCACACCATGGTGTCAGCCAAACTACTGGCGGTGCCCCACACAGGCACATGGCCAGTGCTGCTCATAGGAGGACCTCTGGCCAACATGCTCCTGCATGACAAAGCACAGCAGCTGGTGTCACCAAACACATGTTTCAGGCTGTAGTGGAGGTACAGGCACATACTGAATGGCACAACAGAGAAGATCAGAGGCTACAGAGGGTTGATGTTCATTCTTTAAACAACAGCATCCAGGCAATGGTAAATGCTCAACAGCAGATTGCTGATGCTTTGGATACACGGTTGGGTGACATGGTTGGAGTCCTTGACCGTGGCATGACAATCCGTGAGTGTGAGCTGTCTGTGTTGGAACATCTGGTAGGAGTGAGGCGTCGGGCATGTGGACGTAGGCCTGCTACATCATCTGTGTCAGGACGACGTGTACGAGTTACCTCACATGCCCGCTCCCATAGTGGTGGTAGCAGCAGCAGTGCATCTGGTGCTGTGGCTGTGCTGTCCACACCATGACACAGCAGGCCATATGCATGTGGCCCAGGATAGTCCCAACAGGGACATGGTTCCAGTGGACTAGTGACATCAAACAATACCCAATCTACACCTCTGTCTGGTAGTGCCCGTGCAGCCCATGGCAGGCACAGGTCACATGTCCGTGGCCAGACACCATGAACTGTAAAACCTCACCTGTACAGTCTGCAGCTGTCAATAATACCCCTGTGCAGGCCAGATACAGGGGAGGACTGTGTGCAGACATACACGAACACACTGGACACATATGTAGGGCACCGCAACACACACATGCATAACATCCACACACGCCCAATTAGACCAAAGTCCCAAACCCACACACATGATGTCATCCAATGGTGCAGCCTAGGCCTCTGGCAAACATTAACACCCTGTGCATATGATGATACCTGTGCCGTATCCCTGACATCCACACCATTGGTGCAGGGACATGCTCATATGGTCTGATGCACAAGGTGAACAGACTAGGATGATACGTGTACTTTACAAATGTTGAGGATTGTTGACAGGCAGCAGATATACCATGTAGTACAGGTGTACAATACTGTTAACAGTATGTGTCTTGTGTAACAACAGTGCAGCCTAGGCCACCGGCAAACATTAACACCCTGTGCATATGATGATGCCTGTGCTGCATCTCTGACATCCACACCATCGGTGCAGGGACATGGTCATATGGTCTGATGCACAGGGTGAACAGACTAGAATGATATGTGTAGTTTACAAACGTTGAGGAATGTAGACAGTCAGCAGATATACCATGTAGTACAGGTGTACAATACTGTTAACAGTATGTGTCTTGTGTAACAACAGTAAATGCATGTTGGTCATGATGTTCTGCTGTCCTTCTTCAGGTCTAATTGTATGTGCCGGTGGATGTCAGTGTTTGCAGTTAAGTGTCCCATATGTCAATGTGGACTACTCACAGATATGTATGAATATACCAGCATGTACCGTGTAGCTGCCACATACCAGTGAGAATGTCCCAAGTTACAAACACGTCTACCATTCCAAGAGCATGATAGCTGTGTATTAAGCTACTGTGGCCACAGATGTGACATCCATAAAGGGTGACATCACAGGTACAGTTACATGGAGTGGTGAGGTAAGAGAGTGGTCTAGCTGATTACAAGGGTAGAGGCCAGTGGGAAGTGTGATACCTCAATGGGAAACAGTACTACGCATTCCCACTACAGGATGACAACACACAACTGCACCTACACACTCAGGTATTGACACACATGTATTCAGTGACACTGTAACACACACACACACACACACACACACACACACACACACACACACACACACACACACACACACTCACGGCTTCACTGACACAATAACACACACTCGCACAAATTGCTACTGGTAGGATGAGGACCCCTGCCTATGTGCAAATCATCATTACAGTACTGTGCACCTACATGATGCACCACAGAGAAAACACATGTACAAGTAGTCAGTACGGCCTAAGATCGGGGACATCAACACGGATAGTTGAATGCATCACCTGGATGGTGGGAGCAGTCTTATCAGTTCAGTATGGTAAAATACATCCTCACCCCAGGGACCAGTTAACCCTACATACACACACTGTGGCATTCAGTAATTAATACACCTATGTCATGCACATACAGATACCTCACATGTGTGAGATACATGCCCCTGCCTATGTCCTGATTTCTACATTGCAATATGTACAGATGTGTACACTAGTGTACATGAGAGTGAGTAACAATTGAGATGTATTCCCAACAATACGTGACATATATGGACACACACGCAACCACACATGCCAGTACTGTGAATCTCAGACCTGCCTAGCTCATGTTATGTATGTCAGATGTACAGCAGTATTGCATGCTTTACAAACTGTACTGATGCTTTCTGTGCCAACAGTGCTGATATATGCACTAGGGATGTCTATTAACAGGTATCAAGTGATTTACCTTTGCTGTCACCCTGACTGCTGTCTAAGTTGTGTGTTATGTCCTTCAATTAACAAAACCATTGCTTACCAGTTATACAGGGTATTGTAGGACCACTTGTGACACACCTGTGAGCTGTCCATAGCAAACATCCATCTGCAAAGATGCCCTGCCACTTAGTTATTTCAACACATCTGCCCATACCTGTGGTACATCTTTCTGTACATTCAGCATATCACCATATACAGTTGGCAATGTTGAGGCTGCATTGCAGCTGCATGATGTACTAGGATACATGCCACCTGCATACATCAGCAACTGCACACGCATGTTATCTGAATGCACAACACTACGTGTACAGGTTTGTAGGTTCTACAATCCTAACACTTGGTCATGTTTGTAGGCATTGCAATTGGTGGATATGTGTAATGACATACATGACACATGGACTGTTGTATGATATGATGGGTGACCAGTACAGCAGGGATGTTACCTCTGTCAACATTGATATCACACCTTATGTACTGTCAGCATTCAGCAGCCATGGGCCTACATTCCATGTGCATGTGTGTAATGGCTGTAGCCACCTGTTTGCACAAAGGACTACAACAGCTATGCTATTCACATGTATGTTGTGTGTGTGGCATGTACATACCCAGGGCAGGTACATGTATGTCATATCCATACATGTGGGTGTGTACTGGTGTACAGCAACAGACATCTGCTAATGGTGGACAGTACTGAGGGCCCTTGGTATGTGTACAGCTGACCTGGTCACTGACAGTGGTATCATTGCATTGCATAACACATGATGCAACTTTGTCAGTACATGTGTACTGTCTACAGTTGATGCAGAGCTTAGTACAGTACTCAGGTCAAGGGTTACATGGTGGTGTATTCATCTGTCATACAACATGTATGGTTGAGTGCTGGTGATCCGAGGGCATGGTGGTGTCTGCAGTTTACATCCTAGAATGCAGCATGTGACACTGTGTCCTGCACATGGCTCATCTGTGATTCCTTTTGTGGAGGGACCGGCCAGTACATGTGAGTAGCCTTTATGTATGTGGGTACACCACCTGGAGCAGTCTGTACCTGTGTTATCGCCCACATATCTGGTTCTGAGGTATATGGTGGTAGTGCTAGGTTCTGAGGTATACGTGGTACTGCTATTGTGCACTACAGAGACATCAGCCAGGTGTTCCTCACTGCACAGATGTCAGTAATTCCCCATTGTTGGATCTATAGGGACCAGCTGTGAATATGGACGCTACACATCTAGCACTGGTTAGCATAAGAAAAACATGCAGTTGTCCTGTAGGTGTATGGGAGTTAACCTGTGCTTAGGACATTTGCCTTGGAATGGCACTGTGTGGGTGGATGTGACTTGGGTGATATCCACACTCTCTTGTATCATGGATGCATGTGATATGTGACAAAGGCCTGCCTACTGTCTGCCATGTCATCACAGAATGACAACTGATGTGTAAAAGACCAGTGTCAAATATATGTATAGCAGCGTTCCTGCAAACAATGACAACTACTAACACCAGAGCCCATTACAATGTGTTCTTTACGTCTACCTGTAATAGCATGGCCATTGTGGCCCTCCGTGTTTAGCATCAGAGTGCATTCCAGTCAGTCCTGTTCTACTAGGAGTATGAGCATGCCCAGTATAGCCTTGTGTAGATGGACACATAGTACTGCATTCCGACCAGCCCTGTGCTACTAAGTGTGTGAGCATGCCCCCTGTGCTACTAAGTGTATGAGCATGCCCAGTATATCCTTGTGTAGATGGACACATAGTGCATTCCGACCAGCCCTGTGCTACAAAGTGTGTGAGCATGCCCCCTGTGCTACTAAGTGTATGAGCATGCCCAGTGACACCTTGTGTTGGTTATGTGCTTATGTGTATGGGCATGGCCATTGTAACCCTGTATAGTGGTAGTAGTCATCCATTCCACAGATGGGCATACTCCAGGTCAGGATGGATTCATACTTTAAACACACAGGTTCATAGGTATGTACATCTTAACTGCCAGCATCCCTGTTGATGTCCGCATTCCCAGACTGTCATAATGACAGCCTTGACATGTGTAGTCTGTGTGGCGTGATTCATATATATGTAGTATTGTAATAGTAATCTGTAAACAGGCAGGTGTTCTGTACCCGACACTGGCGTGTGTGTGTATGTTTGTCCCCGTTTGCCAGTGGACTCTAAATTGCGTTTAGACTGCCCACACTCCATGCATTTCTTATACCCACTGTTAGCAAGGCCGATGATGTCACCCATCTACAAATACACCTCTGGGAGGGCTGTGCTCCAGTAATCTTGGTAGCGCGTTCTGTAACTGCGTAATGCTGTAGTGTAATAAAGTAGTTAGGTCGGTGTTCTAGTCCCACACTTGCTGTGTGTGTGTGTGTGTGTGTGTGTGTGTGTGTGTGTGTGTGTGTGTGTGTGTGTGTCTCCCCATTTGCCTGAGGACTGAGTAATACCTTTATACTGCTCACACTCCATACATTTCTTATACCCACCATTAGCAAGGCCGATGATGTCACCCATCTACAAATATACCTCTGGGAGTGCTGTGTCCCAGTAATCTCGGTAGCGCATTCTGTAACTTCGTAATGCTGTAGTGTAATAAAGTAGTTAGGTCGGTGTTCTAGTCCCACACTTGCCATGTGTGTGTGTGTGTGTGTGTGTGTGTGTGTGTGTGTGTGTGTGTGTGTGTGTGTGTGTGTGTGTGTGTGAGTCTGCCGGCATGAGACAAGTACAGTGCTTTGTAGTATTCGCTGTAGTGCATGCTCTAAATGTGTGTTGCTGCAGTGTGATACGGTAGGGGTTTGTATACAATGCATGGCAAGTGTATGTTTGTCTGTCAGAGCCTGTGTAGAGGTGGCCGTGATTGTCTTACAATTGGACATGTTTGGGAGCAGGTTTTGTAGTTTTCCTGTATAGTATCCATCTTATGACACATTGGCCACCTCACGAGGAGTACAGCTGGCAAGCCATACCCATACATCTGGCAAAAAGGCTGGTGAACTAAGTATGCAGCCCTACTAATACTCGGTATATGTCCCGCACCCGTGTGCCATGCACATACAACCTTGCCTAGGTTATCCCACTATGTTGCTAGTAACATGAACATTAAGGACAGATAGTAGGCATGGTGTGACCGCAGTGGCCTGCAGAGGACATGGCACCCTGTACAGCAGTACAATAGTCACATATATGCAGACATTGTGCCTTCACTATGTTCCACACTGAATGGCTGCAACATATGTGGTGCCATCATATGTGATCCACTAAGGCCAGACACTGCTGTACACATGTGCCCTTTATGGAGCCATGCCACTGACACCATGGAATACCTGTCCATTCTATACATGCAGGTGCAGAGCCGACCTGCTCACTGTAAGCAGGTTTCACCACACCAGGCCAGTATTGGCATATCGGGGTATAACAGGCTGTGTACACTACATGTGTCTGCCAAACCAAGTACACCTGTACATGTCACTGTACAGTATTGTGGGACATGCACATCCCAGGCAATGTCCATGTGAAGGACTATCAAACACAGACATGGCATGCATTGCAAAGCTATGGCCCTACACATTGGTAACCAGGATGTCAGGCCAGATATTGCAGTACCCATCTGTGTGGGACATTGCAGACACTACACCCCTGCACTGCACACCATTGTCGGGTGATGCAATGGCAAGGATTACCCCTCACCCAGCCTTGTAAGCCATCCTGCACAGCCAAATGTCTGCATGTGGGTTGTGATGCTCACCACAGTCACTCCCAGTATAAACCTCGTTGGCATATCAACAGTTGTCAAGCACTTTCACATGGCCTAGCCCATTGAAACTCCAGATATCCCCTGTGGTGCATGTGGTCCTGTGCATTACTGTGGTGTGGCAAACTAAGTAGTTACATTGTGTATTTGCCACCCTGGTAAAGGTGTGAATGCGTGTCCATTAGAGTGTGGTTGTGGTGACAATGGCATCCGTTCACATGGACTGACATGTGTGTCACACCTAATGTATGTCTTCTATATCTGTTGCAGATGGCACTCACTCACCTACACACATGTTCTTACAGCACTGCAACATGCCACCTCTGTAGCACATGTAGTAACGTCATGCACATGTAATAGTAATGAGTAGTCAGGGGTTTGCCCCTGTACTATTCAGTGTGTGGCAGATTATGGTTAAGTTTCCAAGCCCTTCCCTGGTGTACATTGCCTGTCCCACACACAAACTCTCTGGTGGATGTGAAGGTGTACACCTGCACAGCAGCAGCATGTGTATTGTAACAGATGGAAATGGTCAGGTGATGGCCTCTGCACCTATTGCAGTCCTCCTCTAGCTGATTGCATGTGGTACAGCTCTGATGGTGTTCCCATAGCCATCCGCATGATAAACACACTACACTATCTAGGGAAACATGTTATTATTTGGCCATGACAGTCACTGTGAGTGGTACCTAGATGTGGTGTTCTGACACGGCATCGCAGATGATATCTGGATGTACCTCAATCATTTTCAACAGTGGGAAATAGACTAATGACAGGAGGGTGATGTGCCACACAACTACAGCATGTAAGTGTAGCTATGCTGCATTGAGACTGCTGCCTGTTTAACATGTGTGTAGTAATGGCTATTCTTCATGTTGAAATACAGACATGACAGTACTCTGTTCATGAGGGAACCCCATCTGTAGGGCTATCTGTGAACAGGTCAGTGTGTACAACCATTTGTTTCCTGTGTTACACACTGAACACACTTCTGCGCAGAGCAGAAGCACGGTGTGGGGATTGCAGAGAGTACATGATGATAGGGATGTGTTACTGCCATTGCATCCCTGACTGGACATGTGTCACATGAGACAGTGGTATGACTGGCACTGTGTGGGATTCCCAGTGACAAGCCAGTGATGGGCAATTGTTCATAGCTGTGGTCACACGTCTACTACACATTGTACAGTTGCCATGTGGTATAAATGCATGTGTTGTGCTCCCTCTGCAAATGTATACCATCTGTTGGGTTGCTGGTGATATCTATGCATACTGTCGTGGGTAATCCTGTATGCTGTTGTCTATCACTAAGCCATATGTGGGTTTAAAATGCAACACCATAGGCCGAATGGGTTGGTAGGTCCCGGCAGATCCTCCTGTCTCACTTCAGCTGAACATGGCACTGGGCACTAGCACATCTCGGGCCCAGCCATTAACTTCAACCTCTGTTGGCTCTGCACCACCCTCTGGTGGTACCACCACTGAGGATGGAGCATGTCCCCCTTGGGAGTGGGACCAGACAGATACATATCTGCTGTCGTGCAGTCCTGGACATGTTGCGTAGGTGGCTCCCTAAGGGGTTACGAAGCCAGATACGCCAGTCCAAGGGCGGATGTCACATTTACAGGGTGATGCTGCCTCTCCTGGACAGCCCCCAGCACTGCCTCTTTTGCAGCTGTGTAGGTGCAGTGGCAGTTGCCCATGGCTGGAGACCTCCATCCCACTGTTCCCATGGGCTTTTGAATGCCGAAGACCCATCCCCATCCAGGGTGTATCCCCCCCACATGTGTCATATACCAACCCTGTATGCTGTCATTTCTGTACTCCTACCTATCCTCCATGGCCATACCTACACTCCTTTTCCAACATCTTACCCTCACCTACGGACACATAAGGCCATTCTGCTCCTAGTACACCATCTGACCTATACATAGCTGTCCATTACACACACGTGCCCACTGGACACATGAAACCCTTGTAATATGCATCATAACATACTACTGTTATCCTCACCACTGTCCCTCAGGTGCACGGTCCTGGTATGCACATCACTCCTACATGGTTCAGGTACACGTGAGGAGGATGACACCACTGTACACAAAACACTACCTGTCCCTCTATGGTTACCCCATTTGCCTTTATCATGATGATGATGTTGCACACAGCACATTGCAGGAGTACTGTTCACACATAATGATTGGACAGGTACTGTTGTGTTAATGTACATTACATGCATAGAGTGATGTATATGGCCAGTATACAACTATTGTCTGTCTGAAGGAGTCTTGTGATCACATAGAGCAATACCACTACATAATGCAGGCATCGCTGGTGTTTCCCGTTTCATTCGTTTGTAATGCTTTGTTGCCACATGGCATGTCCCTGATACATCTCTATATATGTATGTACCTATATGCTGGACATAAGCACTCACATGTACTTCTACATGATGGGATACATTCCTATACTGTTGAATGACTGCTCTGTATGATATCCTCTGGTTTCAGCCTCTTACGCTGGATTAGCCTCTACATTGCTTAACCAATGCAATACTTGCATACTAGTAGCCAAACATGCTTACACCCGCTCATTCACGCACTTGCTAATGCACCGGCATTGGTGCTTGCATCTGTCACTCACACCCCTGGGTGTGAGCGAAGACCACAATATTACCTTGTGATGCCTATTACATCATACTACATGACTCCAGTATCGGGACTGGCCACCCATTAGGCGACGGCATCGCGTTCGACTGTACAGAATCTGCAGCCTGTCCAGTGACACAATCTTATTTGTGTGTACCTTATACACAAATGATGCCTATTACATCGGAATACATGAATACAGTATCAGAAATGGCTGCCTATTAGGTGACGGCATGGCGTTCATCTGTACGGAATCAGCAGCCTGTCCGGAGAATCATTCATATTCGTGTGTTCCTCTTAGGCATACCTCGTGATGCTTATCGCATTGGACTACATGACTACAGTCATAGCCGGCCTTAGGCATAGGCCAACTAAGCGGCTGCCTAGGTCACCGCTTTAGTGGGTGCACTTTACCAGTATTTATTTGGTGTAGGTAGACCAGGATGGGGGCACTGGGTGGTGTGGTGGGGGGTGCCATTGTGCCCTCTGCCTAGGGCACCAGTTGACCTAAGGCCACTCCTGACTACTGTATCGGGAATGGCTGCCCATTAGGCGACTGCATGGCATTGGAATGTATGGAATCAGTGGCCTGTCCGGTGAATCATTCATAATTGTGTGTTCCTCTTACAATCTGCTCCCACCTTGTAATGCCTTTCACATCAGACTACATGACTACAGTATCGGGAATGGCTGCCCATTAGTCAACGGCATGGTGTACGTAATCAGCGGCCTGTCCAATGAATTAATCCTATTTGTGTGTTCCACATACACTCTGCTCCCATCTGGCTGATACATGGGAACCAAGACCCTGCATTAAAAACGAGTAGTTGGGTTGTGATAGCCACATCCATCAGACGGGTCATGCTACCGCATTCCTATTATAGGTTTGCCACCTTCTCAATTGGCCAAGGTAGGACTTTAGTGTTACCACCTCTCCCACTTTGCGAGGGACAGTGTGAAAATAATCAAGACATAGCACATGTCCAGATTACAGGACATTATTATATTCTACACTTCATTAATAATTGCAGACAACAGTTATTTTATATATGACACTTCTATATGTTATGTGAAGTAGCATAAGCAATTCAAATGCAACTAGATTAAGCTTTTATTTGTGCAAATAAGTGTAATCATGTACTATGCATGGCTGTAGGTATGTTTAGTCCTGGAATGTCTGACATTTCTACAGAATATGTCCCGCTCTGGCAATTTGGAAAGGTAGCAACCCTATAGGACCTGTATGTAGAGACATCAGACTTTGCAGGGCAACACACCCACAGCCAGTAGAAAGGGGTGTACTTCACTGTTTTGCCTAAATAAAAGGTTACTGTTGCAGCATTATAGTTACTTATACTGTTACCTATAACATTTAGGTATTTCAGAGGAACATAATTGTTTTCTGCTAGTACTACAGACAATATAGGTAGTCTTTGCCCTAAATCACAGGACATTTGCCTTAATTACAGTTATTATGCAGGACACAACTGCCCACAGAGGAGTGTCCCTCGCAAAGGTGGACAGGTGGTAACCCCAAACTTTTTATTCTATCAATCTTCTAAGGTAGTTGGCGGAACATGTTCTTTCTCTCACTATCAGACCTCTCGTACAAATGGGAAAGAATAAACACTGAATCAGTGACACGGCATAACGACCTCAGGGACACATTTAGAAGGTTGGTGCTATTAACCTGACACATTGATGGACACAGAGCACATATGTATTCATACACATTGTCTGAGGTGCATGCAGTTTATGACTCTTACATGTTGTCATTATTGATTATGTGTATTCCACCAGCTTTCCTCCTAATATCAGTAGTTCTAGGATGGTTTAGTTGAGACTGTGTTAAGATTCTGATTCGTAATCATGGACGTCCCTGGTAATCGGGAGAGTTCAATGATATGGTCCCTATGTATTCCCCCAGTGGTTTACAGACTGTCCAGTAGATGTGCTCTTATAGTTTGGGAGGTATGGGCATCTGCTATACCCACATCGGAATATTACTTACACCAACAGGGTGGTCCTAATACATGTCTGCCAGCCAACACCTGCATGCCTAGCCCCATAATCGCATACCCATAGTTCCTCCACCTGCCACTACTCTACAGCACTCAGCCTTACTATGGGTGCAGGTGGACACAGGTGGGATATGAACACACCCCTACACACTGCCCACTCTCCCCGTGTCAGGACACATGTCATACGTTGTGTCAACCCATGTGTTATCAGGCTTGCACAACCTACTGTTCCGTGTACAGCTACATCCTGGACATAATGGTGTTCCCCCATTGGTTGAAGGTACCAAATTTTTGGTGTCCCGCAAGGGACATCATAGTGCATGTTTAAAGTGTAGACCTTCTAGATCTCTCCCACTGGTAGTTTCCTACCGGTGGTCTGGGAAACAGTGTTGTATTTACCTTTATTGCGTGTCTGTATGTCTCACCGGCCTAGCTGGGGTGGGTGATAAGTAGACGTTTGTTGAGTGGACCTCCCACTAATGTATGCCTGGTCTAAACATGTTACTCGTAACTGCTGTAACATAACCTAGGTATATACATGTGCATATTTACTGTAACATATATATATATATATATATATATATATATATATATATATATACATTAATATATACAGACATATCTGCATATGTATTCATACATGTATATTCATATCTTGCTGTTTTTTATATATATATATATATGATTATATGTACATCAGTGTGTCAATACATTCCCCGCTCATAGGCACTTACACATGCGTAATGGTGTTTATAAGCTTAACCAGCATACTAGTGCCTTATTCATTATAACACCGACACACTCCAGTTATCTTGTAATCAGTATGTAGCACGTTATACAGCAGACAGATGTCGCTATATGTTCATGTACCGATTACCGATGGTAACTGGAATGTGATAGTGTGATTCAACCCATCCCTCTTCTGCACAGCCTATTATTCCATGTACTGTCGATGTTTGTATGGGCACATTCCTATTATTTATGTCAACAAATGGAATGCATGTGTTACAGAATTTGTACTTCAACATATATTGTTGTCTGCATGTGAGTATGCATATATACCTATTACAACATAGCTGACCTCCACGGGGCGGTCCATTAGAACTGGCCCATCCAACCCTGGCACGCTTGGATCCATAATTGCATACCCATAGTTCCCCCACCTGCCACTACTCTACAGCACTCATCCTTACAGTGGACGCAGGTGGATGCAGGTGGGAAATGAACACACCCCTACACACTGGCCACTCTCCCCGTGTTGGTACACATGTTGTACATTGTGTCAACCCATGTGTTATCCGGCTTGCACAACCTATTGTTCCGTGTACAGCTACATCCTGGTCATAATTGTGTTGCCACATTGGCTGGAAGTACCACATTTTTGGTGTCCCGCAAGGGACGTTGCTGTCCATGTTTAAAATGTAAACCTTGTAGATCTCTCCCACTGGTAGTTTCCTGCTGGTGGTTTGGGAACCAGTGTTGTATTTACCTTTATTGCTTGTCTGTATGTCTCACTGGCCTAGCTGGGGGAGGGGTGGTAAGTAGACGTTTGTTGAGTGGACCTCCCACCAACATATGCCCGGTCTGAACATGTTACCCATAACTGCTGTAACATAACCTAGGTATATACATGTGTATCTAACTGTAACATAAATATATCTATTTACATTAATATATACAGACATATCTCTATATTTCATACATGCATATTCATATCTCGCTGTCTCATATATATATATATATATATATAGATAGAGTAGTACTAGACTAACTGCCCTTGTGAGCCATTTAAGCCTAACCAATTATCCCTTGTGAGACTCAAACCCTACACTTTGTGTTTGTAAGGCAAACACCTTAACCATTAGGCCAAACTCCCAACTAGCTATCCTAACAATCCCAAGCTATATATATATATATATATATATATATATATATATATATATATATATATATATATATATATATATATATAATTATATATATGTACATCAGTGTGTCAATACATTCCCCGCTCATAAGCACTTACACATGCATAATGATGTTTATAAGCTTCAACAGCATACTAGTGCCTTATTCATTATAACACTGACACACTCCAGTCATCTTGTAATCGGTATGTCGCACATTATACAGTGGACAGATATCGCTATATGTTCATGTATGGATTACCAATGGTAATTGGAATGTGATAGTGTGATTTGTCCTGTCCCTCTTCTGCACAGACTATTATTCCATGTACTGTCGATGTTTGTATGGGCATATTCCTATTATTTATGTCAACAAATGGAATGCATGTATTATAGAATTTGTACATCAACATATATTGTTGTCTGCATGTGAGTATGCATATATACCTATTATGACCTAGCTGACCTCCACAGGACGGTCCATTATAACCGGCCCATCCAACCCTGGCATGCCTGGATCCATAATTGCATACCCATAGTTCCCCCACCTGAAACTACTCTACAGCACTAATCCTTACTGTGGACGCAGGTGGATGCAGGTGGGATATGAATACACCCCTACACACTGCACACTCTCTCCGTCTCTGGACACATTTCGTACATTGAGTCATTGTATGTGTTACCAGGCTTGCACAACCTACTGTTCCGTGTACAGCTAGACCCTGGTCTTAACTGTGTTACTCCCATCAACTGAAGGCACCAAATTTTTGGTGTCCCACAAGAGGACGTCGCTGTCCATGTTTAAAGTGTAGACCTTGTAGATCTCTCCCACTGGTAGTTTCCTACCGGTGGTCTGGGAACCAGTGTTGTATCGACCTTTATTGCATGTCTGTATGTCTCACTGCCTAGCTGGGGGGGGGTGGTGGTAAGTAGACATTTGTTGAGTGGACCTCCCACCTGCCCATTCTAAACATGTTACCCGTAACTGCTGTAACATAACCTAGGTATATACATGTGTATTTCACTGTAACATATATATATATATATATATATATATATATATATATATATATATATATATATATATATGGGCAATATGCTATGGAGTAAAGCTGGAGTTTTTTGAGGCGGTCAGTGTAGGGCATTTGTTTGAGGTCAGTAATCCTCTTTGTGAGGTACTTCTGTGGCCTTTTCAGCTGCTGCAGATGTCTTGAGAGGTACATTCCAAAAGGGGCGTTGTACTCTATAATGGGTCTAATGAGTGACGAGTAGAGGGGAACAATGACCTCTTTTTTCCTGCATGAGAACCCCTTTTATGATGAGGTGTGCCACGTAAAAGGACTTCCTGACTACTGTGGCGATGTGACTATCAAAGGAGAGACTACTGTCCACCTGGGTCCCAAGGTCTCTTATCACGCATTCGGTGTTAAGTAGATTGCTACCTATGAGGTAGTTCATGGGTACAGAGTTTTTACCAAAAGGGATGACACTGCACTTTTTGGTATTGAGCTTGAGGCCATGGCTCTGACAACAGGCATCTGTCTCAGTGAGGCCCTTCTGTAGGATGTCCACATCATTTGTGGACTTGACTATGGCTCCTAGTTTGCAGTCATCTGCGAACTTCATCAGCCAGAGGCCTTCTGTGTTAGCCTGTACTTCAGAGAAGTAGATAACAAAGAGGAGAGGTCCCAGGATGGAACCCTGTGGCACTCCACTTGTCACTGCCTTGAGGTCAGATTTGGAGTCTGCAACTTTTACAGTGTGGGTTCTGTCAGTGAGCCAGTTGGCAACCCATCTTGTGATGTAGGGATTTATACCTAGTTTAGTGAGTTTAGTATAATTCATGAATGGGGGATGGTGTCGAAAGCCTTGACGAGGTCAAGATAGGCTGTGTGAACCACCTTACACTCATCCACAGCTTTGGTGACTGCCTCAAAGAAGTCAATCAGGTTCAGAAGGCATGATCTGCCTTTCACAAACCTGAACTGAGTGGGATCTAGAGTTTGGAGGTTACCAATGTCTTTGTTTATGAGTTCCATGATGATACGTTCCATGGCCTTGCAGACCAGGCTTGTCAGGCTAATAGGTCAATAGTTCCCAGGATCAGTGGTGGCTCCCCCTTTGTGGAGTGGGATAACTGTTGCTGTGTGCCATTCAGTGGGCACAAAGCCTGATGCGAGGCTATTATTGAACATGGTGCTTAAGTGGGGAGCCAGTTTGTTCTGAAGTTCATGTAAAACGCAGCCTGGGATGTTGTCCAGTCCCATGGATGCTGTGTTTTTGGCTTTAGAGAGTGCAGCTTTTACCTGCGTAGTTGTGATTACAGGGACTCTGCATTTTTCCTGTATAAATATGGGCCCTTTAGGGGTGAGAGGGGGGTAAAGTCAGCACTGAACCGATCTGCCAGGATGTTTGCAATATCAGTTGGTTCTGTAATTGTCGTGCTTTTGTGCTGTAACTCAGAGCAGATCTGGGTGTTGTCATCTAGATTCTTGACATAGCTATAGAATGCTTTGTGGTTGTCCTTGGATTTAATGGAGATTTTGTTTTTGTAGCTAGCTTTGGAGGATCTTATAAGGGATCTCAGCTTCTTACTGAGGCTGACCAGGGAGCTCCTCCAATCATGGGATTTTACTCTCTTTTGCAACAGTTTCTTCCTTCTGTTGTACAGTTTGTTTATGGCAGGGGACCACCAGATTAGCCTCGTTTTTTTGGAAGATAGATTCTTGGTTCTGTTTGGGATAGCACTATCCATGCACTTGTGTAAGTGCTTACAGAGTGCATTTGTGTAGGATTCAGCAGTTGTAACTGTATTGTCCATCTGCATGGGTGTCATGAAGTTCACCACTTCTGTCTTAAGAAGTATGAAGTTGGCTTTGGAGAAATTTTTTACTGTGATTTCCTTAATGGGGGGTGGTGGCGGGATGTGGATATCGAGGGTGATAAGCTTATGGTCGGATCGGACCAACGAAGAGTTGACTTCAGGTGTAGAACACCAGTCACTCATGTTGGTAATGACTAGGTCTAGGATATTGTTGCCCCTGGTGGGGGTGTGGATAAGTTAATCTAGGGCATTGGAGTTTATGAAATCAAGAAAGCGTTGAGTTAAGCAGTTGGTACACAAGTAGTTTTCCCAGTTAATGGTGAGGTAGTTGAAGTCGCCCACTATTAGGGTGTTTGGTTGAACCCTAATATTTTTCAGTACATCAAGAAAAGAGGAGTGGGAATCCTGGAGCATGGTAGGGGATCTGTAGCAAGCTACAATTTGGATTGCAGTTTTGCCCAGAGTTAGTTGCACTTGGATAACCTCGGATGCATTATGCTGAGCAAATAGCCTGGAGGTGTGGATATCCTTAATGAATATGGACACACCTCCACCTTTCGTCTTTCAGTCCAGATTACATGCCCGAAAAGTGTGGTATGATTTATAGCCTGGTAGTGCAGGGGTGCTCTCTGGAGCCTTGAACCAGGTCTCAGTCACTGTGCAGATATCGATGTTCTCCATTTTAAGCTTGAGATTTAGCCTTCTAGAATTGAGTAGCATTACCTTCAGTTTTTGTTTGTCTGTTCCTGTTATGGTGGTGAATTTGTTATTTGAACTCTGCCTAAAAAAGGCACTATAGGGGCAGCAAGAGCCTTAGCCAGTATCTGGAATCCCAGGAGTGACAGGTGCAGGCCATCTGTGGCAAAGAATCATGGTCTGTTGACCATGTCATCCCAAGCAGACAGATACTGGATCCCCTTAGAATTACACCAGAAGCTTAACCAATTGTTGAAGTCAATCATTTTGTCCTTGTACTGCGGTATCATTCTGGGTGATGGCAGAATGCTACTCAGGGCTAGGGTCATACCTGCCTGGGCTACAAGATCAGAGGGCTCTTCCATGTCTCTTTTCATGTAGTCCAGGGAGGTACATCTCAGGTCATTCACACCAACATGGACAATGACAGAATCATATTTGTACTTGGTGTGGAGTGACCTGAGTGCGTGGGTTATGTGGCAGATCCTAGCACCCGACCGGCAACTGACAGTAACTTTCTCCTTATCTAGCCTGGTGAGTGGGACATCAGTGTGCCTGAGTATAGAGTCACCTATAACTAGTGTGTTGGGTACTTTGCTTTGCCTTATTGGCTGTGGTTGAGTGTCACACTGAGTCTGTGGGCTATGTGTCATTTGAGTTGTGTTGGGGGATGGAGGTTGCTTGCGTTTCTGCTTTGGAGGTCTCTGTTGCTTAGCCAGATTCTTACTGAGAGCCTCCGTGAATGTTTTTGTGTTACTATGTGTGGATTTTGGTGGTGTAGATTTAGTGAGACTATGTGATGAGTGTGGTGTGGTGCAAATGTTTACCTTCTCCTCATGACTGTCATAGATATATTTCTCATGTATGTAGATATATATCTATACACACATATATGTGTGTGTGTGTGTGTGTGTGTGTGTGTGTGTGTGTGTGTGTGTGTATATATATATATATATATATATATATATATATATATATGTATATATATATATATATATATATATATATATATATATATATATATATATATATATATATGTGTGTGTATATATATTACATCTGTACATACAAACATACATTTCCTATGCTGGGCGCTGCTTTCACCCGCGCAGGCGCACTCGCCTATGCTTACTGTGCATTACATATGTTTACTGTCACTTGTTTATGCTTATTTTTGCCTTATACATTATGACAATACCACTTTGATTGAAAGGAACTGGTTAATAGTCCCATGCGATACACACATTCACCTTTACATGTTTAAATGTCGGCTTTACAGCAGAGCAACATTCATTCCACAAAGAAAATGATATGTGCTATAGTCGAACTTGAACCATGAATGCCTTTTTGTTAGGTGGATGCTCTAACCACTACAATATTGGTGTTCTGCCACATTTATATGTATACCCATGCTGCATAGTTCCCCAAACACACGCCTCATTACTTCACTTACACAGCAGGCATCCATTTACCTGTTGGTAAAAATGCACTACTACACATGCATCTTTCCCTATTCCCTACTGCTCTGGACTCGTGCAGCATGTTGACACACTCCGAGGATATTCAGACCTCTACAGCCTATAGTCCTGGCATATACATGTGAACGATTGTCAGGGTGTTCATATGGTCTTACGGGTTTAGACTTGTCCGACTGGGTACCAGGACTGCCCTGTACCTAACTGAAAGTCAGACTTAGAAAGGAGAGATCGTTCGTTCCACTTTTAGTGTCCTACCTGTGGTTTGGGATGCAGAGGTGTGTTCACCGTTGGCCATCCTGATATATAACAGCACTAACTATTACGGGGATTTCCTATATTGTGACCATGTTCATTTTTCATATATATATATATATATATATATATATATATATATATATATATATATATATATATATATATATATGTGTGTGTGTGTGTGTGTGTGTGTGTATATATATATATATATATCGGTCTGTACATACACATGCATATACACCTACATGCTCATTTACATTTCCCATACCATTGAATCAGCGCCACCTACCGTTGCACATACATGCTTGCATACCCACTTATGTCTCGGGCTGCCACCTTTTCATATGGCCAAAGCGGAGCATTTTTGGGATACACATCAGACTTTACAGGCCGACACATACCCACGGTCAGTACAAAGGTTAGAACTTTACTTATTTCCCTAAATGAACTCTTATTCTTGTAGCGGTTTGTTTTCTTCATCTGTTTCTTGTAACTTTGAGTATTTTACATAAATAAATGTTTTATGCAACTGTTACATGACATATGGGACATATTTCCAACAATCACAGGGCATTTGCCATTGCATTATATTTGGTCTGGACACAACTACCCAAAAAGGGACTGTCCCTCACAAGGTGGGGCAGGTGGTATCCCTACTTACATCTGCTTTACAGTGCCTTACGCACCCTATATCCAACTGCCACTACGCAAATGTGTAAGGTATATATTCCCCATAATGCACCTGGGGAGACGTGCATCATGGTCAGGTGTTTAATCCCGGGTCGTATGTTCTGCAGGACCGGATGGAGGCTGAGCAGTTTTATGGACAGCTACTGCTCATACAACTTGTGTCCAGATGTATACAGGACTGGACATCGTGTCATGACACCAAGTCTAATGTTTAGAACAGATACATATCCCATGAGGGATATCCAAAAATTGTGGGGAACGATGACCAACTTTGCTTATGGCTGTAAGGTAGGGTTATACATGCAAGGGATACATAGTTTGCAATCCTGAGAATGCCTAGGGTGAGACTGCCTACTAGATATGGGTAGGGGTCACTATGTGCAGATATGGCTGCGCCTATCTAGCAGCCCGAGTATGGCTGGTTTTGGTGGACGTTCAGGAAGGGGGGGTTGTGCCCTGAAGGGGATGATGGGTATTCAATTATGTATCCAGATGTTTTGGGTTTGGATGGCTCAGCTCAGGCCAGACCATTATGTGGGTATGTGCTGGTAACGTTTCTGTACATGTGTATTGCACATTTTAATGTTCACATGTTTGTGGGATTGTATTGCGGATGTGTATATTTGTTCTTTGGTTATCTTCCTGATTCACACACCGATCCCTCGTAGACCTCCAGTTCACCTATTGTGCATCCAACCCAGTCTCCCCTTGGTGAATTATTACATTCCCCATCACCCCCCACCCCCATATTCCACAATCAACATTCATCCCTTCTCTAGTTGATGGCCCATGGCACAGTCAACAGAACACATTGCGTACACTACATATCTCTGGGACCAATATGGTTGCGAGGTCTACACTAACATTTCAGATCAACCACATGCTGTACTTCACACACATAGGTACTAGCAAATACTTATCTTTCATGACATGGTAGGTAGACCTGGGTAATATCCGTTCATCTATGGGCCGGCCTGGCAAGGACGTCTTGGACCACAAATGGGCAGATATTGGGTGAATGCTCTGACCATTGGTAGGGTTGCCACCTTTTCATATGACCTGGATGGGACATTTTCATAGCACACATCTGAGTTTACAGGCCAACACATACCCATGGTCATTACAAAGGATAGAACTTTAGTTTCATGCCTACATATAAGCTTTTATTGTTGTAGCAGTGTAGTTGCTTATTCTGTTTCATTTAATTGCTTATTCTGTTTCTTGTAACATATATGTATTTTATATATGGACATACGTACTGTATGGGACTATTTCATAACATATGGGGCATAATTATGTCCTACTATCACAGGATATTTCACATTTATTATGAATTTGGTATGGACACACCTGCCCAGAGGGGGACTTGTCCCTCACAATGTGGGACAGGTGGTAACCCAAACCATTGGGCTAGGCTTGGCAATTGGCAGCGCGCTAACACGATGTGTTTCGATTACACTTGGTATAACTAGCGACACTACAATGGAATACGGGCACATGGTTTTAAATATCTTTATTCGTGGGACAGGGACTCAATATTCAGCTACGTGCCTTTGTGTTTACTTCTTATTGTGGTGTTCGCAAGATGTCTTGTATGCTTTGCATACATTTCAGTATCCATGGACACTGACAGGAGTGATTGCTATTAGAGGCAGGCTGTACTAGTCAGCATTTTAGGTTATGTGCCCCCTGCACTCCTACATGTTTCCTATGCACGTGGTCATTACAGCAGCATGCCTTCATTAATATGCATGTGGTGCTGCTGCACCATCTCTACGCTGCACGGTCGGCGCAAGGCTAACGCCGTCCTTGCACCGAGCTTCATGAATCCCGGGGTATGTCTTTATTTATAAGAACCATAATGATACATTCCATGGCCTTACAGATGAGGCTGGTCAGACGTATGGATCTGCAATTCCCCAGGTCTGTTGCTAGGCCAGCTTTGTGGAGGGGAATGACTATAGCTGTTCTCCATTCCACAAGAACAAAGTATGTGGTTAGGCTATGATTGAAAAGGGTACTTAGTGGTGATACTAGTTCATGTTTTAACCTGTTTGGAAGACAGTCTGGGATGTCATCTGGTCCAATAGAGGCTGTATTCTTTGCCTTGGACAGGGCTTTGGGAACCTGCTCTTCAGATATGTAAGGATATGGGGGGGGTTGGGGAAGGGTTTGTTGTAACTTAGGAGGGCATAAGGGAGTGAAATTTTCACCAAACCTATCCTTGCGCAGGTTTGCTATATCTGTGCGATGAGTGTGTATGATACCATTGATCACCAGTTCTGCAAATGCTTGGGTCCTACACTTTAGGTTATGTACATAGCTGAAAAAGGCCTTATGGTTATCCTTGGCAGTACTTGCTAGGTTTCTCTCAAAGGAGATCTTGGAGGATTTGACAAGTTGTCTTATTTGCCTTTTAAGGTTGAGGAGGATGCTTTTCCATTGTTGGTGCCTTGTCTTTGTTTTCTTGGACAGCAACATTTTGTATTTATTGTAGAGTTTGTTGATGCTGGAAGTTCACCATGGCAGCTTGATTTTACTTGGGGCTCTGGCTTTCATTCTGTCTGGTACAGCCAAGTTTATACACTTATGCAAGTGATTCTACAGGGTTTTAGTATAAGCTTTGGTGTAGCTACCACTTTCAGCTTGGGTGAAACTTGGAATGCAGTTATACCTTCACCTAAGATTTTATAGTTTGCCTTAGTGAAGTGTTTTAGACTGATTTCACCCTTTATGAGTTCTAGTGTTAGTGTCCGTTCGAAGGTGACAGTGTGGTCAGTTCTAACTAATGAGGGTCTAACAGTTGCAGCAGTGCACTTGTTAGACATGTTGGTGCAGACCAGATCTAGAATGTTTTCTCCTCTTGTCAGGATATGGACAATTTGCTCTAGGACATTTGAATTCACAAAGTCAAAGAACGTTTGTGCTAGTGAGTTTGGGCTAGAGTAGGTTTCCCAGTTGATAGTGGGATAATTGAAATCCCCTAACCAGTGTGTTTGGCAAAATTTGGATTGTCTTCAGTTTGGTTAAGTAGGCTCCATGGGTATCATGACCCATGGAGAGGGATCTATAACTGGATAGGAAATGAATGGGAGTCTTACCCAGCATAAACTGGACCTGGAGTAACTCCATAGAGTTGTCCAGTCTAACTAGATGTGAGGTGAATTTATCTCTAATATAGATTGAAACACTGCCTCCTTTAGTTTTTGCACATTCATTTTGTGGTCTAAAGGTGTACTTTGCAGGGCTGGGATACTGTCTGAGGTCTTAAACCAGGTTTCTGTGACTGCAGAGACATCCACATCTTCTAGTGATAGAAGTGCTTCCAGGGAGTGCAGTGTTTGGTTTAAGCACCTAGCATATAGCAGCATAGCCCTTATTTTATTCTGATAGGTTAATTTCACATCATTAATGTTTTCAAGGCCTTGCCTAAAAAAGGCACTATGGGGAGATGAGACTTTGCCAGCAGCAGAAAGTCTAGGGGTGCCAGGTGCAAACTGTCTCGGGCAAAGCAGTGAAATTTGTCGACCATGACTTCCCAGGCAGACAGGAACTGGATCCCCTTGAAATGACACTAAAAACTAAGCCAATTATTGAAATCAATCATTTTTGTTTATACTATGGCATCATTCTAGGTGAGGGTAGTATGCTGCTCAAGGCTAGTGACATACCTGCCTGGAACACATACTCAGAAAGCTCGACAATGTTTCTCTTGATATAGTCCAGTGAGGTACATCTCAGGTCATTCACACCAACATGAACTATGACAGAGTGATAATGGTACTTGTTGCTAAGAGACCTGAGTGCATGCATGATCAGGCAAATCCTGGTACCAGAGAGGCAGCTGACTGTGACTTTCTCCTTGTCCAACTTGGTGAGTGGGACATCTGTGTGTCTCACTATTGACTCTCCACTCCAATGACAAGAAAACTTGTTTTTTGAATGTTACGCCTTAGAGGCTTGGTGGGTGAGACACTGGTGTTGCTATATGTCATGGGGGCTGTGGAGACTGTGTTAGCTGTAGCAGACTTGTGTTTTGGAGGTCTCTGGTGTCTTCAGTAAGTTTTTCAAGAGAACCTCTGCATATGTGGATTTACGTGTTTGATGCAGACCATGTGTATTAGCAGTGGTATGTGTATAAGTAGCAGCACTATGTGAATATGTAGTGGTAGGTGAGTTGACAACCTTCTCCCTGTTACTGTTTTGAGTGAGAAAGACCATGGATTCTAGATTCTTGGTGTAAATGCATCTCTCACACTCTGTACTAGACTGTGTTATTAGTATAGGGTTGTCTGCATATATGAGACAATTGCTACACAACCTTAAGAGACCCAAGTCAACAATGGTTGGAAGGAGAAATAAAAGGTAGTCCAATTGTCCATAATGCAAGGTTGAACACTGTTGTTACTAGGAGTGCCTTTTCAGAAACAATCATGGAGGAGCTTTGTGAGTGGATATTTCTGCCTGAGTTTTAAGAGAAAATGTGTTGGATGTAACTGTCTGGCTTTGGTGCACAATTGCACAGTAGTGAGTGGTGCTGTGGACCGTGCAAACAAGCAGAAACCTACTCAGATGCAGGGCCTAAATACTAGAAGATAAAATTTGAAAAAAAAAACTCTACCAAAATTCAAAAGGACCAATGAGGATGCTTATTCCAAGCCCTAGACTGGCCTCCCTTTACCAGCCAGGTGCCAGTCAGAATTCTCTCACAAAAGTGCAGATAGGCCCCTTCCAATCCAAGATGGCCTAGAAAATATGTTCAGAACAAACAAACCACTACAAACAGTTCCATAAGTAGCAGCCCTTGATCTGGGCTATGCCACAGCTATTAGCTACCTTTATTATAACAGGAAACACTAGAGAATATTTAACACAGCAGAAAAATAGCAGTGTGACTCTGAAAAATGTTTAAAACAGCTGAAAATCAGGCAGGATGCTCTAAAGAATGATTTAAACAATTAACAGATCAGTTAATTAAGTACTGCTTGGTGGGAAAACCAGAGCAAGCAGAACAGAGTGTTTAAAACAGTGAAAACATACCAGTAAATACTTAAACAGTGAAAACAACTAAAAAGCTTGCTAAACAGTGAAAACAGCAATAACATTCTATTTTACTGGCACAGTGTAGCAGGCAATTGCAGTATAATAGTGCTGTTTAGCACACAGTAAATATATACAGTATAAAAGTCAGCAGAAGGCAATAAAAAAGTACAGTAAATTGTATAAATAAGCAAAAAAAAAAAGAGGCAACTTATGTTTTTTGGAAGCTCAGAAGTCTCTAATCATCTGGTATCTGAGCTCAGAGTTGTGGCTGATAGCCCACCTCAGTTCAGCTTGGTAGCTAGCATATTTTATTTTATAAGCTACTTCACACATTGTCACATTCATTACTAATGTAAACAATATCCCACTCATGGGATATCCTTGTCTTATACCACAATTTATGATAATTTCTTTATTCAACCATCCATTCACAAACTCTCTTACTCTATTATTTTGACAAGCTGACATACACAGTCTTGTAATTTTAGTACCTATCCATACCTTTCCATAAAGTCCCATAAAGCATCATTCTCTACTGTATAAAATGTTATACTAATATTACCTACCATACTTTTCACACCTTCCTTTATACTTAGAATATCATCTACAATTTCTTGAACCACTAATAATAATTCCTAAAATTGGTTCCCTTTTATACTATGTTCACTTCCTTCCATAATGTCCTTCATTCTTCTTTCCATTCTGTACTGTATTATTCCATAAACAATTATAATCTGTATTACTTAATGTGATAGATCCCCAATTTTTATTTTATTATTTTCATCTCTCTTCCATATAAATTTTAAATCAGTTCACCATTCAGACAATTTTTTTTATAAAAGTCTTTCATGGTTATATGATCCCTCCATACCTGCAATACTTCCCACTCTCCAAATTCATCCCATAATTTTTCATTTAATCTTTTTATTCCCACTTCTATTTTAATATACTATATTTTCTTCCATCTCCTTCATCCAGATAACTAAATGATCAAAAAAAATGTCTCTACTGTTCTACCATCTGCCACACCTAAACCTTATGATAGTACAAAACAATCAATTTCAGATGCAATTGCCTCTCCTCTGTAAATCCACTGTTTTTTATTCTACACAACTAACATGCCACAGTTATCACTTTTTGTATGTTTTCTTTTAAATCTATCCATTTCTTTTTACATGTTCCACTTAATTTATAAAGCCCCCTGCAATGATAATTTTCATGTTAACCACCACATAATCTAATATTTGATGGAACAAATTCTCTCTGTTTCTATGCCACTTGTATATACATAAAATGCTGTAATTCTATAAACATATTGTCTCCACCTAACATCCATAACTGTTAAGCTTCCCATCCTTCCCAGCATTACATCCAATATTTTATTGTTTATTCTACACAATACAGCCACTCCAGAGCAATAGTTGCTTCTTAAATCCCATATTATTTTCTCCATCCACAATTTTTCTGCTTGAAATCTTTCTTAACTTGTTAGAAATCTTACATATTCCTTAATGATAGTATCTACATCACATTTAGCGCACCATTCCAGTATCCATATCTTTTTTACTGTGTTAATAACAATATTTCCATTAATTGAAAGCACTCAAAAAGTATTATTTTCTTTTTCTCTTTAAGTTTACGGAAAATATTTTCAATGTATTTTTCTTTCACTAATTGAATACCTGTCTGGGTTTATTTACAAATATTTCTTGATCCTCAGAATAAGAGTTTTCACTATATCCATTAACTAAACCACATCTAAAACTAGTCCTTCCCTTTCTTTTTAATACTTGGTCATGAATTCTTAAATCTTTTACTTTAGATTCCATTCACATACATATCGCTTTCATGTTCTTCTTCATTTTCAGCAATGACAGTACAGTTACCTTCATCATCCTGAAATATAACATTTTTTTATCTAAGTCGTCCCTTATGACTTCATCTTTTTCTTTAACATCTTTTTACCCTCTTTCCCTACTTCCTCATTATTTCCTGACATTATAATACGTTCTTCATCATCCTGCTTAACATTATCTTGCTTATTCTTTTTGCAATCAAAGCAAAAATGCCCTTCACTTTTACATACACTGAATTCCCTTTACATTTATTCATCATGTGTCATTTTCCCATGATGTGGTTTTGTCTTATTTTTGTACACTTATTTATCACATGACTAAAATCCCCACAAAAATATGCATTCAGCTTTCCCATGTGTCTAATTCTTCCTCTAATACCATTTACATATACAGCACTTTGTAAATGCTTTAATACACCTTTTATGTGTTTTAACTCATTCACTCCAATGTAGCTCAGGAAGTTTGCACTGCAACTTCCAACGGGAAGAGCCTAACCCTCTTGACAGAATCAAATTATGTCCTCACATTTCAAGCAAATGATCATATCTCTGCAACCACAGGGGTTATGAAAAAGTATAAATGGCAAACTCTTCAACACAAATTATTTTTATAGTGCTAGTGTCCTTTAGGTTTTAGATTTTAAACCAATTTTTTTAAATCACAGTAAACACAGTAACTATTACATTTGTAATATTTTGCAAATAACTTACACTATCTTAGCAACCAGTCAAGTTACACACATACCCCTGGATTCAGTAAGTTACACACATACCCCTAGATTCAATAAGGTTCATGCAGGAATAAGCTATTCCTGCATGGAAATGTCCATTTAAGAACAGCATGGCAGCACACCATGCATAGTAATAAAGGTACGCTGCCTCTGCTCCTAAATGGGCATGGAGCATGGATGAGTGCAGGGTGTGTGTCTGAGAGCAGACCTCTCACAATACACATGCCCCTGCACTCAAGAAGTGCCGCCTGGCAATAATAATGAGTGAGAATGCTCATAGGAGGCTGCATACCTCCCAACTGTACAAATCATCACAGAATGTCCACATGTCACGGCCATACAGCACCCCAATTGTACTGGCAACTCACTGGGATGATCTTAGGATTGAAGCTGGTAAATAATGCATGCATTTCAGTGTCCAACTTCAAATCCGTGATAAAATGTATATTAAAACAAATCCTGTTACCCTAGCAACTGCCCAAAGTTTATAGGAGCAATAATAAAAATGTGTCCATAGTTGTACCACAGTTTTCAAGCTTTGTCTAAATAGTGTGCCTGAAGAGGTTGAGAGGTATGGGGGGTTGCTAGGATGTCTCCCAAATGTGCAAATGTACACAGGAATCCACAGCAATAAGTGAAACCTGTCCCTTCCAAGAGGAAATAGCAGTAGAGAATTTTTTTTTTATCAAACAGATTAAATTTAACAATAGGTGAGTGGGTTTTCCCATTGCTTAGCTACATATACTGTAGCTTAAAGGGCACAAGAAGATAAAAAGCAAGATACATGCAATTTAAACAGTACTGCAATAGTGTAGTGGTCAGAGCGTCCGCTTGGTGAGCAATCATTCCCGGTTTGATTTTCACTGTAGTAAATTCCATTTTCCATGTGAAATCACTTTATGAACATTTTTTGCTAAATAACCTACTAAATAACATATATTTGTGAACTGGAGTACTACATTAAATGCAGATGCAAGGTGTCATTGTAATAATATGGTAAAATCCACAGATAAAAACAAGTGCCCCATATAGTATATGTACACATGAATCAGGGATAAAAAATGAAGGTATAATGTGTAACGAATGATAAATCCATAGAGTGTCCAAATCCACTACTTTCCCAAGAGCCATGTTTCTTTTCTGTCTAAATTAGTGCAGGGTAAGTGGAAGTAAGCACTTTTAAGCAGTAGTAAGTGGGTTTAAGTCCATTTGTGTGGGGGTAAGCAATGCGCACACAGGTTAAGCAATATTGAAGCTAACTCCCTGTAAGCATATTTAACCAGAAGTTAGCACTGCTTACCGTCATGCAAACCCACACAAACCCACTTACAACTGTTTAAAAGTGCCTTGATCACTCTGTATCCAACAGCCGCTGTTCTGCCCAGCAACAAAATAAACAGCCCTTGCAGGTCTTGAACCCAAGACCCTGTATACTATAGTCACAATAATTAACCAGTAAGCCATCACAGTAACACATAAGATTGAGGTTTCCCCAAACAGATCCTCACTATAGCAAAATCAAAATTTACATGTGAAAAGAACTATATACAGTTTTATGCTGTATAACTTACTACATAACATAAATATGTGAACTAGAGTACTGCATTAAGTCCAGATGTGAGTTGTCATTGTAATAAAGTGTTAAAATCCCCCACAAAACACAAGGACCCCATACAGTGCACATACACATGGATACCAAACAAATATATAACATGTAATGAATGATAAATCAATTCCAAACAGCAAATAATGTGCAAATTTAAAATTAAGCAACACTAAGCATTGCACATCCCTGTTTAATAGGTGTAAGCAATGTATAGGCCAGCTAAATCAATTTGCCCATTGGTATACCCCTTTAAGCAATACCAACTTTAGGTAAGCAGGTTTGCCCATAGCTTAGCATTTTCAAAACCATCCAATCATGGCAAAGTGTGGGATATTGGCCCTATTTAAACCCCACAGGTGGGAATACATCTCATAACTGTTTTCAGCTTCCTTCTGTAGGCACTATGGACAGTGTGGGTGAAGGATTGCATTTCTGGGTGCAGCGCTGGGACATCCAGGAGTCCAAAGTCATGGCAGGACTCCTTGTTAAAGACCATGACCAGAGACTGCTGCAGGGCCAGTACCAGGGTTCCCAATATAAAGCAGAAGCCTGGGACCATCTCACCCGTGACCTCACCAGTACCACTGGCATCCCTCAAACTGGTGAGCAGGTCAGGCATCACTATGTCAACCTGAAACGGAGGAAGAGGGAGCTCTTGGATCAGTGGATCCAAGAGGCTAGGCAGATGGGTGATGTCCCAGCCATGTGTAAGTATCATTCCACTACCTGTTTAATAATTGCCAGCTCGTGTATATTATGGATAGGTATAGCTACATATTCCTCTTATGTCTTTGACAGCGGCAGTCGAGTGGGCTATGAATTGGGAAGCCCATGTCTGTAGGCTGCAGAGGCTGCATCACGAGGCAGGTTAGTAATACTCTTGCATGTACTGTCATAAGAAATAAATCTAAAAGTAGTAGAAAGTTAAATGCCAGTAGAAAACCTGTATTGTGTGTGGCATGTACTGAATAAACCAGACACTATGGCAGGAAGAGTCTCATATAGGTTGTATGTAAATAAAAGGTTAACAGCCTGGCAATAAAGATCTAACTCCTGGACTGCTTGTGTTTACTCTGGTATCATATGGTAATGTAGTGTTGCAATCTCTTAATAGTACTGTTGTATTAAGCACTGTTACCCACACTGTGCTACATAAATAAAATGTGTAGGAATGTCTGTATATGACTGTTGTAATCACAAGGTCATATTGTACAACTGAGAGAGACTTAGACAGAAAACAGTGAAGACATAGATAGCATAATCCAAATAGCACACTCACCTGAGGCATGAAGTGTTGTATTTTTAGCACACACAGCCGTGGTTCGAATCCTGGGAGTGGTAGTCATCTGTATGCAGAATCATACCCCACAACTGTACAGATATTGTCAGAAAGTCCAGATACTTGGCTAAGTCCCCTCCTGTCACCATGTCCCCCTGGCAAATTAGTGGGATGATCCCAGAAGTTTAGGCAGCAAATAATGACATACAACTGACTGTCAGACATCATAACTGTCAGAAATATATATATATATATAAGAACAAACCTGCCACTCTAGCAACTCAACAAAGTGTTATGAGAGTAATAAGCAAAGTATGTCCCAACTCCACCCCCATCTTGTGAAACTATGACCAGAGTGTGTGCAGTAACAGAGTGAGACACATGTGCATAATAATAATGTGGAATCTGGTAATATGTGTGACAACATTCAGGTAACATTCTGGACAGCAGTCTCTGGTCATGTTCTTTAACAAGGAGTCCTGCCATGACTTTGGACTCCTGGATGTCCCAGCGCTGCACCCAGAAATGCAATCCTTCACCCACACTGTCCATAGTGCCTACAGAAGAAAGCTGCAAACAGTTATGAGATGTATTCCCACCTGTGGAGTTTAAATAGGGCCAATATCCCACACTTAGTGTTAACAAACATTCCCCCCACAGGTCTGTCAGATACGAAAACTGTGACTAGAAATAAAAGACTGAAATCCTGGACTGGTACTGTTTAGTCTGGTATTGTATGCCAGTGTTAATGTTGCAGTATCTCTGAATAATAAGGTATTACTCATCACTTTCATCTACACAGTGCTACATAATAACACTGTCTAGGAAACCCTATATAAGAGTGTTGCAATTACAAGGTCAGATTGTAAAACCAGGGGAGACTTATAGACAGAATTCAGAGAAAAGATACACAGCAATATCGATATAGTACTCTCAACTGTGATGTACACTGTTTTAATTTTAGCAGATACAGCCATGGTTCGAATCCGGGGAGTGGTAGTAAGCTGTATGCAGAATCATACCCCTCACCTGTCCACATCTGTCCAGAATGTCCAGATAATTGGCCCATAGCTGCTGACTGTTACCCTGTCCCCCTGGCATATCAGTGTGATAATCTTTGATATTTAGGCAGCATTTAATGTCATATAACTGGCTGTCAGGTCTGTAAATATTTGGAAAATGTCTATGAAAACAAACCTGTCATTATAGCAACTCACCAAAGATTTATGAGGGCAATAGCCAAAATATGTCCCAGTTTCATCTGCCTATTGTCAAGGCATGCCCAGAGTGTGTGCAATAAGAGATGGAGAGGTATGTGCATAACATCAACCTGGAATCTGGGAATATGAGTAGAAAAAGTCAGGTAGTGTTAACAAACAATACCTCCACAGGTATACCAGGTAAGAGGTGTATACTGCAGGTAAAACACAGTTCATATATATAGTTGTCTACAACCATACCACTGTCCAAACTAAGGCCATAGGGTAGTGTAATAATACCTGTAAGGTACAGATCACAACACTAAGAAAGTAATGAGAACTACAGGGATATATAAGTTGTTAACTGGCATCCCCCCCCACCATATCTGCAACAATAAACTAAATACTCAACTCAATCAGTATGTGTACAATTAAATCTACTGTTGGGACATATGTCCTATTGTTTGATAAATATTGAAATTTGTTTCTATGCATGTGCTATGTTGAAGTACTCCCATATTGGTGGCATGCTGCCATCAATGTACCTGCATGCTGTTGTAATGGTCACTGTGGTTCCATATATGCATGTGTTCTGTTTGCTATGCAACTGTTCCATATCTGGTGTGTTGGGTTAATAGGAATATCTATGCATGCTGTTATACCTCATCCTGGAATGTGTTGACTATTACTAACCCACATATGTTTTAAAATTGAAACACCATAGCAGGTTTGGGAAGGCCGGTCCCAGCGGACCCACCTCTCCCACCTCATCTGGCTGTGGCACCGGGCACCATCACAGATGGGGCCCACCACAGGACCTCCTTGTCCACTGGTCCTGCACCACCTTCAGGAGGAACACACCTTAGGGGATGGGGCTCGCCCCTCCACTGGGAGCGGGCGTGGACAGGATACTGTCACCCATCATCAGGTATGGGGTCTGGTGCATAGCAAGCTCCACAGGAGTTTGGAGATCTGCTACGCCAGCTTGAGAGCTGTGTGATGCATCTAGAGGGTTAGCCTGCCCCGCCTACCTAGCCCCCAGCACAGCCACATTTGGGGCCGTGAACGTGCAGTGGTGACTGCCCATGGGTGATGACCTCAGTCCCACTGTTTCCACTAGGGGGCTCATGGGCTTCCAAATGCCAAACAACCCTCCGCATCCAAGGTGTTTACCCCCCATGTGTCACATACCGCCCTTGTATGCTGTCTTACCTGTTTTGTCTGTTATCCTTCCCAACCTACCTCCTTAGATATAACTACTATAACTCCCCAACATACCACTCTCACTTTTTTTTAAAAAAAAAGGGCAATCTGTTCCCAAAAAAGAAATCTCGCCCCATACATAGCTGTCCATTTCACACATGTGTCCACTGGACACATGTATTCTGGTCTAATTAGCTTCACAATATATTATTGTTGTTCTCATCCCTCTCTCAGGGGTATGAGTGTCCAAATCTACCAACAAATCAGTGTATATGCACAACTGTTGTTGTAGAAGAAATGGGCAGCTATGGACCTTCCCTACACCCATTCTGCACATCCCTAGCTATTTTCCCTACTGTCTTTGCCTCTTTGTGCCCCTTTTTCACCACTTTCCTATCAAATCTTTTTCTTTTCTTTTAAAGAAATTATCACGGGGGTAAGCGGGAGTAAGCACTTTTAAGCAGCAGTAAGCGGGTTTAATCCTGTTTGCGCAGGTGTAAGTAATGCCTACACAGGTTAAGCAATTTAGAAGCTAACTGAGTATAAGAAACTGTAACCAGAAGTAACCATTGCTTACCATCGCACAAAACCATGCAAACTCGCTTACAACTGCTTAAAAGTGCCTTAATCACTCTTTATCCAAGGGCCCTTGTTCTGCCCAGCAACAAAATAGTCAGCCTTTGCAAGACTCGAACCCAGGACCCTGCACACCATAGACAAAGTGATATAACACTAAGCCATGTCAGATATACATATCCCTGATGTTTTCACAAGTATCCATTTGAATAAACCAAAAAACCGAAAATACACAGGAACAATTGACCAGCACTCGAATCTGCAAGACACCATCAACCACCACAACGAATTTACCTAGATTTCATCTTTATTAAGACTTCTTCAGAATAATATCAAACAATTCAATCCATCCAAGTTTTATAAAAGACAAATCATGACATCATTACTCAATTAACTAATTAACATCCATTATACTTAAAGTGAACTGAACACACTCAATCAATCATTAAAAAACATCCAAGATTATCTTATTTTTGTATTAACTCTATTTATCACATGACTAAAATCCCCACAAAAATATGCATTCAGCTTCTTCCCATGTGTCTAATTCTTCCTCTTAATACTCATTTACATATATTGCAGCACTTTGTAAATGCTTTTAATACACCTTTTTATGTGTTTTAACCTATTCACTCCATGTAGCTCTAGAAGTTTGTAACTGCAACTTCCAACGGGAAGAGCCTAACCAACCCTCTTGGACAGAATCAAATTAGGTGTCCCTACATTTCAAGCAAATGATCATATCTCTGCAAACCACAGGGGTTATGAAAAAGTATAAATGGCAAACTCTTCAACACAAATTATTTTTATAGTGCTAGTGTCCTTTTAGGCTTTTAGATTTTAAACCAATTAATTTTTAAATCACAGTAAAACACAGTAACTATTACATTTTGTAATATTTTGCAAATAACTTACACTATCTTAGAACAAACCAGTCAAGTTACACACATACCCCTGATCTCACAGTAAGTTACACACATACCCCTAGATTCAGTAGGTTCTTTGCAGGAATAGCTTATTCCTGCATGGAAATGTCCATTTAAGAGCAGCATGGCAGCACACCATGCATAGTAATGAAGGCATGCTGCCTTGGTTCCTAAATGGACATGGAGCATGGACAAGTGCCGAGGGTGTGTCTGAGAGCAGAGCTCTCACAATACACATGCCCCTGCACTCAGGAAGTGCTGCCCAGCAATAATAATGAGCAAGAATGCTCATAGGAGGCTGCATACCTCCCAACTGTACAAATCATTGCAGAATGTCCACATGTCATGCCCATACAGCACCCCAATTGTCCTGGCAAATCACTGGGATGATCTCAGGATTGAAGTCAGTAAATAATGCATACATTTCAGTGTCAGACTTCAAATCCATCATAAAATGTATATTAAAACAAATCCTGTTACTCTAGCAACTGTCCCAAGTTTATAAGAGCAATAATGAAAATATGTCCATAGTTGTACCACAATTTGTCAAGCTTTGTCCAGATAGTGTGCCTGAAGAGGTTGAGAGGTATGGGGGGTTGCTAGGATGTCTGCCAAATGTGCAGATGCATGCAGGAATCCACAGCAATAAGTGAAACCTGTCCCTTCCAAGAGAAAATAGCAGTAGAGAATTTTTTTTATCAAACAGATTAAATTTAACCATAGGTGCATGGGTTTGCCCATTGCTTAGCTATGCATACTGTAGCTTAAATGGCACAAGAAGATAAATAGCAAGATACATGCAATTGAAGCAGTACTGCAATAGTGTAGTGGTCAGAGTGTTCGCTTTGTGAGCAGTCATTCCCGGTTCGATTCTCACTGTAGTAAATTCCATTTTCCATGTGAAATCACTTTATGAACATTTTTTGCTGTATAACCTACTAAATAACATATATTTGTGAACTGGAGTACTGCATTAAATGCAGATGTGAGGTGTCATTGTAATAATGTGGTAAAATCCACAGATAAACACAAGTGCCCCATACAGTATATGTACACATGAATCAGGGATATGAAATGAAGGTATAATGTGTAATGAATGATAAATCCATAGAGTGTCCAAATCCACCACTTTCCCAAGAGCCATGTTTCATTTCTGTCTAAATTAGTGCAGGGGTAAGCGGGAGTAAGCCGTTTTAAGCAGTAGTAGATGGGTTTAAGCCCATTTGCATGGGGGTAAGCAATGCGCACACAGGTTAAGCAATTTTGAAGCTAACTCCCTGTAAGCATATTTAACCAGAAGTTAGCATTGCTTACCATCATGCAAACCCACAAACCCACTTACAACTGCTTAAAAGTGCCTTAATCACTCTGTATCCAACAGCCGCTGTTCTGCCCAGCAACAAAATAAACAGCCCTTGCAGGTCTTGAACCCAGGACCCTGTACACTATAGTCACAGTAGTTAACCAGTAAGCCATCACAGCAGTACATAAGATTGAGGTATCCCCAAACAGATCCTCACTATAGCAAAATCAAAATTTACATGTGAAAGGAATCTATATACAGTTTTATGTTGTATAACCTACTACATAACATAAATATGTGAACTGGAGTACTGCATTAAGTCCAGATGTGAGGTGTCATTGTAATAAAGTGTTGAAATCCCCCAATAAACACAAGGACCCCATACAGTGTACATACACATGAATCATGGATACTAAACAAATATATAACATGTAATGAATGATAAATCAATGCCAAACAGCAAATAGTGTGCAAATTTAAAATTAAGCAATGCTAAGCATTGCACACCCCTGCTTACTAGGTGTAAGCAATGTGTAGGCCAGCTAAATCAATTTGCCCATTGGTATACCCCTTTAAGCAATGCCAACCTTAGGTAAGCAGGTTTGCCCATAGCTTAGCATTTTCAAAACCATCCAATCATGGCAAAGTGTGGGAAATCAGCCCTATTTAAACCCCACAGATGGGAATACATCTCATAACTGGTTGCAGCTTCCTCCTGTAGGCACTTTGGCCAGTGTGGATGAAGGATTGCACTTCTGGGTGCAGTGCTGGGGCATCCAGGGAGTCCAAAGTCATGCCAGGACTCCTTGTTAAAGACCATGACCAGGGACTGCTGCAGGGCCAGTACCAGGGTTCCCAATATAAACCAGAAGCCTGGGACCATCTTTCCCGTGACCTCATCAGTGCCACTGGCATCCCTCGAACTGGTGAGCAGGTCAGGCATCACTATGCCAACCTGAAATGGAGGAAGAGGGAGCTCTTGGATCAGTGGATCCAAGAAGCTAGGCAGACGGGTGATGTCCCAGCCATGTGTAAGTATCATTCTACTACCTGTTTAATAATTGCCAGCTCATGTATATTATGGATAGGTATGGCTAAATATTCCTCTTATGTCTTTGACAGTGGCAGATGAGTGGGCTGTGAATCAGGAAGCCCATGCCTGTAGGCTGCAGAGGCTGCATCATGAGGCAGGTTAGTAATAATCTTGCATGTACTGTCATAAGAAATAAATCTAAAAGTAGTAGAAAGTTAATTGCCAGTATAAAACCTGTATTGTGTATGGCATGTACTGAATAAACCAGACAATATGGCAGGAAGAGTCTCATATAGGTTGTATGTAAATAAAAGGTTAACAGCCTGGCAATAAAGGTCTAACTCCTGGACTGCTTGTGTTTACTCTGGTATCATATGGTAATGTAGTGTTGCAATCTCTTAATAGTACTGTTGTATTAAGCACTGTTACCCACACTGTGCTACATAAATAAAATGTGTAGGAATGTCTGTATATGACTGTTGTAATCACAAGGTCATATTGTACAACTGAGAGAGACTTAGACAGAAAACAGTGAAAAGATAGACAACATAATCCAAATAGCACACTCAACTGAGATGTGAAGTGTTGTATTTTTAGCACACACAGCCATGGTTCGAATCCTGGGAGTGGTAGTAAGCTGTATGCAGAATCATACCCCACAACTGTACAGATATTGTCAGAAAGTCCAGATAATTGGCGTAAGTCCTGCCTGTCACCCTGTCCCCCTGGCAAATCAGTGGGATGATCCCAGAAGTTTAGGCAGCAAATAATGACATACAACTGATTGTCAGACATCATAACTGTCAGAAATATATCTATAAGAACAAACCTGTCACTCTAGCAACTCACCAAAGTGTTATGAGAGTAATAAGCAAAGTATGTCCCAACTCCACCCCATGTTGTGAAGCTATGACCAGAGTGTGTGCAGTAACAGAGTGAGATGTATGTGCATAATAATAATGTGGAATCTGGTAATATGTGTGGCAACATTCAGGTAGTGTTAACAAACATTCCCCCACAGGTCTGTCAGATATGAAAACTGTGCCTAGAAATAAAAGATTGAAATCCTGGACTGGTACTGTTTAGTCTGGTATTGTATGGCAGTGTTAGTGTTGCAGTATCTCTGAATAATAAGGTATTACTCATCACTGTCATCCACACAGTGCTACATAATAAAACTGTCTAGGAAACCCTGTATAAGAGTGTTGTAATTACAAGGTCAGATTGTAAAACCATGGGAGACTTATAGACAGAAATCAGAGAAAAGATACACAGCAATATCTATATAGCACACTCAACTGTGATGTACACTGTTTTATTTTAGCAGACACAGCCATGGTTCGAATCCTGGGAGTGGTAGTAAGCTGTATGCAGAATCATACCCCTCAACTGTACAGATCTGTCCAGAATGTCCAGATAATTGGCCCATATCTGCTGCCTGTTACCCTGTCCCCCTGGCATATCAGTGTGATAATCTCTGACATTTAGGCAGCATTTAATGTCATATAACTGACTGTCAGGCCTGTAAATATTTGGAAAATGTCTATGAAAACAAACCTGTCATTGTAGCAACTCACCAAAGGTTTATGAGGGCAATAGTCAAAATATGTCCCAGTTTCACCTGCATGTTGTCAAGACATGCCCAGAGTGTGTGCAATAAGAGATGGAGAGGTATGTGCATAACATCAACCTGGAATCTGGGAATATGTGTAGAAACAGTCAGGTAGTGTTAACAAACAATACCTCCACAGGTATACCAGGTAAGAGGTGTATACTGCAGGTAAAACACAGTTCATGTATATAGTTGTCTACAACCATACCACTGTCCAAACTAAGGCCATAGGGTAGTGTAATAATACCTGTAAGGTACAGATCACAGCACTGACTAAGAAAGTAATGAGAATTACAGGGATATACAAGTTGTTAATTGACATCTTTCTTCCCCTCACCATAACAGCAACAATAAACTAAATACACAACTCAATCAGTATGTGTACAATTAAATCTACTGTTGAGACATATGTCCTATTGTTTGATAAATATTGAAATTTGTTTCTATGCATGTGCCATGTTGAAATACTCCCACATTGGTGGCATGCTGCCATCAATGTACCTGCATGCTGTTGTAATGGCCACTGTGGTTCCATATATGCATGTGTTCTGTTTGCTATGCAACTGTTCCATATCTGGTGTTTTGGGTTAATGGGAATATCTATGCATGCTGTTATACCTAATCCTGGAATGTGTTGACTATTACTAACCCACATATGTTTTAAAATTGAAACACCATAGCATGTTTGGGAAAGCCGGTCCCAGCGGATCCACCGCTCCCACCTCATCTGGCCATGGCACTGGGCATCAGCACATCTGGGGCCCACCCCAGGACCTCCTTGTCCATTGGTCCTGCACTACCTTCAGGTGTAACCACCTCAGAGGATGGGGCTCGCCCCCCTGGGAGCTGGCCTGGACAGGAAACTGTCACCCATCATCAGGTCCAGGGTCTGGTGCACAGCAAGCTCTGCAGGGAGTTCTGAGATCAGCTACACCAGCTTGAGGGCTGCGTGGTGCATCTAGAGGGTTAGCCTGCCCCTCCTACCCAGCCTCCAGCACAGCCATTTTTGGGGCTGTGAAGGTGCAGTGGTGACTGCCCATGGGTGGGGACCTCAGTTCCACTGTTTCCACTAGGGGGCTCATGGGCTTCCAAATGCCAAACAACCCTCCGCATCCAAGGTGTTTACCCCCCATGTGTCATATACCGCACTTGTATGCTGTCTTGTCTGTTTTGTCTGTTATCCTACCCAACCTACCTCCCCAAATATAACTACTATCCCTCCCCAACATCCCACTCTCACCTGAAAAAAAAAGGGCAATCTGTTCCCAAAAAAAAATCTCACCCCATACATAGCTGTCCATTTCACACATGTGTCCACTGGACACATGTAATCTGGTCTAATTGGCTTCACAATATATTATTGTTGTCCTCACCCCTCTCTCAGGGGTATGAGTGTCCAAATCTACCTCCAAATCAGTGTATATGCACAGCTGTTGTTGTAGAAGAAATGGGCAGCTATGGACCTTCCCTACACCCATCCTGCACATCCCTAGCTATTTTCCCTACTGTCTTTCCCTCTTTGTGCCCCTTTTTCACCACTTTCCTATCAACCTTTTTTCTTTTCTTTTAAAGAAATTAACGCGGGAGTAAGCACTTTTAACCAGCAGTAAGCGGGTTTAATCCTGTTTGCGTGGGAGTAAGCAATGCCTACTCAGGTTAAGCAATTTAGAAGCTAACTGAGCATAAGAAACTGTAACCAGAAGTTACCATTGCTTACCATCGCACAAAAACCCATGCAAACCCACTTACAACTGCTTAAAAGTGCCTTAATCACTCTTTATCCAAGGGCCCTTGTTCTGCCCAGCAACAAAATAGTCAGCCTTTGCAAGACTCGAACCCAGGACCCTGCACACCATAGACAAAGTGATTTAACACTAAGCCATGTCAGATATACATATCCCTGATGTTTTCACAAGTATATCGCCCAGTGCAGTCATTCAACAGTACAGGAAATGTTTTTATACATGTAGATGTATGTGTGTGTGTGTGTGTGTGTGTGTGTGTGTGTGTGTGTGTATATATATATATATATATATATATATATATATATATATATATATATATATATATATATATATATATATATATATATACATATATATATATATATATATATATATATATATATATATATATATATATATATATATATATATATATATATATATATATATATATATATATATATATATATATATATATATATATATATATATATATATATATATATATATATATATATATATATATACAGATATATATCTATACATATAAAGGAGAACACAACAAATACATATATGACCAAAGGTACCGTTAATGGGAGTGAGGGCGCCCAAGCTAAGTACCTCTTGTAATTATTGATATCACACCCCCCCCCACAGCCAAACAGATTTGCCTTGCAACACAATAACAACACTTGCAAGTCCAATACCCAGGACCCTACACAACATAGCCACATGAAGTTAACAGTAATCCATCCCACCTGTATGATGTCAGGATGGTATCAATAACATATCATGCAGTACAGACTGGATACCACAGGGAATGTACAATGTGGAAGCAGTAAACATTCCAAAGATACATATACACACACCTATATGCAGATACATATATATATATATATATATATATATATATATATATATATATATATATATATATATATATATATATATATATATATATATATATATATATATAGATATGTATATACACATAACACACACATAGATATGCATAGGAAGATACATATTTAGAGGGTGCACAGCATATTCAACATCCAGAATTCCTACAGTTGCCACCTTCTAAAATGGACAGTGTATAATTCACTCATACAAAAGACAATTATTGCATAGTTACATGAAACATATACCCACAGAGAAGTCAAAGGTTATGACACCATACACAGGTTTGCATACATAAGAAATGTTTCATTTGTGTACTATTACAGCTGCATATGTCATGTCATATAGCTGTTACAAGTTTGAAATACATACTGAGTAATACAACTCTCAAGCAGATAATGTTATACAGTAATCTGAAAGCATGCCATATGTTGCTATCCAGGCCAAGGCCTTCAAGTAGAACAACAGTAAAGAAAGACTGGGCCAGAAGAAAGCAATCAATCAACAGTAAGTAATGCAGATGTATAGTTCAGCAGCCTCCAATTACACCCTGTACCCAACCACTAGGGGGGAAAGAATAAAGTTGCCATAATGAGGATGTATCTGTTACATAACAATGCTTAACTGAAAACATTACAATCACACTGACCAACAGAACAGTCTGTATGACAGTAAACACTAGGCCACCAATGTTCCCAAGGTGAAATGTATGAAAATGTACAGCCATATACCTTAAGGCATCTTACTACTGATATCCCTCACATGTTGTAGCAGGCTAGGTTATATATGGTGCATACCCCTCCCTCATAGACCGACTTACAGGGGCATATAACAGTGTTACATACACTGACCTATGGACTGCAGAAGGGCACACATGTTTTGTCCAGCTGTAGCCCACATATATATGGACCCTACCCCACAATATGTGTGGGGACCACAACATCACTGGAATGATGACAGGAATGGCAGCACAACATAATCACAGGCCACTACATAACAACCTCTTACTGCATGTCATATGGATAAAGCCTGGTATATCGGTGGAGGACAGAGGCCAGAACACAGGAACATATTCAAAATAGGGTTGTTATACACTGAGAAAGTTGCTGGTGTTACAGAATAGTCTGCAACATACCCTTAGTCAGGAATATGAAGTCAGAAACACAAATGGATGTAGCTATGTACTGATAGCAGTCAACAGACACAATACCAGTGATATAACCGACACAAGACCTGTGTGGTGGAGAGACAAAACATAACAGGCAATCCTCTGGCCATCATGTGGATAGGCCCATAATTGAAAGCTATGCAGACAGACTGCATTCCATGCTAAACTAGTATGTATACACAAACCCTGTAACACTGGTGGTGTACAATGCATATAACAACACTACTCACACTGCCTGTAGGTCTGGAACCTTATACAAATATGTAGCTATCCTGAGTCTGCAAGTCCTCTTGTAAGAGGTATTGCTACCTGCTGTCTGTAACACCCTGCCCACACACAGGAAGGATGCCCTCCATACAGAAAAGGTAAAGGGACCATGTCCCCTTGATGCAGGAATTTATAGTAGTGGGTTGCCATGACAGTGGTAATTGGAAGTACTACACAGCAGGCTGCATGCAGGTAGCAAGTGGTGGACACTGATTGGTGGAGAGGCCATCACATGATCATGTGCATCAACTACAAAATCCATGCTGCAATCTATTCAAAGCAGCTCAATCCATTTAGTGGAGAGAAACAGAGATAGATAGATAGATAGATAGATAGAGCGAGAGAGAGAGAGAAATAAAAAAAAAACAAAAACAAATACAACAAACAAAAAAAAAACACACATCCATCCAGCCATCCACACAGCAAACTGCATCCAGAAGAGACATTATTCCCACAACAGGTATGTGAAGCATATATGCATGTAATTGAATGTAGTACTTGGTCCATAATAATGGGATAGATGATGTGGAATGATTTATTGTGCCATCAGGAGTTGTTGTAATGATGTCCAGCTGAACAACTGCAATGGACAATAGTGTCTGTCCTGTGAACAGTGGACCATACCTGTCAGCTGTGCAGATCAGCACTGACTGACACAATGTAAGCCATCATAGTGTGTGTTGTGTAATGTAAGACATGTATATTAGTGTGGCCAACAGCTGGTGGTGGAAGTAATGCCATTATGATGGACACATGGGTTCCAGAGCCCACCACTTGCAGGACAGTCATGTTAACATGTAATGTAGCATGCACAAATGCCATAAGTGTGTAATAGGCTTACCTGCAATCTGTCCCTATATATACCCCCTAATGTTAGGCTGTGTACACATGTGGCACCTGTCTGTGTTGTAGCAAGGCAGAACAGGGCAGCTGTGCAGGAAGGAGAGTTAGAGAGTGTGGACCTGATGTCTGAATGCACCCTATATATATATATATATATATATATATATATATATATATATATATATATATATATATATATATATATATATATATATATATATATATATATATATATATATATATATATATATATATATATATATATATATATATATATATATATATATATATATATATATATATATATATATATATATATATATATATATATATATATATATATATATATATATATATATATATATATATATATATATATATATATATATATATATATATATATATATATATATATATATATATATATATATATATATATATATATATATATATGTCTACATATATACAAACCCACACATGTGTATATAAATACATGTCTCCTACTTTTGAATGACAGTGTTGCATGATATGTGTGAGGGAACATCACACATATCAATATACACACATATATACAGCAGTAAGTGTGTGCAAAATGGACAGTTATGTCAGGTGTGAGCCCCATGTTGGGAATAGATTGCCCTTGTTTGTGAAGGTGGGATTGGTAATTTGGGGAAGGATAGCAGGTATATTTGTGGAGGTAGGTTGGGTTGAAAGATAGAGAAGACAACCTACAGGGGTGGTATATGACACATGTGGTGGGTAAACACCCTGGATGGGGAGTGTCATCTGCAATGTGGAAGCCCATGAGCCCCCATATGGAAACAATGGGGCCAAGGTCCCCACCCATGGGCAGACACAACATCAGCTTCACGGCTCTGAAGGTGCCTGGGCTGGGGGCTGAGCAAGTGGAGCATGTGGATCTTGTGAGGGTGTACTGAGAGCCTCAAGGTGCTGTAGCACATCCCCCAAGTCTCTGTGGCACTCCCTATGCACCAGACTCTGGACCTGACTTTGGCTGACAGGATCCTGTTTGTGTGTGCTCTCTGGGGGGTGAACACCATCTCCTGAGGTGATTCCACCTGAAGGTAGTACAGGACCAGTAGATGGGAAATCCCCAGGGTGGGTCCCACATGTGATGTGGCATGGTAACATGGCCAGATGAGGTGGGAGAGGTGGTTCTGTTGGCGACTGTTCCACACATGCTATTGTGTCACTGTTATAGAACATATGTGGGTAGTAATAGTCCACACATTCCCGGATCATGTCCAACAGCATGCATAGATATCCCCATTAACACAAAACAGCAGATGTGCATCAGTCACATAGCAAACAGAACAAATGCATATATGGAACCATAGTGGCCCTTACAATGGCATTTAGGTGACATTGTCCGTAATAAGCCACCAATGATAGAGTCCCCACTGAGAGCATGACTGGAAACACATAGCACAAAGTGTTGTACAAACGATATATGTCCCATCGGTAAGTATTCTGTAGATATACCTGTTGAGTTGTGTGATCTGATTGTTGTTGCAGATATGGTGGAGGGGAGACAGAGATGTGTATTATCAACTATGATAACTTTGCACTATGAGGTCCTCAGACCTGTTTCCATCTTTATGTCTTTCAGGCGATATGTCGAGGGAGTGCTTGCCCATTTATACAGAGGAGAAGAATGATGACATCATCTCACACCTGGTGCAGCACTACCGCATGTTGTTTGGCTGAACAGCCCATGATCTGCAGGAGTGGACCACTGTTTGGAATGATCTTGTCCACATGGTAAACAATGTTGGCCTGCATAACCACAGTTATAAGACATCGATGCACCGATCTATGTTGCCATGCCCATCAGCATGCTGCTGCAGTCAGGGGGGACCAGCTTGAAATCAGGGATGGGTCATGCCATCCAGCCCCACCTGACACATGTTGAGGAGCTCCTTGCCAGCCTCAGGGCACCTGCCTGCCCACACACACATCGCCTGGCAGAGAGCATAGTGGAGGTAGGTGCTACCCACACAATGTCAGAGGCGCATCAGGTAAGGCCACAGGGCACATCAGTAGACCACTGTTGCATATCCCTCTGCATCTGTACAGTTAGATCATGCATGTGTGAGAGGAAATATATAAAGTCTGTTGCCGCATAGTAGTAATACACAGATGTGGAGAATATGTAGTATTGTGGGCTTGTACTGTTGATGTACTGTAATGCTGCACCCACCCTGTACCAATGCCACAGCTGTGGCTACTGACATCACATCTCTCACACACTTATATAGATCCCTCTGGTATACCTCCAGGGCAGCAGCCTGTAGCTGGTGAGTATGGTGTTTGCTCAGGTTTACCAATACACCGGTCATGTTATGGCCACGGTATATTCCATGCACGCATTTAACACACCTACTCATAATGCATGCTGTACATGTTCACATATTGTTGATGTTAACTACACTGCATCACAGTGGTCTTCATGATGGTGTATCTGGAGGGTATATCAGACTCCTGCAATATAACTAACATCCTGTCATTGCAAAATGTGTGCACAGAGATGAACATAATGGTGGGACAAATGGCATACAGTAGGGACATGTGTGAAACATCACCTTTATACAGTGCTACAACAGTGTATATACCAGTATTACAATGGCAACTGTTACAGATCTGCACTATGATATATCACAATACTGCAGTCCACAACCCTTACAACCTGAAATGTGCTCCTAACATGAGTAATGAGTGTATAATATGGAATCTTATGTTAGGACAGCAAATATGGGGAATACATACCTTCACAAACACTGAAAGCATATGTGTGCACACACTTCAGATAAAATGTAGTGGAAGCAGCTGTTGAGGTACTGACAGCATGCATTCTTCATGAGAATGGATCTTCCAGCAAGTACACATCCCCAATGTCACACCACATATTGGTCTGCTGTCCAAGACATTTGGCCATCAAATGTGCCCACTTAACTGCAACAGAGGCAGACGTGGCTTGCACACATCTTACATGTCATGGCATGAACCCCATATCCAACAGGTAGAACCCAGGAGTTGGATATGTAGCCATACCTGACCATTGCATATACCATGGCAAACAGTGCAGATAGTCATGTATGTGGTGAGGATGTATGGGACAGGAATAATGTAGAAAATAAACAGATGGCCATCCAAGACAGATGATGTCACATGTAGCAAATCGGTCATGCAGGCTGTCTAGTAATATGCCCCAACACTGAGGGAGTTGCAGGAATGTCTAACAAGTACTAGCTGTTCAGTACCTGTGTCAGCAATTGCCTGGACTCTGCATACATGTGGCCAATGGGTTAGGGTAATCAGATGGGACAGTTGTACCACAGGAATCATCAGCCAGGCCTCTCTACAGGTTGGATATGCATAACAGAAAAGATCCCCAAAAGGCATGCACTGCAATGTGTACTAGTGTACTAAGACCACTTTGGAAACCTACAGACAGTATCAAGTAAGATACATGTGCTGCACAACCAACACCTCACCCCACCTCAGGCCCACCATCCCCATCTGTACCTTGCTGGTGCCAGTGTACACCAGTATGTTTGCCATTCATTAGCTGGGACTAGGCTGGTACACATGGTGTTTAGTGTTTGGACACTGCAAAATGACACACGTGTGTAGGCCATAGTTGTCAAGCATCTGCAAAAAGTCTGAGGGTGGGGAGGGGGTGTCATCATGACACAACAGTGCACTGCAGCAGGGATCCAAAGGATGCTACAAATGGCTGCACCTGCACACAGTCAGGGCCAGGAACTGTTGGAAACCTAACCCTGACTCCACAGCAATAGTGACGGCAGTGTGTGAACTCCAAGGGATGTGCTCATGAGTTGACCTTGCAATCATGCAGAGCTGGAGGACATGTGTAGGGCAGACTGACCAAATACTGGCAAATGCAGATGGCCCATGCTAGTATACCCCTGCTAGGAATAGTGACTGCTGTAGTACACATAACAGTAGGTGCAACAAACCATCATGATAAGGGTGTGCACACATATGCACCCACAAAGTGTATGCATCTCAATAAGCATCTGCACAACTAACACATTTGTTTGACACTGCATTTGATTGTACAGATCATATGTCACATATCAGGTTCATGTAATGTTAATATATGCAGTAATGTGGTTCCATGACATATCAAGGAAGAGGGCGTCATATCAATAAGAGTGTGTACACTTCCCATAGCCATGGTAATGTTTGAAGGTTGTCAATGTAATTGTATTGTATTGGCCATACATGCACCGCTGATGATGAGATCTGTAAATCAGACATCAGGCATTCACAAATGACATCTATCCACATATCATCCCAGGTATTTGTTGAACAAACACATAGGGGCTGTGAGCAGCAGAGCAGACATAACTGACACAGTAATTACACATTCAGCAATGGTGTGTACACCTGTGAGGTATGGTGCACAGTACATGCCATGGTGCAGAACAGGTGCACAGCATTACTGTGTACATGGGTGCAGTGTGTTCCAGGGGAAGGGCATCACCTACTAACACAGTCCATGCATCACACACATGTATAATGTTGCTAGCATGGATTGACTATAGCTGCACTGCATGCTGTTGAGTGCCATATTTCATGCATGTTGACAGATGGGTAATGGGAGATCTGTGTGTAATATCTTCATGCAACCTCACCTGTAAGTGTGTGTGTGGGGGTGGGGGGTTATTTTGTCTGCAAGTGCAATCTGGTGAAGTGGAGGGGGTTGATGTACATAGGGTGTGTGTGTGTGTGTGTGTGTGTGTGTGTGTGTGTGTGTGTGTGTGTGTGTGTGTGTGTGTGCGTGTCTGTGTGCCCATGTATGCACATGTGTGATTGTGGGGTTGTTCATACCTCTTGACTTCAGTACATGGACATGGACAGACACATGAGACATCAGGAATACTTGTCTGATATGTAATCTCATGACAGATGATAGTATAATAAGGTCGGTAGCATGGAACATGAATTGGGAGGGAAACTAGACACCAGGGATACTGTTATAATTGCAATCAGCAGAAAGGTGAAAGAATACCCACATATGCAGCACTACAGATGCATTGGGGAATTACTAGACAACACCAGAGAGTGTTTTCAAATATTACTGTAGTCCATATAATAAGTTAATAGAGCAACAGATCTTGCATCTACTGAACAATAGTTATGTATGACACTCCACTGCATGACATTAGTGAGTGGCTGTAGTAGCCCCTAACATATGGTGGCCATGCTCAAGATGTTTGGGAAAAACCCAGGGTAAAGACTGGATGACAGCGGTGAGTCTTTGAAAAACCGACTCCAATCAAGTCAAAGAGGTAATAGAGTAACAGGTCATGTTTTTTGATCACTTGTCTAGGCAATTAGAAGAATGCTGCATTAATGATTGGTATTAATGTCTGTAAGTTTTCAGGTCTGATTCAGGATGGGGAACTTAAGAGAATAAACTAGGGAAAGTCTGTAAACTCAGGGACAGGTAAGCAGGTGAGTAATATGGTGGAATGTCAGTGTGTGTGTGTGTGTGTGTGTGTGTGTGTGTGTGTGTGTGTGTGTGTGTGTGTGTGTGTGTGTGTGCATGTGTGTGTGTGTGTGAGTGTGTGCGTGTGTGTGTGTGTGTCTGTGTACTGTTTAGCTGTGACATGCAGGTCTTAAAGTGCATTTCTTGTTTTCCCCTCACAGGTGGCGAGGTGGGTCAGGGTCCCTCCTGCAGGAAATCTGATGTTGGTGTCAATATAGACACTGAAAATGATGATAGGTGTGTTGAGGCACAGGCGGGGTTGTCAGAGGTCGAAACTGCACCATTGTTTGGCATCCCCCTGTTATTCACCCCATCCCCGCACACAGTCACAGTGCCCATACATACCCCATCACCAGTGGCCATAGCAGAGGGACAGTTTGCAGTTGGTGGCAGTGCACAGAACAGTGTGGTATCTAAGGTATGTGTGTCAGGACATAATAGCCATAGCCGGATATCTGGCAGGGTACAACATAGGCAGATGTACAGGGGTGCTCATTGGAGGACTGCTGGTCATCGTGCACCTGGCAGAAGGGCCACATCTGGTACCACCAGACACATGTTTCAGGCTGTCATGGAGGCACAGGCACGTATGGAATGCTACACCATACAGGGTTTGAGGCTGCAGGGGGCTACTCTTTTGGCTGTTACTGACAACATCCGTGATCTTGCAGATGCCCACCATTATTTTGTAGAGGTCCTGGGTAGACGGTGCGGTGAGATGGTGTGACTCATTGACTGTGAATTGTCCATGCTCGAGCATGTAGTGGGAGTGGTGCAATGGCCACATGGACGTAGGCCAGCAACACCAACAGCTGGAGGTCGACATGGACATGCAGGGACACCAAGCTACTCCCATAGTGGCAGTACCAGGCCCAGCACTGCAGGGGGGGCATTGTCTACACCACACCACAGCAGGCCATGTGCACGTGGCCCTGGTCAGTCCCAGGAGGGACCTGGTCCCAGTGGACATATGTCATCATCAGGTGAGAGTACCATATCATTGCTTGCACCTGGACATGCCCGTGGAACCACTGGTAGGCACAGTTCTCATTTCCATGGCCGGAGGTGGTGAACTGCACACCCTGCCAGGTATGGTCTGCAGCAGTCCAACAAACACCTGCATAGGGCAGCCACATGGCAGAACTGTGTGCATGCATACTTAAACACAATACAAACACATCTAGGGCAACCCCATACCTACACACACCACATCACCATGGCCATATCAATAATTAAAACCCCTCACTCACACACATGGTGTCAAATGTATGGCTCAGCCTACGTCTCTTGCAAGCCAACAACACACGCTGTGCATATGATGATACCTGTGCCACATCCCTGTCATCCATAACATTGATGAAGGGACAAGCTATTATGGTTCTGATGCACACAGTGACTGTACTATGGTGTACTAATGTACTGCTGTGTAACATGTTGTCAGCAGTAAAGTTTAATGCTTACATGTCAGATAGTGTATCTGTCCAGCCATGATGCATTATAGCTGTTATTAACACTGAGTGATTGTGATCTCCATAATATTATCCATTTGTGTTGTAGGTGGATGGTCTGCTGTCGTTTCACACAAGGGGTATGGCACTGTGGTGACACCTTGGCTGTGCCATATCCTAGGTACAGGTGAACACATGTTACAGGTCTGTATAATAGTTACTGCCTGTGCCACATGGCTGATAGGTCTGGGGGTGTTGTATACAGGTGAGTGCATAGTGGCTGCTGTTAGCAGCCCTTCTACAGTGGACAATGGTAGTTGTACTGGGTGGTACACACCACATGTTTGTGTATAACACACACAGAGGCTTTGGTGTTGATGTACTACACAGATAATACTGTACACATGGATGTATGTACCTGTGCAAGGAACCCTTTGTAGCCTATGCAATTCCACCAAGCCAGTCTAGGCACAACAACACATTGGGGAATAAGCAGTCTGCTAGTTTAATGTCATTGATGATGGTACTGGCAGGGTATATGTCCCCTTCCCCAATGTAGTGCAATCCTCAACTCGGTAAACAATGTGTGCTGGTGTGGGTGGCACACCCCTACCCTTTGGAGGGTGAGAGGTGCTGCAGAACCACAGATAGTGTGATAGACAACTATTTAACCTGTTAACATGAACTATACAGTATTACGGCCAACTAAGCTTCGGGATACACTCAACAGTAACTGCAGTGATGTTGGCTGTGTCCACAACAGCCACACCCAAATATATATACCAACCCCAGTATCGCTGCACATCTATACAGTGGAGAAGAGGCCATTTGCACATCTAACACTAGTTGTGATGGAATGTATGTCCACAGGATGATACCTGTAAAATGTTAGCATATGCCAGGCAGTTCTTGGACAGATGACCTCCTGGGACATGTATATTCTGCAAACTGAAGTAGATTCCTCCACATACATGCACACTCTTACTTGGCAACACTGGGACTAGACCCCTACCTAGGTATGTAGTGCTACTGATGTGTGTGGCTTTAATTGCACACACCACACAGCTTTTAGGATGAGGTGTGTTCCAGGTTACATGTTACATGCAGAACATCCCCAGGCATGTACAGTATGGTAATGGGGGATGTAGTGGGTGTTTATGGACAATACATAATGTGACATACCATCATATGCATATTGACAAACACATAACAGTCAGACACACATTTGAGAGACCTGGGCCTATCAGTGCTAACTATCTTGTCAGTGTGTCCATTGTGTTACAGGTAGGTTGCACACAGCACATGCATAACTGGTCTGTATAGTGTTATCAGTTACCTGTATGGTTGATGGTGACAGTGGTCCCTATACAGTGGTACATCGGGCATGTACTGGGGGTACCAGGGTGTAATGACAGTATACCCAGCACCCACACCCCACTGTGGATATTGTATGCACTGAGCTATCTTATCCCCCATCTCTAAACTCCTAGAAAAGTGTATCCATCTACAGCTACTACCTTACCTCTTAGGCAATAATCTGCTCACTCCAACCCAGCACGGTTTTAGACCCGGCCACAGCACTATGTCAGCCCTCCTCTCCTTCCTAGAAACTATAAATAAAGCTCGGGACTCAGGTCATATTGTCTCTACCCTCTTACTTGATCTTTCAAAGGCCTTTGACACTATCTCTCACAAGCTCCTTCTAACCAAACTCTCTCAACTCAACTTATCTCCTTCCTCACTGTCCTGGTTCTCTAGCTACTTGTCAAATAGATATCAAGCAGTTAAATGGAAAAAGGCCACATCCTCTTTTCTAATCACCCCAACTGGAGTTCCCCAAGGCTCCATACTGGGTCCTCTGCTATTTAATATATTCATTAACGACTTCCACAACTCTATTCCATTCTCCAGCGTTATCCAATACGCAGATGATTCAACTATCATCTGCACTGCTACATCCTTCCCAGTACTACAAAAGCTTACACAAGATGCCTTCTCTTCCACTGAACTCTGGATGAAAGATAACCACCTTGTTCTTAATGCCTCTAAAACCAAACTAATGGTATTTATCCCCTCTAAACACATCTCTATCAGTACTAATTCTCTATTAATTAACAGCCACAACAACACATCCCTGGAATTGGTGTCCAATGCTAAATTACTTGGTGTTCAAATAGACAGTCACCTTAAATCAACTCTCACATTCAACTTAACATAAAAAAACACATCAAAAACTAGGCATGCTATACCGACACAATCGCTATCTTACACCCTCCACTAAAATCACTCTCTCTACCTCATTCCTCATCCCCTCTCTTCTCTACGGAGCCCCACTCCTAACCAACATCCAATCTTCCCTTAAAACAAAACTTTCCTCCTTTTTCAATAAAATTCCTAAATTACCAGCCATAAATCTTCTACCCACCATTGCTCTTCACTCCATAAATTAAAATGGCTTGAACTTCCTAACCAACTTATCTATTCTCAACTTACTCTTGCTCATAAGCTCATTTTCAAACCTGACCTCTGTCCATCTCTTTCTTCTGCATTTAAATTTCACCTTCCCAGCAGGGTACTTAGATCTAACAACCAAAATCTAATCGAAGTGTATAAGCCAAATCGCCCTCCTGGTAAAAATCTCCTAAACTTTAGCTTTGCACGACTCTGGAACTCCCTAACTCCTGCCATTCGCACCACTTTCAACCACCTTACATTCAAAAAATCTCTTCACTCTCATCTACTTTCCCAGTGGGAATGCTCATGCTCACATCCTTCATGATCCATACTGACTTGACACGTTCCACTTTCCTCCTAGAAAAAAAAAAAAAAAAAATTTTTGTACACTACATTGTCTGCTCTGTTGCAATTGTTTCTTACTTTCTAAATTGAAATGCTTACCTTCTCTAGCCTGTATCATCTAAAATGTTTACCACCAGTTGTTCTTCCTAAAAGTGTTTGCTCTAACTGTAATGTAAACAGTACTCTGTCTACCACATATTGTATACTATATTTGTAAAATTCTTGTAATTATTGTAATATGGATGTAAATCCTACTGTAACCTTATTTGGAGCTTTTCTCCCCAGGACTCCATTGAAAATGGGTTCATTTGGCCCAATGGACTATCCTGGTAAACCAACTGCAAATAAATAAATAAATAAAAATAACACTCTGACATACCCACCATCCCACATTTACCAGGACTGCAATACAACCCCTTGCTGATCCCAAGAGTGCTACTACAGGGATATGCATCTAATGCACATGCCACAAACATAGTAGGGTGATGCATTGTCATGCCTCTCCTATGGTCAGCAACATCACTATTCCTAATACTGTGTGGCAATGCATATTGTAATAGGAGAATGTGGCCTCAGAATCTGTACCCTACATATATACACACATGCATACATACACACACTTGCCAGAACTCAGTGTGTATCCCATGCCTATCAACCCATTTGTACAACAGTGTTGTACTGGTACTGCAACGCCTAGGTAGCCCTTAGGGAGAAGAGCATAACAAGGTACATGTAATGTCCTGTACAGCAGCAGCCATATCTAACTATTACAACAGGGGGTGTGGTGGGTGAAGAGCCTCAGGGTATTCTCCAATACAGGTCTAGAAACACTCAGATACTGATATTCTCAGTAATGCGCACGTACACATTTGTCAGGACTGGGGTGCATCGGTGCAGGTGTTCATAGGTGTGTACCAGGCTATTGTCCATGGAGAGATAGGAAGTGTAGGGGATGTGGGTAGAGTGGTATTATTCCATCTGCCATGTGCCAGCAGGCCATCTATCAACAGACACCACTGGTGTGATCCTCAGGGTGAGACTGACATGCATTACCCAATCATCTAGGTGCCTCTTGCAGAAGGCCAGTGAGATGCTCCAGTTGACATGTATGCAACATGTATTACATAACATAGGTGCGTACCAGGCTATTGTCCATGGAGAGATAGGAAGTGTAGGGGATGTGTGTACAGTGGTATTAATCCACCTGCCATGTGCCAGCAGGCCATCTATCAACAGACACCACTGGGGTGATCCTCAGGGTGACACGGACATGCATCACCCAATCATCTAGGTGCCTCTTGCAGAGGGCCAGTGAGATGCTCCAGTTGACATGTATGCAACATGTATTACATAACATGGTCAGTGTCTACCTTGGAGACCTGTACCCAAGCATGTTCTGTTGAATGTGGTAGTGTAGTTGAGGTATCCATGGTATGTGGTGCATACAGGGTGTGGAGTCCTATCTGTGATGTTAAAAACACAGTTGGGCAGACATGTCAGTGTCAGTCAAGCATAGATTGCTTGTAAGTATCCAAGATGGATACCTGACATCTGGACATCTGTACAGAGGAATGACATACATCAGTGAGCCAACTAGCTATATATTAGGATGAACGTGTTGACAGATAGACGTCTGACACCTATAGGTATGTCATTACTACATGATGGCAGCCCTCATTGACATGTGCTATACACACAGTAGTCTACAGTCATTTTCCACATGTCAGATCATTATCCAGTAGGAAATATTTGAGACACAGCTCACACACCAGGAACATGACAGTGAGGACTCAGAGTCCATTTTTGCATGCAGCGGTGTTTGTTTCCAGTACTACAATTAGCAATCTACTCTTACTTGGGAAAGCACTGTCAACAGTAGTAACATAATGATACACTACATGCCAGTTTGACTGCATATAACCTGGGATACTACCCATGTATGTAGCACATTCACATGCTTAAGAGTGTTGTACAAGCCATATATACTCAAGTGTCCCAGACAGTAGACTCACACCCCTTGCTACTGTAATGACAGCACATAGACGCATGTTACGTACATGGCATTACATACACTTATTACAGATGTCATTATCCTGCTATGTTATCAGACTGGAATGTGAGCACTGGTTACCAGGGCTGAGCTATGCTTAGCAAGTGTCAGCATTGGTGCAATATTATAGCTAAGTACATTTGCGAACTGCTAAGCGAAGTCTACATGGTGTGAGTGCCTGTAGGTTCAACCATACATTAGGACCACTTAGCTTCATGCAAACCCATGCAAATGCACTTAAAACTGCTCAAAACTGCCTTAACCACTGTGTATCCAACAGGCCTTGGTCTGTCCAGCAACAAAACAAACATCCCTTGGAAGTCTTGAACCCAGAACCCTGTACACTATAGTCATAGCAGTTAACCACTACACCATGACAGCTGTGAAGATAGCTGTTGTTTTTCCAACATATCTGTCAGTAGACATATTGAATAGTATTGAACAATTGCTGTGACTTCTACAATTGTGTAGAACTTGTTAGTGATATTACTGTTGCATTACGTATGTTGTTATATCTAAATATACACATATCAGATAAATACGGTGTGATACATCTGGAAAGGTATACACAGCGGTAATGTTTATACATAACAAGGATATGGACATATATATATATATATATATATATATATATATATATATATATATATATATATATATACACATATGTAGATATATGTGTACATGTACATACACATATATATTCATATATATGTATTTATATACATCTGTATATTGCATCATATATCTGGACATATATGGATCTCTCTCTCTCTCTCTCTCTCTCTCTCTCTCTATATATATATATATATATATATATATATCTATTGCATCATATATCTGGCCATATATAGATCTCTCTCTCTCTCTCTATATCTATATATATATATATATATATATATATATATATATGTATATATATATGTGTGTGTGTGTGTGTATGCAATGTATATATATATATATATATATATATATATATATATATATATATTTATGGATTCCTATTATAAGAACGAACGTTCACTACTTCGAACATGTAATAGGAAGCCTCACTTCTGCGAAAGTTCACTTTAATGAAAGTGAACTTTTGCATAAGTGCACTTCACTGAAAGCACCGCAGAGCAGTGGAGGACATAAAAAACAAGCTATGTCCTCCACTATGGTGCGATAGTCACAAACCTTAGGATTAGGGCATTGGTTAGGGTAAGGGGATAGTTAGTAAAGCTATCCCTTTACCCTAACCCATGCCCTAACCCTAAGGTTCATGACTATCGCACCATAGTGGAGGACATTGCTATGTCCTTCACTGTGCTGCAGTCATGGACCTTAAGCTTAGGGCATGGGTCATAGTAAGGGGATAGCCCTATGGGCTATCCCATTACTATGACCCATGCCCTAACCCTAAGATCCGTGAGTACTGCACGGAAGTTAAGTATAACACCCGTTTGTTGTACTGAACTTTGCATAAGTGCACTTTCGATTAAGTACACTTTTGCTGCAGTGAGCATTCCATGCACTATTTCGAAATAGTGAAAATTCGATCTAGTGTATGGAACCCATATATATATATATATATATATATATATATATATATATATATATATATATATATATATATATATATATATATATCCATATATGTATGTAGATATGTATATGTATATACATCTATATAGCTCTATGGATATATATATATATATATATATATATATATATATATATATATATATATATATATATACACATACACATATGTGCTTAACATATGTCAGAACATGGAGTGGAAGTCATACCTCAGCACCAATAGTCTCAACCATTTAGTGCAAGGGTATTTCATGTACATATTGCAGGTATAAAAGACTGTTGCTACTGTAACAGGGGTTATCTTAACAGAAATTTTGTGTGTGGGAGGTCACATCTGCTATTGACTTGTATGCCATCAGTTACTGACAGACATCCTAAGGTCCTCATAGTACAGTACGACAGATATCACAGTAATGGTCCTGTGGATCACAGCAGAAATACTACCAATGTGGATAGTCTGGCACACTGTAGTCAGTCCAGAGGTATACACAGAACCCATTAGTGCAAGACATGTGGACCAAGCCTGACAATGTGGATGTTAACAGCCATGTAAATGGGTATATCATGTAAATACTGGAATACATATGCCCACACTGTTTATGCATTCACACAGTCCTGTCTAGCCTGACACATAATAACCGGTGGTGCAGAGGTCACATGGCCACATACTACCCACTAGTTAGTGACATACATCTGTACGGCATCCCACTGCTTTGTCAGAAATACATGACAGTTATGGTGGCCCAGCAGCAGTGCATCTGACAAATATCTGGACATAACTTCACACTGGGTAAGTACACTGAACTGCTAGGCATGTCACAAAGCACTGTGAAAACTACAGGCAGACTGCCACACCACTAGCCTACATTTCTTATGGGGGAATACACATGTACCTGCAAATATAGCAGGCTCTACAGGCATGTCACAGTACAGAGTACCATACACTGGAGCAGCATGTAACATCAGATAGAACAGGACCAAGAACAATGACATCTACCCCAGTCTGTACACAGGCCAAGGTACATATTCGCAATACACACACTGTCGACAATCACCATAAGTACACAGACCTCACTACTGTAAACACTACCACAGAATGTCCGGTTTATGGCTTCAAATATAACCCCTACTCTACATAACATGTCTAGCAGTCTGATATCTCATTGACTTGTTATCAGGTATGATGTCAATAAATAATGGTGTACTGAACCTATGCACCTCTTACTGCATGACATATGTACAAAGGTTGACAGAGTTGTGGCTGGAGGCACAAACACAGGGCAAATATTGACATGTTGCTATGATAACCTCATACATTTACTGTTGTAACAGGGTTTGTGGTGACATATATCCTATGAGGTATATGAAGTCAGTAACTGTCATGGCTGTCACCATGTACTGACTGCAATCCTCAGACTATGCTCTGCAGTTCTAAGATAGGTAATCTGTGAGTAACACAAGACACATAAGACTCCAAACACTGGCCAGTCTGCAGATAACCCTACAGGTGGGGGGGGTTCCTCAACCTCATAACACTGTCATGATGTATTAAATCATGTAGACCAGCCATATCCATACAAACCCTGTTAAACCAACATTACTTCAAATGCAGAAGAGCAAAACTTACCTTCTGTAGTCACGTCTGGAACATTCCCCTCCTGTTTGTTGGCCTGTCTCTACAGTGTATGTTGTTACAGGTATATACCACTACCATCTGTGATGCTGTTTGCCAAACACCGACATGAAGTCCTGCTCACAGTGAATGAAAAGGGCCAACACCCACATGATGTTTCTAGTTATAGGAGTGTGTTTCCATGCAATTGGTTATGTGAATGTTACCACAGCAGTTCCACATGCAATCAGCTAGTGGGGGACTGCAATTCATGCACAGGCCATCAGCTGATCATGAGCATCACTTACAAAAGACAAGCTACTGCCTAAACAAAGCAGGTGTACATCTCTACATCCACCAGAGAGGGAGTGAGAGAGACAGACAGAGACAAAGTAAGATGGGGGAGGGTAGGAGAGTAAAAGCTAAGCATGTTTGTGTCACACACTTACCAGTATGGGGTTTCAAACTCCTGACTGACTATGTATTGCTATTACATATCTATGCAGTTATTGCATGCACCACAGAGCTTATATATTGGGGAGCTGTCCAAAGGTATATTTGATTGTGAGTGACATCAGCAACAGTGATAAAGGAAGGATAAGATAGGTGTAGTACATGTGCCTGTCCACAAGAACAGGTGTCAAGGATGACACAGTCAACTCTCTCAGGGACTCACACACATTATCACAGTTGGCAGGGTCAGTAGTAGACTTCCAAACTAACTAGTGTGCCACATTACAGTAATATGCAGGTATCACATGCACCACAGAGGTTATCAGGCTGATATATAGGCTAAGGGTATGCCAAGGTGTCTGACATCAGAAGGCATGCTTCAGTAGGCCAGTGGAGGTGTAGTGAGTGTGAATGGTGTCCAAATGATTATACTCCACACACACACACACACACACACACACACACACACACACACACACACACACACACACACACACACACACACACACACACACACACACACACACACACACAAAAACACAGGTTTGCCATTACTGACATGCATGGGTGCATTGCTTCACAGGTGTGTAGTGGTTGACTGTGCCAGAAGGCTGTATAAGGCTAAAAAAAGGGTATACCCTGGCATCAGGCCACATAAAAATAATCTGCAGTGTGGCTCAGGGGTATAGTGTCTGGATTGGTGCACACAGGTGGGTATTGTATTCACCATCCATTCATCTGGGTTACTATTGTGGGTGGCCAGTGCTGTGCAATGCTTGCCATGTATGTGTTCTATATTCCATCAAAAGGATGGTGTCTGGGATGTGCACACATCCCACATGCATGTTCTGTGACATGTGGAAGTGTACTTGGGGGTGTCTAGGGCATGCTGTGTAGAAAAATTGTTATCATCAGATGTGCCATTCCTGACCTCATGTGGTGAGAACTGGCAATGGAAACCAGTTTGTCCCTGCACCTACATTAACAGCATGTTACAGGTATTCACTGGTGTCAGTGGCATCTGACCATACAGAGCATGTGTTTAAGGCATGGTGTTTCCTTTGTGGGTTACATTTGCTGACTCTACAGTTGTTGAAGGCGTCCAGTGAGGAACATAGCAAAGGACGACTGTATGCAATAATTTGCTTATTGTAGGGATGGGAAAGGGTGCCATGTCCTCTGTAGTCCACTGCAATCACACCATGGTTACTATCTGTGGGCAATATGCAGGGAACTACCAGCATAGTGGTTGTTGACTAGCCAAGTGTGTTTGGGTATGAGACAAGGGTGGAGAGTGTTCTCTGGGTAATACAAGAGTTGCCTACATTGTTCCCCAATTCATAATGTCACATGTAGGGTTATGGATTGTCTACCCTAGACTCTCTGCTGTTTGACATCTGTTGTCCTTGTAAGGTGGACGTTGTGAAATATAATAGCCCACCATATAAGAAATTTGAAAAATCCACTCCACAATGGGTACTTTTATTACATACTCACCACTACCTCCACACAGAATACTAATGACACACACAGTCTCACAGTTGTCATGTCTGAGATTAGAACTCCTACCTAACTAGTACATCACACTACAGCATTACATAGTTATAGCATGTGCCATGGAGTTTACTGTGGTTCTCTTTCCCCAAAGGTGTATTTCAAAGTGAATGACATAAACAGGCTTGCCAAAGTAGGGAAATGGAAGTTGTAGTGACTGTGAATGGCCTCAGAAGCATTGATACCTACACAGACAAACACAGAAAGTTTTACAGTTGCTATGTCTGGGATTAGAACTCCTACCTAACTAGTTAATCACACTAAAGCATTACACAGTTATAGCATGTGCCACAGAGGTTATTGGGCTGTTTCTTTCCCAAAGGTGTATTTCAAAGTGAATGACATCAGCAGGCTTGCCAAGGTAGGGCAATGGAAAGTGTAGGTCATAGGTTCATAGGTCCATAGGTTGGTACTAGGCTATCAGCCCTAGGGCCTATACATGGCTAGCCATGACAATTCCCTGGCTATATCTTCCCACAATATTTACTTCCCTGGACCCCTGTCTAGCAGGGCAACTGACATGATCTTCAGGTTAAATTTCCTATCTCCCATCCAATCATCAAGGTTTATTTTGAAGAGGGCCAAAGAGGCACTATGCTTGACATGTATGAGCAGTCTATTTCAGAGTCTGGGGAGTCCCTGGGTCAGGAACACATCCCTCCAGCATGTTTTGTTCATTGTGATGACAAGGTTTGGATCCCTGGAGTGTGTGGCTGTGAGGGATTTGGATTTCATTAAGTGTAGCATGTCCAACAGCTCTGGGTTTGACATGGCATTGAAGATTAAGCATAGATCCACTTTGAGTACACGATATGTGACAGAGTATAGCTGGATGATTTTCAAATGGTCAGCATAGGGCATCTGGTTTAGGACTGTGATTCTTTTAGTGAGGTATGTCTGCAGCCTTTCTAGTTGTTGGAGATGTCTTGTGAAGTACATACCAAATGGAGCATTGTAGTCTGTATTGGATCTACTGAGAGATGACTACAGTGGGACAATGGCCTCCTTTTTCCTGGATGAAAAGCCCTTAGTGATGAGGTGTGCCACATAGGTGGATTTCCTGACTGTTGTGGCATTGTGGCTATCAAAGGTGAGACCACCGTCCACCTGTGTCCCTAAGTCTCTTATCACACTTTAAGTGTTTAGTGTGCTGCCACCTATGTGGTACATCACGGGTACACGTCCCTTCCCAAAGGGGATAACTATACATTTCTTGGCATTGAGCTTGAGGCCATGGCTCAGGCACCAAGCATCTCTTTCTGTAAAGCCCTTCTGTAAAATATGCACATCATGTGGGGATTCAATACTGACTCCCAGTTTGCAGTCATCTGCAACCTTTGCTAACTAGAGTCCCTTAGTGTTGGCCTGTGCTTCAGAGCAGTAGATGCCAAATAAGAGCGGTCGCAGGACTGAACCCTGTGGTACTCCAACAGTCACTTGTCTAGGGCTGGATTTGGAGTCACCTACTTTTACAGTGTGGGTTCTGTCAGTACAGCAGTTGGCAATCCGTCAGGTGATGTAGGGATTAATGGCCAGCTTAGTACACTTTTATATGATTCCAGGATGGTGTTGAAGTAATTGGCATGGTCTGGATAGGCTGTGTGAACCATTTTACCCTCATCCACAGCTCTGGAGACTGATTCAAAGATGTCGATCAGGTTCAGGAGACATGATCGGCCCTTCTCAAACCCAACCTGGGTGGGGTCCAGTGTTTGCAGGTTGCCAATGTCTTTGTTTATAAGTTCCATGATAATACATTCCATGGCCTTGCAAATCAGGCATGTCATACTGCTGGGGTGGTAGTTCCCAGGATCTAAGGTGGATCAGCCTTGTGGACTGGAATAACTGTAGTTGTGTGCCACTCAGTGGGCACAAAGCCTGAGGTGCAGCTATGATTAGATATTGCACGTAGGTGAGGTGCCAGTTTAATTTGTAGTTCATGTAGTACACAGCCCGGGATTTTGTCTGGTCCCATGGATGCTGTTTTCTTAGCTCTGGAGAGTGTGGTTTTTACCTGTGTGGCCGTTATTGCCAGAATCTGGCAATCTTTCAGTATTGAGATGGGCCCTTTAGGGGGTGGGAGGGGGGGGGTGCAGTTATCACTGAATCGATCTGTCAGGTTTTTGGCAATATCCTTGGGATCAGTATATTTAATGCCATCCTGTTGTAGCTCAGAGCAGATCTGAGCATTGCCATTTAAATTCCTGACATAGCTGTGGAACAGCTTGCAGTTGTCTTTGGCATCTTTGGGTATATTGTGTTTGTAACTATCTTTGGAGGATTTTATGAGGGATCTCAACTTTTTACTGAGGCTGGTAAGGGAGTATTTTGCATCCTATAATTTCCCTCTTTTCTGCAACATTTTTTTTCTTTTGTTGTACAGTTTGTTTATGGCAGGGGAGCACCACATTGGCTTCCTTTTCTTCGTGGGGAGCATCTTGGTTCTATTTGGGATGGCACGATTCATGCATGAGTGGATGTGCTCATACAATGCCTTAGTGTAGGATTCATCAGTCGTCCTTTCAGTTCCCATCTGCATGGGTGTCATGACGTTAGTCATATCTGACATGTGTAGCATGAAGTTGGCTTTGGAGATGTGTGTTATGGAGGTATCCTTACTGGGGTGTGGAGGAGGGATGTGGCTGTTAAGGGTGATTAGCTTATGGGCAGACCTGACCACCAATGGGGTGACCCTAGGTGTGGAGCATTGATTTCCTTTGTTGGTAATGACCAGGTCTAGGATATTGTAGCCCCTAGTAGGACTATGGGTTACTTAATCCAGGATATTGGGGAATTATGACTTCCAAGAACCATCGGGCACACATGTTGGTACACAAGTAGTTTTCCCAGTTAATGGCAGGGTAGTGTAACTCACCCAGTGTTAAGGTGTTTGTTTGTATCATAATATTTTCCAGTATGTTTAGAAAGGTGTAGTGTGAATCTTGGGGCATGTTGGGGGATCTGTATCAAGCTATACAATTTGGATTGCAGTCTTACCTAGTTTTAGTTGCACTGGGAATATTTCAGATGCATTCTGTTGGGCAAGTAGCCTTGTGGTGTGAATATTCTTGGTGAATATGGACACTCCTGCACCTTTAGTGTTTTGGTCCTGGTTTGCTGGCTGACAGGTGTGGTAATAGCTGCACCTGGTATTGCAGGAGTGCTCTCAGAAGCTTTGGATCAGGTCTCTGTTACTGCACAGATATCGATGTTCTCCATTTTTAGGAGTGCCTAGTAACTGTGAATGGCCACAAAACATTGATCCTTATGCACACACACTTGCCATGTTTGGGATTAGAACTCCTACCTAATTAGTACATCACATTACAGCATTACACAGTTATTGCACACGTCATGAAGCTTACTTGTCTACGCCTTCCCCAAAGGTGTATTTCAAAGTGAATGACATCAGCAGCCCTGCAAAAGTATGGCAATGGAAATTGTAGTGAGTGTGAATGGCCTCACAAACATTGATCCCTACACAAACACACAAAGTTTTACAGTTGCCATGTCTGAGAATAGAACTCCTACCTAACTAGTACATTACACTACATCATTACACAGTTTTATGCAGTTATAGGATGTGCTACAGAGCTTACTGGGTTACTTCTTCCCCAAAGGTGTATTTCAAAGTGAATGACATCAGCAGCCCTGCCAAAGTAAGGCAATGGAAATTGTAGTGAGTACAAAATGGCCTCAGAAGCATTGATCCCTTCACAGACAAACACACACACAAAGTTTTACAGTTGCCATGTCTGGGAATAGAAATCCTAACTCATTAGTACATCACACTAAAGCAAAGACACATCAGAGAGACTACTGGGCTATTTCTTCCCCAAAGGTGTATTTCAAAGTGAATGACATCAGCAGCCCTGCTAAAGTAAGGCAATGGACATAGTAGTGAGTGTCAATGGCCTCAAAAGCATTGATTCCTACACAGACAAACACATACACAAAGTTTTACAGTTGCCGTGTCTCAGAATAGAACTCCTACCTAGCTAGGTATATCACACTACAGTATTATGCAGTTATAGGACACTCCACAGAGCTTACTGGGCTACTTTTTTTCCCAAAGGTGTATTTCAAAGTGAATGACATCAGCAGTCCTGCCAAAGTAGGGCATTGGAAATTGTAGTGAGTGTGAATGGCCTCAAAAGCATTGATCCCTACACACACACACACACACACACACACACACACACACACACACACACACGCACACACACGCACACACATGCACACACACACACACACACACACACGCACACACACACTTGCCATGTCTGGAATTAGAACTCCTACCAAACTAGTACAGTGCACTTTAGCATTACCCAGTCATAGCACATGCCATGGAGCTTATACAGCTACTCCTTCACCAAAGGTGTATTTCAAGGTGAATGAGATTAGCAGGCTTGCCAAAGTAGGACAGTTGGGAGTGCAATGTGTGTGCATGGGCCATAAACCATTCATCTGGAAGCAGACACACAACACACAGGCACATACAGGTTTATATTTAACAGGTACATGTATATATCTGCTAGATGAATACTGACTTGTACAATCATGTTACACAGTTATCACAAGCACCACAGAAACTATTGTGCTGATGGTTACCAGAGGCAAATGTCTGCAGTGATTGACATTTGCACATGATGTGATTTTAGCCAATTAGATGTGTGCTGGGTGGGACAGGCCTCATGATGGGAGCCTCTTTGCCACTGTCTGTCACTCTCTTCCACACATCTATGTATGTGTAAGTTTGGCCTATTATAGCGTGCCGTCCTTGGATATATGTGTGTATTCTTATCCAATGTTTGTGCAAAGCATGACTGGTGTGCAATGTGGAGTGTGTGCACAAACATCTGTGACTGTCAAATATGTATAGTCCACTGTTGTTGCCAGACATGGGCTTCATTTCTGTAAGTGTGGGACCACACCCAGTATGACCGTTCAGTATTTTGTTGTCAGACATGGGCTTTGTTTCTCTAAGTGTGGGAGCATGCCCAGTATGATCTTCTGTACTGAATGTGTGAATCCATTGGTTCAGCACCTTGGTACAGTGGTGGCTGAGGATCCCATGCTTGTACATCCATTGACATGACAGTATGGCCATATCCTGCTGTGGCCATACCTCACAGCTGTGCAGATTCACACAGGTTACCCAGAGGCAGGGGTCATATTTATGGTCATTACCCCTTCACATTGTGGTTTACAAGCAGGTTTGTAGCCACCCATTCCTGTGTTTGCAGGCAGGGATAGTATGTGCACATGGACTATGTTTCAGACTTCACACACTCCATGGCGTCCATGCTCCTACCCACCTCTGTTATTCTATCCTCTTCCAAACATTATGCAAACATTATCTAATAAGTTCCCTATAGTTATCATTTCATCCCAGCAGTAATTTGGTATTGGTCCAAAGTTCATGCAGTAGGACATGGTGGATATGTTACTGGGATTTGTTGACATGGCCTTGTGTTTGGGTTGTGTGGACTGTGTTATGTTGTTATTTGGGAGTCCATGACATAACATACATTGGCAGTACGGGTGAGACACAGGCCTTTGGCAGAGGACTGTTGGGCATTTGGTAGTCATGCAGGCCATCTGTAGCAGGCCGTTGCATTGTGTCACACTTACAGTCCCAGACTGCAAGCCACTATATTCCCCTGGGGTGACAGGGTACGTGCGCAGGGTGTTAATGTCAATAGTTTCTGTCATTATTGATCCAATGGCGTGGATGCTGGCAGGGTGCTGCTTACAGCTAGGGACACACCTGCATGGGACATGTCTTCAGCATGCTGCATTCTGTGGTTATTTCCATATGGAGGTGGGGGTCATATTGTACTCATTCCCAACAGCAGGGATAAGATCTGTGAGGAACCTGTGGGTGATAGTGGGGTGAGCCAGGTGCATGTGTGCTAAGGACGCTGCTTACGTGGGGCATTCCACTTATGCTGGCTTGTGTAGGGACATCAGCAGTTTCTCGATACTTCATACCTGTGACCTTTGTGGTCTGCCAGTATTTGCCCAGATGACATTGGTATTCCATACTACAAACCAAACTAATGTGCTGCTAACCTGTTATTATGATTCCAAAGGTGTGTCCATTTGACAGTAGCATTTTATACACTGTCTGTCTGGGGTACTTCCACCTGTGTACTGTTTGTATGTCTGGGCCCATGTTCATGTCATGTCCATCTTTCAGATGGTGACAGATATTACATCCAAATATTTACTATGGCTTACTGCTGGAATGTGTCTTGCTTTGATGCATTGTGTTTGGCACTGCAGTTGTGAGAACTTGGCTCTGTCATCGGCAGTACTGGCCAATGGGCACCAGGACAAACCTCACCATGCCTACATGCTGACCACTCTCACACAATATGCAACACACACCAACCAAACACACACACAGCCCTGCCTATTGTACATGTGCTACAATCTATCCTGCTACTTTGTCTGCCTCAGGTAATCTGTGCTCCACTGTTATTATACCCATACATACATGTTACTACATTTCTACATATGATTGTGGGGGAGGCACACCTGACAACTGTACACATTTGCTATGACTGCACTGGTATTTCAGGTACTCCATTTCTCTCTGTATTCTGACCTATCATGCAAACTAGAGACGCATCAGTGTAATTACAGTTCTTAGGTTTTATTGACCTACATTTCAGTTTCAGACTTCTTACTCTTCAGAACTAACATCCCACTGCCTGACCTGTTGTAGTCTGTCTTTGTAGGTCTGGAGGGGGGCTGTTCTCCATAGCCATCAATCAGAGGACTTAGCACAGCCTTTCTTTGTGTTTATCTACACCTGTCCTGCTGGCTGAGACTGTTGTTGTGTATGTGAGCCTCCCAGACTGGCATGCGTGTGTCCTATGGACACACATTTTGCCCACCACATTTCCTGCAGTGGGTTTTTTCACCTTGTCTAGTACTGGTTACTATAGTGACATCATTATTTGTTACAGATTTCATGCTGCCACTATAGGTGTCTACTATCTGCTGGCATCCCATTCAGCCACCTGATTCCCTTGCATGCTCACATCCATACCATAGATACAAGTGACAAAACATACTACTCCATTCAGTAATTGATAGGGCGAGTGACTTACCTTGTGGCTGTGCCAGTACTGAGGATGGTGCTGGAGGGCTGACTATGTCGGATGCACATAGTGCACTCCCTATACATGGTTAAGCACAGGTAGTGTCATGTTTAGCATCCCTTTTACTGTATGTGTTAGTCAGAGAGAGGTGTCATTCCCTGGGTCCCTACCATGTCACTGTATGTGCAATGCGTTGTCTCTTTGCCAAACATTGGGCATACTGGGCATGCCTCCTTCTGCCTAGTGGGACAGGCTCAGGTTGTCCCTCCTCCTGTGTGGCCCTGCCTCATGCTGTTCCTGCTGCAGCTGTTTCCACAGGATCATATTGTGTAGCATGGTACATACAATGACAATTTGGGTACATGTAGCTGGTGAGTACTGCAAGGCTCCACCAGATATGTCCAGGCACTGGAACCGTGACTTGAGCATCCCAAACACATGCTCTATTATGATTCTGGACTCTGTGTGTGCCTCATTATGGAGTTCTTGTTTGGGTGTGTGTGCATTTCTGATGGGTTTCATCAGCCATGGCTCCAGTGCATAACCAGAATCCCCCACTAAGTGGCCATAAGGTATGTCCCCACTGGTGAATCTCTGGTACAGCTGCATCATATGCCAGATGTGGGAGTCATGATAGCTTCCAGAGCAGCCAGCACACACATTTATTTTAATGCCCTGGGCATCGCACTCATCCTGGCAGGTGATGGAGGGGAAGCCCTGGCAGTTGATGTCATGCTATAGGGTGGACAGGGACACTCTACAGCAAATTGTGGAGCTGTGCCAGCCCCTCCTCACACACAGAACCAACAGAGGGGAACCCATCCCAGTGGATACCAAGGTATGTGTATGCTTAAGAATACTAGTCACAGGAACCTTCCAAAGATCATATGGGGATATCATGGGGTTCTCACAGGTATCAGCTTCCAGGGTACTCCACCAGTTCCTGGATACCATGTCAGCACATGCCAGTGAGCACATATATTTCCTCAACACCCATGAGGCGTTGACCAGCAATATGCATCTCTTCCACCAAATAGCAGAATACCCTGAGGTAGCAGGTGCTATATATTGCATGCACATACACATCAAACAACACCCAGAGAGAGGGGTAGGGTCTACATAAACCACAAGGGATTCCCCTCCATCAACTGCTAGGTCATGTGCAATGCCCAGGGCATTATCTTGAGCATGTGTGCTGTCAGTCCTGGAAACTATCACGACACCCACATCTGGCATATGACACAGCTGTACCAGTCATTTGCCAGTGGGGACATCCCATATGGCCACCTAGTGGGGGATGCTGGTTACGCACTGGAGCTGTGGCTGATGACACCCCTGAGTAAAGCACACACACCTGAACAAGAATGCCATAATGAGGCACATGCACAAACCAGAATCATTATAGAGCATGTGTTTGGGATGCTCAAGTCATGGTTCTGGTGCCTGGACATATCCAGTGGAGCCTTGCAGTACTCTCCAGCTACATGTACACAAATATTCATAGTATGTGCCATGCTACACAATATGATCCTGCAGAAACAGCTACAGCAGGAACAGCACAGAGTAGGGCCACACAGCCACCCACCATTGGCAAGGCCAGCACAGGCACAGAAGGACTCAGAGGAGGAACATCCTGAGCCTATCCCTGTAGGCAGAAGGAGGCATGCCCAGTATGCCCAGGCCTTGACAAAGAGGCAATGCATAGCACATACACTGACATGGTAGGGACCCAGGGAATGACACCTCTCTCTGAAATGCACATACAGTAAAAGGGATGCCAAAATGACACTACCTGTGCTTTACCGTGTATAGGTAATGTACTATATGCATCCGACATAGTCAGCCCCCCAGCACCATCTCAATACTGGCCCAGCCACAAGGTAAATCACCCTTCCTATCAATTACTGAATGGTGTAGTATGTTATGATAGTTGTATGTATGGTATGGACATGAGCATGCAAGGGAATCAGGTGACTGAATTGGATGGCAGTAGATACTAGACACCTATATGGGCAGCATTAAATCCATAAGAAATACTGGTGTCAAGATACTAGGCAGTACTAGACAAGGTGACAAATCCCACAGCAGTACATTGGAGGCCCAAATAACTGTGTGTGTCCATAGGACACACACATGCATGTCAGTGAGGCTCACATACCCACTACCAGCCTCAGCCAGCAGGACAGGTGTAGATGACCATAAATAAAGGCTGGGCTAAGGCCTCCAATTGATGGCAATGGTGAACAGCTCCCATCCAGACCTACACAGACAGACTACAACAGGTCTGACAGTTGTATGTTAGTTCTGAAGGGTAAGAAGTCTGAAAATGAAATGTAGGTCAATAAAACATAAGATCTGTACTCTACTGATATGCTTCCAGTCTGCATGATAGGTCAGAACAGAATATGAAATGGATGCCAAAAGAATACCTGAAATACCAGTACAGTGCAAATGTTTAAAGTTGTCAGGTGTGCCCTCCCCACAATCCTATGTAGAAATGCAGTAACATGTAAGTGTGTGGAGTAATATCAGTGGAGCACAGATTACCTGAGGTGGCCCAGTCTACAGGATATATTGATGCATGTGTACAATATGCAGGGTTATGTGTTTTACGTTGTTGTGTGCTCAATATTGTCTGGAAGTGGTCAGCATGTAGGCATGGAGGGTTGTGCCTTGGTGGCCTGTGGGCAGTACTGTGGTTGACAGGGCCATGTTCTGACAACTGCAGTGCCAACCACAATGCTTCTCAGCAATACCCATGTCAGCAGTCTTCCATACTCACTGTCCAGATGTCAAAATCTGTCACCGTCTGAAATATGGACATGCCCTGAATGTGGGCCCATACATACACACAGTACATAGGTGGAAGTACCCTAGACAGAGTGCATAAAATGCAACTGTCAACTCCTCACAACTCTGGAATTTTACATACAGGTTAGCAGCACATCAGTTGTCAGTTTAGTATGGACTACTGGTGTACTCTGGACAATCACTGGCAGACCACAAAAGGCACAGTTATGAAGTAATGAGAGACTGCCTGTGTCCCCGCACAAGGCAGCATAAGGGGAATGTCCCAGGCATATGTGTGAGTCATCTTCAAGTAGCTTCCATAACACACATGCACTTAGCTCACCCCACATCAGCCACAGGTTTATCACATGTCATATCCTTGGTGTTGGGAATGAGTACATTGTGACCCCACATCTGTATGGGGATACCCACAGAATGCAGCATGCTGAAGAGGTGTCCTGTGCAGGTGTGTCCATAGCTGTAAGCAGCACCCTGCCTGCATCCAAACCAATGGATCAATATTAGCAGGAAGTATTGCCATTAACACCTCACACACTTACCCTGTCACCACAGGGGAATCCTCTGGCTCGCAGCCTAGGAATGTAGGAGTGACAGAATGCACTGGCCTGCTACAGATGGCCTGTATCACTACCGAATGGCCTACAGTCCTCTGTCAAAGGCCTGTGACTCACCTATATTGCCAGTGTATGGTATCTTATGGGGGTCTAACTAACAACCAAACATAGTCACCAGAACACAAATGCAAGGCCATGTTGAAAAATCCCAGAAGCCTGCTCCCCATGTCCTATTGCATGAACTGTGGACCAATCCATAAATACCGCTGGGATGAAAGGCCAACTATAGGGATACTTCTCAGATATCACTCACATAATGTTAGGAAGAGGGTAGAATAACAGGGGGGTAGAAGCATGGACGTCATGGAGTGTGAGAAGTCTGAAACTCTGATGTGTGCCCATACTACCCCTGCCTGGAAACCCAGGAATGGATGGCTACAAACATGCTCATAAAACACAATGTTAAGGGGAATTGACCAGATATATCAGCCCTGCCTCTGGGTAATCCGGGTGAATCTGTACAGCTGTGAGGTGTGGCCACAGCAGGATATGGCCAATCTGTTAAGTCGATATATGTACAAGAAAGGGATCCTCAGCCACCATACTACCAAGGTGCTGGAACATTTACACAGACCCATCAGCAAGTGTCTGTAGCTACCCCACCAAAATGGCAGGAGTGTGCAAGAATATGTAGGCTACGGAGCACAATACTGGACTCAACTGCATTCTTCTTGTATTTCCCAGTAAATAACTGTGAGCAATTCATCTTATCTGTCAGTAGTTGACATTATACATCACAGTGTAAAACAGTACATATGTCTGAATATCTCTGCTAACACAAACCATGTAACACAAGCAGCACAGACATCAATAGTTATGGTATACCCCTATCTTTCGCCCATTGTGACTCCATATTGTCAACCTATCAACAGATATCCTGCAGAAACAGATTGATATCTGCAGGTGTAGAACACCAAAGCCTGGACTGGAGTACAACCCTACCTGAAATGGATTCACACACTCAATATAGAAGGTCATACTGGGCATGCTCCTACACTTAAAGAAATGAAGCCCATGTGTGACAACACAGTGGACTATACATATCTGTCGCCTGCAGATGTCTGAGCATGCACACTAATTGCACACCAATTATGCTTCACACACACATTGGATAGGAATACTCACACATATCTAAGGCCAGCAGACTATAATATGTAAATTATACACACACAGAGATGTGGGGAAGAGAGAGACAAACAGTGACAGAGAGAATGCCATTATGAGGGCTGTCCCACACACTACACATCCAATTGGCCTATATCACATGATGTGCTGATGTCAATCACTGTAGACATTCCTTTTGGTAGACCTCAGCCTTATAGTGTCTGTGGTGCTTGTGATAACTGTGTAACATGATAGTACAAATATATATTCATGTAGCATTTGTAAACTCAGTCCTGTCAAATGTGAAGTTGTGTGTGAGTGAGTGTGTGCGTGTGTTTATAGAGGAATTATTTAAGGCCCAGTCACACACACTGCACCTCCCATTCCCCATGTTAGCACCTCTGCTGATGTCAGTCACCTTGAAATAACCCCTTGGGCAAGTCTCACCCCTGTAAGTTGTGTGGCGCTTGTGATAACGGTGCAATACTATAGTGTAATAAATTAGTTAGGTATGAGTTTGAATCCCAGACATGGCAACTGTTAAACTGTGTGTGTGTGTGTGTGTGTGTGTGTGTGTGTGTGTGTGTGTGTGTGTGTGTGTGTGTTTAGAGAAAAATTATTTTGAGGCCATTCACACTTGCTACACCTCCCATTGCCCTACTTTAGCACTCCTACAGATGTCAGTCACCTTGAAATAACCCATTGGCAAAATCTCAGCCCATAAGCTCTGTGGTGTGTGCAATAAGTGCATAATATTATAGTATAGCCAACTAGTTAGGTAAGAGTTCTAATCATGGTCCTGGCAACTGTGAAAATGTGTGTGTTTGTGTATGAGAGTGTGTGTGTGTCTTTGATGGCACCTGATTTTGTGGACATTCACACTTACTGCACTTCCCATACCCTTCCTTTAGCCCTGCTGCTGATGTCAATCACCTTCAAAGATGCCTTTGGACAACTCTCCAACCTATAAGCTTTTGGGCACGTGTGTTAACTGTGTAATACTATAGTGTAGCAAACTAGTTAGGTAGGAGTTCTAATCCTGGTCCTTGCAACTGTAAAAATGTGTGTGAGAGTGTGTGTGTCTTTCATGGTATCTGATTTTGTGGACATTCACACTTACTGCACTTCCCATACCCCTCCTTTAGCCCTGCTGCTGATGTCACTCACTTTCAAAGATACCTTTGGACAGCTATCCAAGATATAACCTCTGTGGAGCGTGCAATAAATGTGTAAGGCTATAGTAGTAGTATATAACTAGATAGGGGTTTGAAGCTCAGTACTGGTAAGTGTGTGTGTGTCTCATGTGTATCTTGTGTGATTGTATAATAACAGGATCCATTACAGAGTGGGTTTTTCTAAATTTTAATATTGAGGACCCATATGTTCCAATGTCACATTACAAGGCCAACAGTTGTCAAACACCAAAGATGTTTTTGTAAACAATCCACAGCCATAAATGCATATATAGGCAACCATTATAATACCCAAGGACCTCTCTCGGCCCATGGGTCATACACAAACACGCTCTTTCTCTCTTCCTTTCTTTCATTCTCACTGTTTCTCTCTCTGTCTCTCCGTCTCTGTTAAATATGGAAAAAATGCATCTGTTTTGCATAGGCAGCAGCTTGACTTTGGTAGGTAATACTCATGATCAGCTGATGTCCTGTGCATGAATTGGAGCCCCCACTTGCTAATTGCATGTGGAATAGCTGTGGTATCATTCCCATAGCCAATTGCATGGAAACACACTCCTATAACTAAGCACTGCAAGTGGGTGTTGGCCCTTTTCCTTCACTGTGAGCAGGACTTCATGTGGGTGTCTGACAAACAGAATCACAGAGGGTAGTTGGTAATACCTCTTACAACAAACACTGTGGAGACAGGCCAACAAACTGGAGGGGGATGTTCCAGATATGGGGACAGAATGTAAGTATTGCTGTTCTACATTTGAAGTAATCTTGGTTTAACAGGGTTTGTGTAGATATGGCTGTTCTGCATGATTTAAAGTCTGGCATGACAGTGTTATGTGGTTGAGAAAACACTCACCTGTAGGGCTATCCTGTAGGGCTATCTGCAGACTGGCCAAAGTTTGGAGTCTCAGATTTGTTATGTTATTCAGACATTTTCTGTCTTTATAAATGCTGTAGCATACTCTGATGTTTGTAGTCAGTTAACGGTAACATCAGTGTGTGTTACTGACTTCATATTCCTCAGAAGGGATATGTTACTACAAACCCCGTTACACCAGCAATGTTCTCAGTTTATACCTGCAATATGTCAATACTGGCCCTGTGTTTGTGCCTCTGTCACCCAAGTCTGTCACCCTTTGTTCATATGTCATGCAGCAAGAGGTGGATATGTACAGTATATAATTATTTACTGACATAATTCCTGATATCAAGCCAGTGATATATCAGACTGCCAGACATGTAATGTATAGCAGGCCTAATATTTGAGGACAAAACCTGGACACTCTGTTGTAGTCTGTACAGTAGTGAGGTATGTATACTTATGGTGATTGTTGACAGAGTGTCTGTATTATGCAGCAGTGTATTGTCAATATGTTATTTGGCCTGTGTACAGACTGGGATAGATGTCAGTGTTCTTGGACCTGTTCTATCTGACATTGCATGCTGCTCCAGTTTATGATACCCTATCAGCCTAATTGTTTATAGGGCCAGACTGAGACATGTCCCATACCACCGTCAGGCATCAGACTACACTGTGAATTGTGCCAGTATATGTAGGGTTAGTGTGCGAGTGGCAAACATGGTGATGGCTTTTGTTCACACAGTCCATATACTGTACTATTACTTAGGCTTACCATTATGTGACTGTGACTGTATTGAGATTGGTTGTGGGTATCAACTTTCACACCAGTGTTTGTTACTCTGTGCTTTACATGCTTTTAGTGCCTCCTACATTTACAATTACATGTGTATTCCCCCATAGGCAAATTGGGTTAGTGTTGTGGCAGTCTGCATGTAGTGTAGACAGTGATTGGGGATATGCCTAGCAGCTCAGTGTATTTACCCAAGTGTGATGTTCTGAAAAGATATTTTTCAGATGTACTGGTGCCTGGCCACCATACGTGGTGTGTATTTCTGACAAAGCAGTGGGCTGCTGTGAAAATGTATGTCACTAACTAGTAGGAAGTATGTGGGCTTGGGACCTCTGCTCCTCCAGTTAATATGTGTTAGGACAGACAGGAGGGTGTGAATGCATCCACTGTGTGAGCTTATCTACTCCAGCATCTGTGATATATCCCCATTCTTATGGGTTTAAACATCCCCTTTGTCAGGCTTGTTCCACATTTCTTGCACTAAGGAGTTATGTATATACCTCATGACTGACCAGATTGTTTCAGACTGTCCATGTTTATTGCTCATATTTCTTCTGTATTCCACAGGATTACTACTGTAATTTGTGTGGTACTTCGCTATGATTTTATGATATCTGTCAGTAACTGATGGTGTACATGTCAGTTTCAGAAGAGCCTTCCTTCACAACATGTGTGTTGACACAACCCCAGTCACTGTAGCAACATTCTGCATTTATAACTACAATACATACATTATGTTCCCTAGCACTAAGAGGTTGAGAGTTATGGTGCTGAGGTATGACTCCACTACATGTCATGGGTATATGCTATAGATATATATATATATATATATATATATATATATATATATATATATATATATATATATCTATATATATAATATATATATATATATATATGTATCTACATATGTATATATATATATATATATATATATATATATATATATATATATATATATATATATATATATATATATATATATATATATATATATATATATATATGTATTTACATATATTAATATATATATATATATATATATATATATATATATATATATATATATATATAGGATCCATGCAGATGTTTGAAGTTTCACTTCTTTGAAGTAGTGAAACTTCAAGCAATAACTTCGGCAGTCACACTACAGCACAGAATGGGAATATTCCCTTTTCACTGCTGTAGTGCGATCTTGGAATTGGTATATTTAAGTAAGGTGGTGTGGGGGGCACAGCCCCCAAAATGGGGGGTGCAGGAGGGATTTCCCCCCTGCAAAATCATGTTTTAGTGGGGGGGAGTTTGGGTCACCCGGGGAACTAGACTTCAGTGAAAGTGCACTTTCGGTGAAGTGAACGTTCGCTGAAGTATGGGTTTCCTGCTCTATTTCAAAGAAGTGTTATTTAGA